>NC_143198.1:3817500-4125000 GCF_051530095.1 Phoenix dactylifera
ATGGATGAAGTAATCATGCACATTTGACATGACTGTTGGAAGAGCTTCTAAAGAGCTTGAAGTGGCTTTGTCAGTATCCATCAGGAGCAGCTGCTCTAGTTCTTCAATCCACTGGCAGCACTCAGTGAGATACTTCTCAAATCTGGCAGCAGTATGGTGCATGAATAGAGAAGGTCTTTTTGGAATCCCACTGTAGAAATCAAAACTTGGTGATATGGAGCTGGTCATCAGTTGACTAGTTTGGCCAGAAGTTACGGCCACACCAACAGTCTGACTTGTTGGACCAACGCCTGAAGCAGCAGGGACATTTTGACGAAGAAACCTTGGCCTAAGCATCATATATGAACGGACAGCAAATTCTGTATGCCACATCATATCATTCACGTTCTTCATCAGTTCTTGCACTGAGACCTTCTCTCTTTCAATTGCAGTAGTGATACCTCCAAGTTCCTATGCAGCAACAAAAGATTCCATAATCATCATTAAGGTAAAACCTAAAACTGAAATGGTGTACGAATGGCAGGTCAAATTTTTACAAGCATATAACTTACTGTGATGATGAGTTGGTAAAACTGCACATAGGGGTAATTTTACTACTTTTGAAAAATACAGTTACTCTCAAGTAGGTCTCAAGTAGGAACAATAGTTATGAAAAAGCGAACAAGTAAAGAAAGCCTAAACATCATCTGCAAAGAGAAGTTGTTTTATCTAACAACAACATAGTTTTATAAGCTTTGTCGCATTCTATGAAGGCTCTTGTCAAAGAATATCAATTAACATAAAATTTATTAACATTACCAGATCACATGATATCAATCTACATATATCAATGCTTAAAACTTGGTCAGTATCATTTTTTGTCAAGACTAGCAAGTTTCAATTTTGGCATTTTTATGGTTTTGACGGAATCAGCTTCAGATCTAAGTTTTGTTAAAATGGATCAGGAAAAGATAAAGATTAGGGGGGGAAAAAAAGAAAAGAAAGCAAGCCAAGAAAACATACATCATGCAGTTTTGAAGTATATCGCATTTTTTGAAATCATTTTTGTATGGTTTAGTATTTCACGACGGAAAAGTCTGAAATATAAAAAATAATTATTTTAGATACCAAAAAATGTTAAATAATTAAGTTATCAATGCTTAAAACTTGGTCAGTATCATTTTTTGTCAAGACTAGCAAGTTTCAATTTTGGCATTTTTATGGTTTTGACGGAATCAGCTTCAGATCTAAGTTTTGTTAGAATGGATCAGGAAAAGATAAAGATTAGGGGGGGGGGGGGGGGGGGGGAGAAAAGAAAGCAAGCCAAGAAAACATACATCATGCAGTTTTGAAGTATATCGCATTTTTTGAAATCATTTTTATATGGTTTAGTATTTCACGACGGAAAAATCTGAAATATAAAAAATAATTATTTTAGATACCAAAAAATGTTAAATAATTAAGTTATACATAAATTTATCCTCTAATATGATATTTAATCATTTCAAAGCTACTTCTCTGATATATAATAAAACTATTTTTATATCTATACAAACAAAATATGCATTTGTAAAACTACAAACAAAGATGCAACTTGATCAAATGATGACGACCAGCCACAAATCATAATCATTTTCATTTGAAAATACAATAATAATTAGATATGACTCATCGCATTGTTCAGACTTGAGCTAAGATCTCATAAACCTGCGGTCCAATCTTGGAAATCCACTCTTGAGGCTAGATAGGGCCACAGGGAGTTGATTTTTCTTCTTTTCCCTCCCTTAACTTACTTTCAAGTTTCTTGCAAGGTTACCTCCAACTGCTTCCAATATTCTCAAGCATTATAAAAATTCTATGTTTGATCTTAAGAAAATACTTCTTAGAGACTACATTTATCACTTATCAGTCGACATAGTAGCATTCCCAAGTCTGAAATAAAAGTGATCCTAGGTAATTAATTACCCAAGTGACGCAGGACAGAACAAGCTCTGATACCAAATCGATGCAAGATAGAAGAAGAAGGAGAGAGAAGATGAGGACGAAGAAGAGGAGGGAAGAGAAGAGAAGAATGAGGAGACGGCAGAGAGAGAGAGGGCAACTCAATATCCTGTATTCTCAAATCTCAGTAATGCAAACAATATTCTCAATTAACATAGTAACGGATTTATGTAGGCAACCCAAAACCTTAATAAGTGTCCGTATAAAAATAAAACATTGAAGTCCATATAAAATTCTAGTTCTAGACTCCACAAATTTCTAGTTCCATAGTCCATATGACAATAAAATTTCCTAATTCCCAAATAAAATTTTCTAATTTCTATATTTGCACCTAATAAAAGTGCACCTAGATTTATTATTGAACGGTCCTCTGTCACCAAGTCTAAAATAAAAATGATTTGATCCCATGCCTAAGCTTTGAATAATTTAAACTATCTACAGAAATCAAAGTTATTCTTAGGGGTGGCAATAGGTAGGGTAGGCTGTCATAGTTATTTATAGTTATTTGATGCCTAAACCAACTTAGTTTTGGACTTTATATTGTATGGTAACCTTGTTCCCTCAGGTTTTCTACCATTTGTGCTATAATTATCTCTTTTTGGCTTTGAGATAATGGATCAGTGACCCAGTAGCTCATATTCACCCGTCATTTAAGTAATATATAGAATATAACCTCCATCCATGACCCGACGAGCTATGGGGCTTGACCTAAACCCAACCCAACCTATTGGTGACTCGAGGTTGGTTGACCCATACCCAACCGCGAACCCAACGAATCAGGTCATAAATTGCCGCACCTAATTTTTCTCGTCATTTTGTATTTTAGAATATTCAAGGAAGGAGCCAAAATTTCATGGGAGGGGGCAAGTGTTAATATTTTGTTACATTTAGTTCATTATAAATCACTAAAAGTATAAAAAAATAAATTAAAAAGTCAAAATAACAAAAATGTAGATATTAAATATTTTGAGAAATGAAATAAATTAAATCATATTTCAAATCATTCAGTATATAATTAATCACATTACAAAGAAGCATAAAATTATAACCATAAATAAGACAATGAAGTTCAAAAGCAATCTAAATTCTAAACAATAAATAAGCCATTGATTAGTCTGATCTTAGAACAATATGAATTTTTGATCAACAGAACAATACATGAATGGTAATATGATAAGAAAACAACATTAACATTAAATATCCGAAAAAAAATCTACATCTATGTATAAGAATTACATAATTTTCAAAAATTATTACTAGAAAAGAAAGAAAAGAAAACGCTTAGAAGAGATGCATCCAGGAATGAATGTAGACTCGCACAAACTCTCATGAAGTGAACTTCGACAACAAGCTAAGTGTGAAGCTTTGGATGCCAATAGCTAACTAACAAAGGAGAATCCTGGATGACAAAGAAAAGCATTGATAGAGAGGGAAGGTAACAAAGTTAAAAGTTATGTCTGTTGTCAAGTTTGGATAGAGGAAGATGTTTATAATTGTAAGAATCTAAGCACTTAATTGCTTTCTTTTGAAACAAAAGAAAGTCTACCGATTTCGATATGGAATATCTTTTTTTAAAGAATGAAGTCTGGGTGTTGATCATATTTTGTAGATTAATTTAACCTTGTGTTTAGGCTCAAATCAGAGCCACTGGAGCCATGTCCCGATTTGGCCATGAGATTGTGCGTTTAGGAAATAGCAGGGTTTTGCCAAGTGGGAGCATATCTGATAATGGGAGGTGAACAGTAAGAGTTGTGCTCTAAAACAACTGAAATTATCCACTTGTTGAGATTTGGAGAGAGAACATATCTAAGGTACCTGGTAGTTGGTAGATAAGGCGAGAAATTAGGAGTTTTGGATGCGCCCTCGATAATATTATTAACTTTCATAACTAAACTGTAGTAAAGTGAGCTTTCTCTTCATCAACTTATATCTTTTCTAAAACTTGGGAGGATATATTTCCACTTGGTTATTAGATATACATAAACTTGCCTCATAATTAATCGACAAGATTGGAAAGTTTGAAAGAACAAGTACTTCATGTAATAACAATTCTATGAGGGATAATTGTTTTTTCTAATAAAGAGATTATAAAAATAAATGGATATATTCAGTGTCTAATATCTAAAGCTTCGTCACTAGTAAGATGGCTAAATAACATATTGTTGGATGATTGTATTACAAGACTTATGAGAGACATAGCTATGGTCACAACTAATCGTGTCTAGCTGAGTTAACATCAATATTTTGAAAGAATACATATGGTAGAAACATAGCTAGGGGGTTGTCTAGCACCTAGGACTAACCAAGCACCCAAAGGTCAAGACGTCCACAAAATTTAGTAGTAAACTAAATTAGAATATATATGTCGAAATCTAGAAAATGGTATAATCCAAAATTTGAAACATAAATATCGAATAGGTTATAAACCAATCGGAAAAATGAACTTTGAAATATCTAGTGCTAATACATAAATCAATCTCTTCCTCCATACTCAAAAATAATGAAAACTAAGGTCTGCAATCTCAGTATCAGACCATACTAGTACCATGTTGGTACAATGTCAATATGCTTGGTACGGAATCGATTCGACATACCAACACAAGGTACATCCCTTATATTAAGTATCGGTTCGTGCTGGAAGGTACAAACATCCAATGCGGGATGGCACAAACCAATACTATGAACCTTGATAGCAACGATTGTGCCTAGGCAACTGTCATTCAAAATATTGAACTCCATACATGAACCCTTACCTAATGTTACTTGGACACCTCATTTTTAACTTATATGAAAGTGTCGATACTTTAGGACACTTGAACACGGCAAGACACAACATGGCATTGGCTGGGCACTCCACTTTGAAGTGTCATGCAGATGTCAACAAAAGGCATCGGACACTAGACACCTTTTTTGGAATGGTGATGCAGGGGAAGTGTTGGACACTTTCAATGAAGTCCCTTTAAATTTTTTTAAGCACTCTAAGTGAAGTGTCTTAAGTGTCTTCATACACTTCATGCAAAATGCTTAATATAAAGTTATCAAGATTGTAGACACTATAAGTGAAAATCATTATGTTTTCAAAATAAATATATCATAATTAGTTATCAACCTAAAAATCTCGACACATCTAAAATGAACTTGGCAAATAAAGTAAAACAACTTGTAGACTCATGGACATTCCATTAATTTATTTTTTAAATAGCATCTATAATTCTAAGTTTCTACTTGTTTGAATAAGCATCAAAAGACGCAAGCACACTACACATAATATATATACCATGTTCTCGTGCCTAGATTTTTGGAGGCTGCGATGTCTGACACTTAAGGATACTTAAACACGTAGCACCTGTGCTAGGTGTTTGACATGAGGAACAAAAAGTGTTCCAATGTATGGTCAACATACCAAAAGTGACGGTCAAACAGCCTCATTAAACCGTTTAAAACAAGAATCTAATTGTTTCTTTCCATTGCCCACCAACAAAGGGTACCTTCCATGGGAGATTGTTGAACAATCTCATTAACTTATCGACCACAATGTTACTGATAGTATTCATGGAACACTAAACTATATGGCTTAGACTTCTTTACTTTCTAGAGGTCTAAATTTGTCAGAATTATGAAAATGGAAAAAGGGGCATATATGCATATCATTACCTTATCGATTTCCAACTATCTTCGACCATGCAATAGTATAGTCTACCTCCTTATTTAAAGTAAATCCAAATATAGATGATTGTAGATGCTCTTCATTTGAAAAACTTGTTTGAGACATGCACAAGCATAGGCTCAAACAAGCATGTGCTCAAAACATGTATGGGATTATTTTATTAAATAAAGAATTAATTTGTTAGTGATTGTACATATTTTACTCTAAATAATTTGATTTAGGTAGTATATCTATATCTTACTTTTTGTCATCAAATGCCTCAGAGGACAGATCAATAGATTATGATGTCTAAGCCAGTTTCTAAAAGCAACTCCCCTTTTTGTTCCTATTTACAACTTTGAGACAACAATAAAATTAAATGTTCCCTCCAAATCTCATTTCCCACTTAGCTGTGCTTTTCACTCCGTGCTTTTAAGTCTATACAAATGGACAAGGTAATTACCGTAACAACAATTGAATGATGTACCTTGTCTTCTACCACTATTTGGAAAGCAAAGGAGATTCATCAAAAAAACTCCCTTTCTTTTTAACATCACGATTTGCTAATAATGTCATCATCAGATCATGCAAACAATAAGATGATATATGATCTCATTATATCCAGAAGTTGAAATATCCACAAAAACCACAATAAAATAGGTGAAGAGAGATGTTAATAATATATACAAAAGCTCAAACCTTCACAAAATTGCAAACCATGATAAACCAGGTGAACGGATAATAGCAAAACCTGAAGAATACGACTAGCGTCAAACTCAAAACTGTCGCTTGACACTGATGAATCATAAAGTCGGCTACATTGTTCCAATCTCTGGCTCTCATACTTGTACTCCAGAATCCGCTCCCTGCATGCCAATTTTCACTCACTTAAAAATGACCTTTTATTTACCATAGAAAGAAGAGACAGCAAAAATGAAAAACAACTTAGCAAAGAATTCACATTGAAACAAGATTAACAAAAGGCCGTTTTTAAAACAAAGTCTAAAAACACAAACAGTAAGACAAGTAAATGCTAAAGGCAGTCCTTGCCCTCCTCCCCTTAACAGTAGAAGACACCGAATACAAGGCATAAGAAGAAAAGAATCAAGAACCCGCATTGCAAGAAAAGGAGAAAAAAACCCTGGCTCTGAAACAAGTATGCAAACCCTAGCAAAAATTAAGCCAAGAAACCAAAGACGATTTTCTCTGCTTCCCCATAAATCAACAAAGTGGAAAAGAAAGGAAAAAGGGAAAGTAATCTAGAAGGCATAAAACTGCCTCAACGACCCATACCTCGAGTATCCCTTTGTTAAAAGACGGTAAGAACGAAAGGGCCGTTAGAAAAGAAGCCTCCTTTAAACAGAATTCACGAACCGTCGTGCAAAAGAAAGTAAATTAAAGCAAGAAAACACAAATAAGAAGCCAAAGAACCCATACTCGATCCGTAGCAGAAGCTTCTGCGAATCAGGATGCAAATCCTCCCACTTGGTATTATACCCCGCGGGTGACCGATCCACTGTGAAGAGCAACAACTGCTGTGACGGCATCGACGCAGCTTGCTGCTGCTGGAACTGGACGTTCTGCTGCTGCTGCGGCTGCTGCCCAAACGAAGGGAACGGCGAGAATTGCTGCTGCTGCTGCTGGAGTTGTGGGGTTTGGAAGATCGACGGATGCTGCTGCTGTTGGGGTTGGGGGGTCTGGAAGATCGACGGATGCTGCTGCTGTTGGGGTTGGGGGGTCTGGAAGATCGACGGTTGCTGCTGCTGTTGGGGCTGAGAGGGAGTAGAGAAGGAGAAGGCCATTTGTTGGGGCGTCTGGAAGATCGACGGCTGCTGCTGCTGTTGTTGGGGTTGGGGGGGTTTGGACGAGAAAGGGGTGTTGTGAGGCTCTTTTTCCAGCCGACTGCTTCCTCTTCTCGGATAACCTCCGGGTGTTGACGTCCGGCGAGATATGTGTGACCGACAACGCGAGGTTTTACTCCCTTTTTCGGGTCAGCTCCTCCGCCGACTGATGGGAAAACCTCGGGCGTCGGCGGCCGGGGGGCGAAGGGGAGGCCGGAATGACGATGGCCGGCGAATAAATTCCGCCCGGCGGGAGGTCCCGGAGCGACAAGGCGGTGGCAGAAGGGGGGAGGCGTCGATGGAGAGGGGATGGTAGCCACGGATCACTACGAATCGGCCCTTTCGAAAGGGGAACTCCGCCATCGTTTAAACCCTAGGATTTCGAAATCGAATCGCGGCCCCGCAGACGGACTAATATACCCCTATAGATTTAGGGAAATCATTCATATATCGTTTTATTGGTTGTTGATTCTTGGAATAATTTTGTGTTATTTAGTCTTTTCGGTGTGGTTCGCAAATGGACGGCGAGGATCGCGGGGAGAGATTGGAGTGGTTTAGGAACGCCTTGAATTGTTTAAATTTTGACGTGCGGTTCAAAAGGGCGACGAACCCACCAAGTGGTTAACGAGTCCAGCCTGGCGCAAAAAGGTGAGCCTCTGGGTCCGGGGAGACCAGATATCAGGTGGGTGCGCTCGGCCTTCTTGTTGTCATCAATGAGCCGTGCACTTCTTCAATGATCATTGCAACAAGGCAGCACAACTATAAAAAGGGATCCTAGCTATTAGATTTGCAATGTGTTATTGAATGCACGATTTTTGGTGCAGGATTTCAATAAATTTAAGTGTCACAAAAGTTGCATGATTATCTTCAAGTCATGATAAGCCACAGCCTGAGATTAGATTATGAGGGGGAGCTAGAGTTTGCATCTCGGTGAGCAAAACATGGGAGCTTTCAGAAGTGATTAGATTCTAGAGAAGTGGGTGGGACTTACATTGATGGTGTAAGAGCTATGATAGAAGTAGAGCTGAAAATATCAAATTTTATATAGATTCAGCATGAAGTCTGACTAAAAATGAATATAATATAGATATGATGTCCGGCCCATGATCAACGCTACACAAAAGGTAGAGAAAAATTCTATGCTTAAAAAGTAATTTGCAAGTCCCTTTTATGTCTAGACATTGGCTCCGTCTCTAATTATTAGATGGAGCAGATCCAATGGACCAGTCCAATAGTCACATGCCACGTTACCCTTTGTATATAAACGATTCAAAATCAAATGAGGGGTGTCTTGGTGCATTCCCAAATAAAGAAAGGTGCATTTTAGGTCCCTTACAATAGAATAATTTAACTATTTGACCCAAGCAAATGTAAATAATAGTTACAAAAATCTATTGACAAGTCCTCCATTAAGTGCCAAGAGTTGCTTGTGATGTTTTCTAAAACAAATAGCCATGAAATCTTATTTTTTATAAACAAGTTTTAAAAATACCCTAGAAGAGTTGTTTTCATGAAGCTCGTTTTTAAATTTTTATAATCAATAGTTCTAAAAGCAAGTTATATGAAAGGCATGCAAACAAATGCATCAATAAAACTCATTCATTGTAGGTTTTATATAAATTATCCTATCCTAACCATTCTATTACAAGCCTAATTAGAGTCCTCCCTTAGAGGTTTAAAATAGTGGATGTATCATTATTATTATTTTTTTGTTTTGGTTTGGTAAAATAGACAACTTGGATGGTAGGAGAATAAATAGCGGGAATAAACACAAATGTAGGTTTCGGAAAGCAAAACATCTCTTGAACCATGCGAACTAGAACAAAAATTTCAAATCGAGCTAGCAATATTACTAGCACCATATGTTGCGTCCTAATCTTTTTTTTTTTTTGGTAGAAATGCAGCATCCTAATCTGAGAGATTCTTTGTCATTATTGATAGAATTATAATCAGAAGTCAATTATTCGAGTTCTTCTAATACCCTAGTAGGTTTCCATCACTCAAACTTTGAAAATCCATCCATCACCAAAGGTGATAGCCAATATAACAATAGAGAAAAATTGAATGCTACTTTTATGGTCGTTTGGATCCCTCATTGAGATGTTGAAGGAAAATGACCAGAAGAGTAGGAACTGCTAGAGAAGAACATGTATTAGCAAGTTACTATATTTGACGAACAACGAAGCATTCTAGAAGGACATGGCTCACAATCTCCTCCAAATCTTGACATACATCGCAATGAATAGGGAAATATACACATTTTGAATACGGTAAACCCCGACATGGTAAGCAGCTCTAAGCCACATTCCACTAGAAAACAAATACCTTAGGATGAGCGAAATTTAGAAGTCTTTGCCTTGGTATTACCCAAAGACCCTCAACTAAGTCTATTAGAGCAATGGCCTTCTGCAATGGCTAAAGATAAAATTCAATAAGCCATATTGACAATGAAGACTTGATAGATAAGATTAGTGTTTCTGCATTTAGTACCCTCAAACAAGTCTACCACCCAAAGATTATTGAGAGATTTTGTATTGACAGTGTCTAGAGGATGGTTTAAAGGGATAATAGAGATCCAAGGATCATTTAGCATATCAATGAAACTTCCATACTCAATGACCCAATTAAGTCCATTCAACACCATTTCCCTTCATATTAAAGAACAACGACATGGAACGGCATTGAAAGACACATTCTACTAAGAACCATATTTAGCCTGCACTAAAGAGCACCAGAGATTGTCCAGTTCCAAAATGAATTCTGTTGCTTGTTTGGTTCACAATTTCTTCCAAGTAATGAAGGAATGCCCAATCCCCTACAGTTCATGGGCCTCATTTTATAGCCTCTCCTCTGGAGTCCTTTCATGATGTGAACTCCTCTAAAACTCAGGAGCATATATATCTACAGGGCAATTTCCATTGGCCAGGCTGCGTGCACGGTACGTGCCGTATAATTCTAGTTACTTTAGTTCATATATATGTTATGGACAATCTCCGAGCTTGCTTTGAGGGGTGCTTAAGTTCTCAGAAATCAGCACCATCAGGTTCAACTTTCCACATAGGAGGGTTAACACGATCCATTCTGTTTTGAGGGGTGATTTTGAATCACTCAAAGTTAATCAAATGACCGTATATGTATTATAGTTTGTAGACTATTATCTTGTTGAGTACATCTTAAGTTTCCATGTTTTAGAAGGTCGAGCATATATAGGTTTTAGAAAGTCGAGCATATATCGGTTCTAGAAGGTAGATTTAGGATATCAATTCAAATCCACATCGGCTTAGGATGCCAATTGTATATTGGCCTAACCTAATTATCGTAGAAATACTAGTTCAAGTCTAAATCGATTTGCTCTATTATATATATCCCTTGTAATCCTAAGAAAAGAGAGTAATTGAGCACCCTAGAAGTCGGATATATTGGAGGTTAGAGTTTATGAGATAATCTTGTATCTTGTAATCTTTATTTTTTTAATATATTGTGAAACTGCTGCATCAGATCAACAGACCATACCATATAAATATTGTATGTTGTTATTTTTCTCTTATTTTTTTTTTTCCCTGTCTCGCTTTTCTCCTTACATAACAGGTTGGAGAAACAAACCAACACATGTAGATCCCTCTGCAGTTTATTTAACATAAGACAAAGATAACTATTAAAGCCTTCACAAATACAAGCATACCTTCACCCTTGTAAAAAGCTGATTAAGGTTCGATAATACGATAATACATCATGGATGCCTAATTATGTAACTTTACTCAATATTTATCTCCTGTTCCATATGATTCAAGATATAAGATCGATACAGGAGAACCATTTTAAGAATCAATGGTTGGATATAAGAAAAACTGAATAGGCTGCATGCAAGAAAACAAACGACGCAAACATGAAGAGTGCATTGGTTACATTCGGTGCTTTGGCTTTGTCGTTTCTCTAGCGCATGGCGTAGTTCAGTGAAAAGTAAAAGCCAAGATGAGGATCTTGACATGAACTCGCCATGATAGATTCAGCTCCCACTTTCTTCAGTCATCAGGTTTCCTACTATGAACCAAATCATTCACCCTCTATGGCTAAAACATTATTATTTTTCACTTTCCAGGAAAAAGGCTAACTTATAAGAATATGATTACGAAAAAGAACAGAGAGGAAGCGGGCTTCTGCGTTGCAGTACACCTGAGGCACCGAGGAGACACAAACGTGGGCCATCATCCAAAAGCAAACACAGCAAAACTGGAAAGACCCCCCAATACCCGAAAATTTACTATGATACCACTCTACCGCAGCTCACCACCAGCAACACCGCTCCCCTCGGCGGGCGCCGAGGCAATGGCGAGATCCGGCCACACCGCAGCCGGCGCCGGAGCAGCGAAGCAGTCCATTCCACCGCTCCCCAACCGCCACGTGTCCCCGGCACCGACGACCCCCTCCTCGTCCAGCAGCACTGTGGGCCACAGCAGCGTGGTCCCCAGCCCGAAACCCAGCTCCTCGATGGATGGCGACGCCGCCGGCCCGGACCCGATTCCGAGACCGAGTCCGAGCTCGAACCCGGTCCGGCCATCGAAAAACGGCTCGCCGAGCGCCAAGAACCCGGCGGAGACCGGGCCGGAGAGGAGCGAGCCGAAGGCGGAGGGGGGCGAGGTGGAGGCAGGGAGGTCCAGCGAGGGGGCTGGTGGGGCCAGGGTGGGGAGGGGACGGAGGGAGCTGGCGACGGCGGAGGTGGCGGCCGAGGGGGAGGGGCGGAGGCGCTTGCGGGAGGAACCGCCGATGGGGACGTTGCGCAGGGAGCCACCGAGTGTCCAGTACCGGCGGCAGGAGCGGCAGAAGTGGCGGGGCTGGGAGGTGTTATAGTTGTTGTAATAGCAGAACTTGGTGTCCCGGGAGTCGCACCGGGGGCACCGCTCCCTCCCTCGTTCGGCCGCCGCCTCCTCCGCTGGTCCCTCCGCCGGCCGCCGGCGTACTTCTCCCATTTCTGACGGCATTCTGCTTGTTTCTTTTGAGGTGTTCTCTGGAAATGGTGTGAGGAGGTGAGTTGTAGGCTTGAGGTTCAAGGGGTTTAGATTTATATAGGGAGCGAGTCTCTTCTTGGTTGCCCCCCGGGGGGGAATGCGGTGGGGGAGAGAGATTCGACGTCGTTGTCGTGGGACGTACGGAGGATGAAAAAGGCTGAGTTGATGAGGAGAGCTTTGCAGGGAATTCTTCCAGGGTTATCAGGTGGTGAAGCGTTTCTTATGGCTTCAAAGTTTTGGCCCTAATCAGGGGGACCTTCTATTCTTACTCTCTCTTTTGTGTGGGTTTAAATATTTTTGAACTTAGAGATTGAAGAGGACACAATCACGAGAGTGACATGCTGTATTCAAATTTTTGAATTTCACAAAGGTGGATTAAGTTTGGCCAACTTTTTTTATTTTTCTAAAACAAAAAAAAATCAATGCACTGTTTCATGCAACAATAGCAATGGAACATGACTATTTGGATTATATGTAAAGTAATTGAATATTTAGGTAAAACAATTTAGATAAGCTTCCCATAGAAATGAGAAAGAAAAATATTGGTTTACTCCTTTCTTCTTGTAACATACTAGACTATGGCACGTACCATGCACATGATCATGCATACGTTCATGAATTTTAAGAGTTCGAAACAGCAAAGAGCCAATAAACTTACGAACGCCAGTTAATTTTGAGAGTTTAAATTGCAAAAGAACTCTGCATAGAGCTGATAAGGTTGAGACCTCGACAGTGTGATGTGCGTATGCGCATGAGAGAATCTATTCTAGCCATGATACTCTTAAAAAAGTCTTGCTTAAAAAAATAATCAGATGCTTCCCCTTGTGATCTAGAGCCGGACACACTACCACTGCAATACGGACCTGATTAAGTGCTCGAATCTTCAGTAAATCAATTCTCTGTACAAGAAGCTCCAGATATTTTGAATGTTTGAACAGGCAATGATTATTTAATACATTAAGGCACATGTCACTAAAGGTCCGAAACACATTAAAACTAGTAACTTGTAAGATGCTGTAAATATTTAATACCATTCCTTACAAATAACTAACCTTACATGAGAGCCGGAAATTCTTTCAAATGACCCATAAACCCGACGTACAGCTACAAGGCGAGCAATCATCCTTGTGGGCGAGCTCAAATCAGCAGTCGAGGTGGGGCCCAGAATCTATGTCATGTGGGATCTAGTGTACGCAATCTTGTCTCGGTGTAGCCCCACGACAGGACCCATGGACCCACCTCAGCTCCAAATCGTTGGCTGAGACGCAAGCACGGCTGAATGGCTGCTCCAAGATGCGGCAGCAACCGCTGCCGCTCTTTTGGCGGCTAGCATTTGGGATTTCTGACACCATAGATTGGGAGAAGCTCCGTATTGGATACGGAGATAGATGGTCGGATGCGGACGAAAGACATAGCTCTGCTTCGATACAGGGTATGCAGCCTCATACATAAATCTGGGCAACCAGAAGGGTACCAACACCGCGCAGCCAAGACCATTGACCGGAGTATCGGACGAAGGCTGGTGGGTCCGGGTAAGTTGTTTGGCCTCGGACAGCGGCCAGCCTTGACTGCTGACGTGTCAGACATGGTCAGCAGACAGGATGGCTTCCCTGAGTCTTGTCGATCTCTATTTCTGTCGGCCCGCGTCCTGGTTTCTTTTCTTGGTGGGCCATCGTGACCTTTGCCGAGCAACCAGGTACTGGGGAGCTTGAACTTATCATCCATCTCTACGGTTCAAATTAACAACGGTAACTATAACGGTTTTGGAGAGTTGAATACATCTCCGATCTATCTTACATGCGTACGCACAAGAGAAAGGTTTCAATAATGATACATCTCTAAATAAAAATTTTGTTTAGAACCTGGCTTTCCTTGCTGCAAAAAGAAAGAAAGAAAGAAAAAATCTCCATGCAATTCATATGGGTAATGCTACATGCTTATAGATTGTCCATGAAAAACCTCATATTGCCATATCAGTATTGTTACAACTCAGGACCTCACCTAAAATGACTTGCACGGATCCTCATATACTCGTCCCATTTAAATCCTGACGTTTTCGTCAGGCTAAGAATTCACATAGATTCAAATCCAATTACAAACACCATAATCAGCCCGTGGTCAGCCCAAATTGATCTATGCTGTAGTATCTCCTAGTCCATATAGGTTATAGGATGGATCCGCTCTGATATCATTTATCACAATCTAAGACTTCATCCAAAATAGCTAGAGTGAAGATATTATTTGGATTTTTTGATTCTTTATAGGTACCCAATATCTGCTCAACGAATATTTGATGTAGAACTAAATACACGTCCGTCCATATGGATCCTCACAAATATTCAGCCTTACTTGTGGATATGAGTGTGCCATGAGCAGTACCACAATGAAATGGAAGTCTTATGTGTTCAACTCCTGTTCCTTAATTCAGTTAAGGCCAGCACTCAACGTTTCTGCAGCATGTCAAATGAGACGAGGAAACAGGAGAAAAATGCATAAGTAACACTGTTGCTGGAAATTGGACCCGGGGGCCGCCACGAAGCCAGGGGAAGGAGGGGCTCCGCCGCAGGGACAGTGGATGACCGTGCGCCAGCTGGTGGCGTCCTCCTGGAGGGGTGCAAGTCCGCCGTAGGAGTGGTGGTCGATGGCGTGCCGGCGGGTGGCGTCCTCCTGGGGGGCGTAAGTCCTGCAAGAAAACCGGTGGCCGGGCTCCCCGGCGCCGGCCCTCCGATGCTTAAGTCAGAGGGGGCAAATATGTGGAGAGAGCAGGGAAGAGAGTATGTGGAGAAGACAGAGAGAATATTTGGATAAGATCAAGAGGATCAGTTTCCTCAATTGTCTGTGTTGTTTACTTCTCTCCACCCGGTCTAGGAGGGTTCTCTCCAGCTTCGGGTTTTTCCTCCTGTTTTGGTCCTGTTTTTCGTTCCCTCCCTTTTCCCCTCCAGGTTTCCTTTTATAGGAGGATTTTTGTTATCTGGGAGGTGACAGGAGGTTTGTCCTGTTTTGTAATAATTGGGCGCGATTTGGCCCATTAATGACGTGGTGGAAAATAAGGCCGAATCAGACCGGAACCAGGGAGTTGTCACGGTCGATCGGACCTGTTGGGGTGGTTGAACCGCCGGCCGTGGTAGGCCTGGGGTCCGTGGATGGTAAGTGCATTTATTACCGAGTGAACCGGCGGTCAGGAAGAGCCATACGCTTTGATGGTTCAGTGATCCGGAGATCGCCTTGAGCCGTGTTCATTAAATGACTGAGTGCATCGGAGACTCGAGGGGGTCTCATGCATTAATGGCAGGTCGTGCCGAATACCTGCGGAGATCTTATGCCTTGATGGCTTGGAGATAGCGGCAGGTTGTAGTGGAGTTGTCAGGTCCCTCAGGCTTAGAGGGTTAGGCGGAAGTTGAACATTTGGTCCAAGGCAATCGGCTCGGCAAGGGTGCCGAGCCGAGCTGGTCGCCCAATGGGGCGCCCTGTGGCGGGGTTGCTTCATAGTACTTCTGCTCGGCGCCCTTTGGGCGAGCGTCTTTACTTGCGCTCTTTGGTTGGTTTCTTGGTCGGCGCTCTTTAGGCAAGCGCTTTCTCTGGTCGGCGTTTTCTAGCCGGGCACCCTGCTGATCGGCACTCTTCGGTCGAGCGCCTTTCTGGCCGAGCATCCCTACTTGGTCATTTTGGTTGGGCGCCTCTTCTTGGCGCTCTCTCTGGTCGGTGCTCTCTAGCCGAGCACCCTGCTGGTCGGCACTCTTCGGTCGAGCGCCTTTCCGGTTGGCACTCTTTGGCTGAGCGCCTTTCTGGCCGGCGCCCGTTGGCCGAGCGCCTCCTGTTGGGAAAATACTGTCCCAGAAAATTTTAAATCTATAATACTCTACTTCAATAAATAATAGGCAGAAATAGGCTTATAGAAAATAAATAGAGAAAGTGGAAAAATGGAACCCGAGATACTGAGGCGTGGTATGTTGGTCACTTTCCTTGAAGTAGATTTCGCCGCCTTACAGTGCACTAGGCTTGGATGGCGTTCTACTCCTGAGATACAACAGCCTCTCGCACTGTTCCTTCTGCCTCAATGATTTGCACGGATCAAAGAAGCTTTCGAACCCAGAATCAGTATGCAGCAAGCCCGTTGATTGAAAGAAAAATAGCAAACAGGGAGAATAGTAGTTTTCTGCTTTCAAATTATATATATCACCTGTCTAATCCGAAGAGGTCTATTTATAGACTTCTTCGGGACAGACGCGACCCAAAACCGATCCAACGGTCAAAACCGGTAAGAAAGTTTGAAAAAACACTGGGAGTATGGCCAGCGGATGCGAGGTCGGTTGCGAAGAGGTGCTATCGAGGAAGCGACGTGGCTCCTCGTGCTAAGGGTGCGAAGCACGACTCATGCGCCTCTTGGCTCATCGCACCTGTTGTCCGACCTCGGCTCCTCTGGGCTCATTGCACCTGTGGTCCGACCTCAACCTCGGCACCTCGGACGAGCACAGGCACAAGGAACCTCGGACGAGCAGGGCCTCAGTCTCTTGGACGACCTCAGCTCTGGGTCGCACAGGTGCAAGGAACCTCGGACGAGTAGGGCCGACGAGCAGAGGCACGAGCGCAAGGAAACTCGGACGAGCAGGGCACATGCGCAAAGAACCTCTGGTCGCACAGGCACAAGGAACCTTGGACGAGCAGGGCCTGTGAGGCGCAAGTAACCTCGGACGAGCAGGGCCGAGCGAGCACAGGCTCGAGCGCAAAGACCGTCGGGTCGGACGAGCACAGGCACAGAACCGAGCCTTCACGTAAATAAATCCTCCATATGAGAGATTTAAAAAAGGAGGGAACAGAGATTCGAACCACCTACCTCAAGCACCTCAAGCGGGCACACCAACCATCCACACCACACTCCCTCTTTAACATATATACATAATATATATGTTTTAAGTATGAAAACTTTTAATCATTATTTAATAAAAATCTAACATTCCCCCACCTGATTAAAATGTTTTCAAAAACTATATAAAATAAAAAATAGTCAAACTGGGCTTGTTTATGTCACGACTTCAATAAAGGTAGCTTGCGGCTTTGAACCTTTACCTAGTGAAAGTATATTTTCATCTGAAAGGTATAGTGGTAGCTAAAAAGCTTTGAACCAAATCCTTTGATTCAGATTTCTATATACTTCACCCATGACAAATGCAAATACTGGGTTCATTATAGGTGGTGCTTTTTCTGGCCTTATGCACCAATATCTCAGTTTCATGAGTGCTCTAGGGGTTAAACCCTTATCCCCATAGACTGCGGCCACACAGTCACACTCACATAGGTGAGTCCTCTAAGGGTGCTCGCAGCACAGCACCTTGCCATAGTCTCGGACTCATTCAGAGTTTTAAACTCTTCCGTATACCTCTGCTGTATTTAGCACTCACATCACTGGGAGAGACCAAATGACATAAAGTCATTTTATTATAGTGCTAACTAATCATTAAACAACTTGTTTTTCCCGTTGAACCTTTCGTCTTGGGATCTCCAGTCAGAAAAGGTTGGGTTGCCATTGTCAATGATTCCTTATGGGTTTCAGTCCCATCCCCTTTGATGTTTCTATGACTTTGCTTCTAGCCAGTCCTTTAGTTAAAGGATCTGCTAGGTTATCTTTAGATCCAACAAATTCCAAAGTTATAATACCATTTTTAATTAGGTATCTAATAGTCTTATGTCTCACACTAATGTGTCTTCTGTTTCTCTTGTTAGACTCAGTATTTCTACAAGTATTAATTGCAGCTTCATTATCACATAACAAAGAGATAGCAGGTATAGGCTTTTCCATAATAGGTATTTCAGACATAAGATTCTTAAACCATTCTGCTTCTTGACTTGCAGAATCTAAGGCTACAATCTCAGCCTCCATAGTGGATCTTGTGATCACAGTTTGTTTGGATGATCTCCAAGCAACAGCTGCACCACCCAACATGAATATGTATCCACTAGTTCCTTTTCGATTCACTGAATCAGTGATCCAACTAGCATCACTGTATCCTTCAAGTACAGTGGGAAATCTTGAGTAATGTAAACCATAATATATTGTACCTCTCAAGTATCTAAGTACTCTATCCAGTGCTTCCCAGTGACTAAGACTAGGGCAACTATTAAACCTACTGAGCTTTCCTATAGCATAAGAAATGTCAGGTCTACTTGTATTTGCAACATACATCAGTGTCCCAATAATTTGAGCATATTTCTCTTGGGCCACTGGATCACCTTTATTGCACTTCAAGTTCAAACCATGCTCATAAGGTGTACTCACTGGTTTACAGTTGTACTTATCAAATTTCTTCAATATTTTCTCAATATATTGTGATTGATCAAAAATTATACCATCAGGTATTCTGGTAATCCTGTTACCAAGAATTATCTCTGCCTGACCTAAATCTTTCATATCAAAATTATTAGACAAGAAAGTTTTGATATCAGTCACCATATTCATATCAGTACCAAAAATTAAAATATCATCAACATATAAACACAAGATAATACATGAATCATTTTCTAACTTTGAATATAAGCACTTATCTGATTCATTTGCTTTAAAGCCATAAGAAACAATTATTTTATCAAATTTCCTATGCCATTGCTTAGGAGCTTGTTTTAAACCATAGAGAGATTTGACTAACCTACAAACTTTTCTTTCCTGTCCTTGAGCCACAAATCCCTCTGGCTGATCCATATAGATCTCTTCCTCTAAATCACCATGAAGGAAGGCAGTCTTGACATCCATTTAATGAATTATCAAATTATGGATTGAAGCCAGTGCAATTAAAGTACGAATTGTGGTTATCCTAGTTACAGGAGAATATGTATCAAAGTAGTCAATACCCTCTTTCTGAGAAAAGCCCTTAGCAACTAATCTTGCTTTATATTTTTCAATAGAACCATCAGGTCTTAATTTCTTCTTAAATATCCATTTACAACCTATAGCCTTACTACCAGGTGGTAAGTCAGTTAAAAACCATGTTTTATTAGTCATAAGTGAATTCATTTCACTATTAATAGCTTCCTTCCAAAACATAGAATCTAATGAGTTCATAGCATCTTTATAAGTTTTAGGATCATCTTCAACCATAAAAGTATAGAAATCAGATCCAAAATCTTTCTTTTTCCTAATTCTTTTCCCTTTACCAAGTTCATTAATATCATTAAGTTCATTTTCATTTTTATTATTAGGAATAATTAGAGAATTAGATGGCGAACTACAAGATGCATCATTAGATCTATTTATTACATGCTTTTCTATTTTATCCTTAAATGGAAAAATGTCTTCAAAGAAAGAAGCATCTTTAGATTCAATTATAGTATTCTTTTCTATGCCATTAATATCAGAACTAATAACTAAGAACCTATAAGTAACACTATTAAGAGAATAACCAAGAAACACAGCATCAAAAGTATTAGGTCCTAATTTTCTTTTCTTGATTAAAGGAATATTAACCTTAGCCAAACAACCCCAAACTTTTACAAAGTTTAGGTTAGGTTTTCTTCCTTTCCAAAGTTCATAAGGAGATTTATTAGAACCTTTAAATAGAACCCTATTAAGCAGAAAACATGCAGTAAGCATTGCTTCCCCCCACCAAACCTCAGGTAAACCTGAGTTGGCAAGCAAAGATCTTACCATATCTTGCAGAGTCCTATTTTTCCTTTCAGCCACTCCATTAGACTGAGGTGAATAGGGAGGTGTAACTTCATGTAGAATTCCATTAACTCTACAGAATTCATTCAAGTCATTAGAGGTGTATTCTCCTCCTCTGTCTGACCTGAGAATCTTTATTCTCTTGTCAAGTTGATTTTCTACTAAAGATTTATAAGTCTTAAACATCTCAAATGCTTCATCTTTAGATTTCATTAAATAAACTTGACAATACTTAGAATAATCATCTATGAAGGTAATGTAATACCTTCTACCCCCTTTAGTCAAAGTTCCATTTAGATCGCATACATCTGAATGTATTAATTCTAATAAAGTTGAATTTCTATTTACTATTTTAAATGGTTTTCTAGGTTGTTTAGATTGAACACAAATTTGGCACCTTTCCTTTTCATTTAATGAAACATTAGGTAATAAACCAGAGCTAATCATTCTTTTAATAGTATTATTATTCACATGTCCTAATCTAGCATGCCAAAGAGATGAAGAACATATTGAAAGCACAATTTTATTATTATTATTAGAAAAAAAATCTAAAGATACATTATTTATTA
The DNA here is from genome assembly GCF_051530095.1 of Phoenix dactylifera. Taxonomy (NCBI): domain Eukaryota; kingdom Viridiplantae; phylum Streptophyta; class Magnoliopsida; order Arecales; family Arecaceae; genus Phoenix; species Phoenix dactylifera. Next base: position 3,838,197 of record NC_143198.1, read on the forward strand.
CATACAAGCCATCACACTCATAACCTTTGCCTACAAATGTTCCATTCTTTGTTATAATCACTTTCTTAGATTGAAATAACAAAGAATAACCACTTCTATTTAGAAGAGATCCACTGATCAGATTCCTCCTTCCATCGGGCACATGGTACACATTAAATAGTGTAAGCACATTCCCAGACGTAAGCCTTAGAAGTACTTTTCCAGTTCCAAGCACTCGTGCCGAGGTGGAGTTCCCCATAGTTACTGTTAGGCCGCTCCGGACCTGATAAGTAGTAAAAAGGGTATGATCAGTACACATATGAACATTCGCACCTGTATCCACTAACCAATCGGTAGAGCAAATTGCCAAATTTAATTCTGGACTTAAAGTTACATACCGATCATCAGTACTAGTAGGACCAGTACTGGATAGCACCATGTTGGTTTGTGGATTTGCAGGTTGAGAAGGCGCATGTTCATAGTTCTGATACTTCTTCTTCTTCATCCGGCATACTCGAGCCATATGACCGAGTTTCCCACAATTGTAGCAAATCGGCTTCCGATCATTCTTATTGATATGGTGTTTTGGCTTCATAGGTTTTCTTTTGTTTCTAGGTCCACCCTTTTCAAATTTGGAGTTCTTGAACTTATGGGTCTTATTTTGGCTTTCTACAAAGTTCACCTTGGTTAGAAGCTCAGGATTCATGAGTTGCTCATTATCTTTCTCAAGGTGTTGTTCTTGGATCCTAATGGCAGACAATAGAGTTTTCATTTTCATATCCTCGGTTTTATGTTTCAGGGATAACCCAAAGTCTTTCCAAGAAGGTGGGAGCTTGTCAATGGTACAAGCAACTTGAAGGCTCTCAGTTATTCCCATTCCCCTTAAGCCTAACTCATGATAAATCACTGTTAACTCATGGGCTTGGTCAACTACGGGCTTGGTGTCAACCATCTTATAAGACAGGAATTGACTAGCAGCATACTTGTCCATTCCGGCATCTTGGATACCATATTTCTTATTGTTACGGGGGAAATAAGCCGCCATGCCCCACGTGACCGGCACGCGCGCCCAGGAAGACTACGGCTGCCCTTTGATCCAGCAATCCGACCCCGAGTCGGACATCCTCGGCTCCGCAGCCCGACCCCGAGTCGGCTGCCCTTTGATCCAGCAATCCGACCCCGAGTCGGACATCCTCGGCTCCGCAGCCCGACCCCGAGTCGGCTGCCCCTTGATCCAGCGCTCCGACCCCGAGTCGGAGATCTCCTGATAACGACAGGCTATTCCCCAGAGGCACGCCGCGGCCTCCTGCTCCACTACTCCCTGCAACGGCTGTATCCGATGCTGCTCCACGATCTCCTGCATCAGCCGTACAAAGCGGAGCCCCACTATGCCCTGACGTGGCCGTACCCGGTGCTGCTCCACGACGCCCTGTAACGGCCATGTCAGTGGCCACACCATCGTGCCCCACGATAACGAACCCCCCTGAGAGACCCCCCAGCCAGGTATATATGCGGCTGGGGGGAGAAAGGGGGGAGGTGAGCAATATCTCCCAGAGCACTCTCTTACTTGCGATTATCACCTCTCCTCCTCCTCCAATCTCCTCTGACTTGACCGTCGGAGGGCCATCACCACCCTGGTGGTGGTGCAAGGCTTGTTTGCAGGTTTCTTGGCGGAAGGTGGAGCGCAACCAACACCAACCAAGACAACTCAGACGGAACCCCGTTCACACCGCAGTGCCAATCGTTCTCGGTTTGGACCACCAGCAACAGTTGGCGCTAGAGGAAGGGACCGAATCTTAGAACGATCGTAATGGCACGGCGAGGTGGTCGTGGAGCTTCCAATGCTTCCGGTCGCGGAGCCTCTCGCGCCTCCGGCCGAGAGGCTGCTGCGTCCCCAACGCACTCTCAGCAGCACTCCACCGCCCCTTCTCCCATTCAGACGGTCGAAGCTGCTCAGTTCGACCAGCTAGCCCAGCAGGTTCGCACCCTCGCGGAGGCAGTGCAGAATCTGCAGGGTGTGATCTCTCGGGTGCCGCAACGGGCTCAGGAGCCGCTGCCCCCCGAGCACTCGCCTCTTCCTCACAACCCGCGCTCCTTCCTCTCCCATGGAGAGGAGCGCCGGCGCGAGGAGGATTCTCGAGTGCGGTCCATTCTGCCAGGACCTTCTCATCGGAGCTGTGCGGGGTACGAGAGGCGGACCCGGGCGCGTTCTCAGACACCCCAGTCCTCGAGGGGCCCGCACTCCAGTCGGTCCCCCTCGCGCCGCTCCTTGTCCCCCACCCACCGGTCGCGCTCCCTGGACCGGCGGGTGGACGATCTCCACAGACAACTCCAGGTCCTGAAGGGCCACTCCAAAGATCCCTTCGCTGACTTGGAGATCTCCTCCCAGCCGGCGCTTGCCTCGAGGATCCTGCGGACCCCGAACCCGCCGGGGTTCAAAATGCCGGCGATCGAACCCTACGACGGGGCGGCGGACCCGCGGGACCACGTGGAGAGTTTCAGGACTCTTATGCTCCTCCATGGAGCATCGGATCCGCTCCTCTGCAAGGCCTTCCCGGCGACCCTCCGTGGCCCGGCAAGGGCATGGTTCGCCGGCCTGGAGGCTAACTCCATCCAGTCCTTCGACCAGTTCACCCGCTTCTTCATCAGCCATTTCGCCGTCAGTAGCAGGCGGCGACTGGTCTCCGACTCCCTCTTTGATGTCCGGCAAAACGAGGGAGAAAGCCTGCGGGATTATCTCACTCGCTTCAACAAGGCTACACTGGAGGTCCGGAACCTGAGCCAGGAAGTGGCTCTCTCAGCCCTGAAGCGTGGCTTCCGGAAGGGCAGACTCACCTTCTCCCTGGACAAACGCCTGCCGCGGAGCTTCCCGGAGCTGTTATCTCGGGCAAACCAGTATGCAGACGCCGAGGAGGCAGCCTCCCACCGGAACAAGGAGGCCGCCGAGGCCCCTCTAAAGCCCGGGAAGAAAAGGCGAAAAGAGGCGCCCCAGAGGAGGAGCCCGACGCCTCAACGCCGGCGCAGAAGCCCGTCACCAGCAAGGAACCACGGCGCCACACGCCCTCGTTCTCCGCACCGACGCTTCAACCGGTACACCCCACTCCTGGCCCCCCGGGCCCAGATCCTCATGGAGGTCAAGGGGCGGGAGGACCTCCCGGTCCCGAGGCAGATGAAGAAGATCCCTGGGAGGAGGCCTTCTCGGGCGTACTGTGAGTACCACCGAGACCACGGCCACGATACCGAAGACTGCTTCCAGCTTCGGGACGAGATCGAGGCTCTCATTCGCCGAGGGCGTCTCGGTCGATATGTAAACGACCGACGTCCCCCGGCAGACCCGCGTCCGGCCGACCCGGCCCCTCAGGAGCCTCGGGAGCAGAATCGACCCGTTGCGGGAGTGATCCACACCATCACTGGGGGCTGCTCTCGGCCCGTGAGGAACGCAGGGGGCTCGGCGGAAGCATCAGGAGTGGCCGTCGCGAAGAGGCAGCGGGTCGGAAATGTAATCACTTTTTGTGATGAAGATGTAAAGGGGGTTCAGACTCCCCACGATGACGCCATGGTGATCTCTCTCACTATGGCGAACTATGATGTAAGGCGTGTTCTTGTGGATAGTGGAAGCTTAGCTGATATTTTGTATTACGAGGCCTTCCAAAAGATGAGCTTGTCCCGACAATTGTTGCACAAAACATCCACCCCCCTCATAGGATTCACTGGAGACGCTATCTCGGCCGAAGGTGTCATTGAGCTGCCTGTGACTGCGGGCGTTGCACCCGCAGAAGCCACGGTGCGACTCGGGTTCTTGGTCGTCCGTGTCCCCTCGGCCTACAACGCTATCCTCGGACGACCCGGACTGAACGCCCTTCGCGCGGTGGTTTCTACCTACCATTTGCTCATGCGGTTCCCCACGGCGGCCGGGATTGGAGAGGTCCGAGGTGACCAACCAACCGCACGGCAGTGTTTCCTAGCAACTCTCAAAGGGAAGAAGCCCATAGAGGCCCTAAGCGTCGAGTCCCTTGACGCCAGAGACGAAGTGGCCTTGCGGCACGGGGAGCCGGCCGAGGGCGTAATCGAAGTTCCCCTCGAAGAAGGCCGCCCGGACCGCACGGTCCGGGTCGGTGCCAACCTCGACTTGGAAGCTCGGCTCCGATTAGTGGAATTCCTCCGAGCCAATGCTGATGTGTTTGCCTGGTCGGCGGCCGATGTACCTGGGATCGACCCGGAGGTCATTTCTCACGCCCTCAACGTCGACCCGACCCACCGACCAGTAAAGCAAAAGAAGAGACACTGTGCCCCGGATCGGATCCGGGTGGTCGACCAGGAGGTAGACAAACTCTTGGAGGCAGGTTTCATAAGGGAAGTGAGCTATCCCGAGTGGCTGGCAAACGTCGTACTTGTCCGGAAGGCGAGCGGGAAGTGGAGGATGTGCGTCGACTACACCGACCTGAACAAGGCGTGCCCCAAGGATAGCTTTCCGCTCCCGCGAATAGACCAACTGGTCGACGCGACTTCCGGATATCAGCTGCTGTCTTTCATGGACGCCTTCTCCGGCTACAACCAAATAATGATGGCTCCACAGGACGAGGAGAAAACGGCCTTCATAACAGACAGGGGGCTGTACTGTTACAAGGTAATGCCCTTCGGTCTGAAGAACGCTGGCGCTACTTACCAGCGCCTCGTCAATAAAATCTTCAAGGAGCAGATCGGCCGGAACATGGAGGTGTACGTGGACGATATGCTGGTAAAGAGCCGCCATGCGGATCAGCACATTGCGGATCTGGAGGAGACCTTCGCCACCTTGCGGAAGTTTCGTATGAAGCTAAACCCTGCGAAGTGCGCCTTTGGTGCTTCGGCCGGGAGGTTCCTCGGCTTCATTGTCAACCAGCGGGGGATCGAGGCCAACCCGGACAAAATCAAGGCCATCCAAGATATGTCCCCTCCGACCAAAGTGAAGGAGGTTCAGGAGCTCGCTGGGAGGGTCGCCGCGCTCGGACGATTTGTGGCAAAATCGGCCGAACGCTGCCAACCGTTCTTCAAGGTGTTGAAGCGCCCGAAAGACTTCCTCTGGACGGCTGAATGTCAAGTGGCGTTCGACCAGCTCAAGGAGTACATGGCGTCTCCTCCCCTGCTATCCAAGCCGCAAGAGGGGGAGATGCTCTACCTTTACCTGGCGGTCTCCCCAACCGCAGTCAGCGCAGTACTGGTTCGGGAAGAGGCAAAACTTCAGAAGCCCGTGTACTACACCAGCCGAGTCCTCCGGGATGCCGAGACGCGGTACACGAAGGCTGAAAAGATCGCCTTCGCGCTGCTGACTGCGACCAGAAGGCTTCGCCCCTATTTCCAGGCTCATTCTGTCACCCTTTTGACCGATCAACCACTGCGGCAGATCCTCAGCAATCCTGAGAATGCGGGACGGCTGGTGAAGTGGGCAGTAGAACTTGGTGAGTTCGACATCCGCTACCAGCCCCGGCCCGCCATCAAGGCCCAGGTGCTCGCGGACTTTCTCGCTGAGTGCACTGTGCAGGAGGCGGAACCTAGGCCGCCGGAAACACCCAGCCTCGATCTCCCGATCTGGACGCTCCACATTGACGGGTCGTCGAACCCTGAAGGTGGAGGGGCTGGGCTGGTCCTTACCAATCCCGATGGAGTGATAGCCGAGTATGCCTTGAGGTTCGGATTTCCAGTGACCAACAATGAGGCGGAGTACGAGGCCCTAGTCACGGGACTCAAACTCGCCAAGGAGCTCGGCATCCGGCGTCTGAAGGTCTTCACCGACTCCCAGCTGGTGGTCGGGCAGGTTCGAGGGGAGTTCGAGGCACGGAGCCCGACCATGCAGAGCTACGTCCGGAAGGTGCAAGCACTCATTCCCGACCTCGGCAGTATTGACATTCAGCAGGTCCCAAGGAGCGAAAATGCTAGGGCCGACAGGTTGTCCCGCTTGGTGGGCGCTGAGGCATACAACTTGTCAAGGGCGATATACCTGGAGACCCTAGATGCCCCGAGCATCGGCGAGGCTGAAGCGGTAATGGCAATTGATCCGGAACCATCTTGGATGGACCCGCTTGTAGCTTACCTCGCCGAAGGGATCCTCCCCGAAGATGAAGATCAAGCTCGGCGACTTGTTATGAAGTCCGCCCACTACGTACTCTACGAAGGGAGGCTGTATCGGACCTCGTTCACCGCCCCCCTCTTAAGGTGCCTCCGCCCTTCGGAAGCTGCTTACGCCCTCAGCGAAGTCCACGAAGGCATCTGCGGATCGCACCTGGGGGCTAGGTCCCTGGCACATAAGATCATGAGGCAAGGCTACTATTGGCCGACCTTATTGGAAGACTCAAAGGATCACGTACGGAAATGCGACGCCTGCCAGCGCCACGCCAACATCCAGAGAGTCCCCTCTGTTCCCTTGGCGCCAATCACCGCCCCCTGGCCCTTTGCACAGTGGGGAATGGATATCCTCGGACCATTCCCCATCGCTTCGGCTCAGCGGAAATTTTTGATTGTCGCCATCGACTACTTCACCAAGTGGGTGGAGGCAGAGCCACTGGCCACCATCACGGAGGCGCAAGTCCGGAAGTTCGTAAAGAAGAACATCATTGTCCGATTTGGGGTACCTCGGGTCCTCATCTCGGATAACGGTCGACAGTTTGATAACAAGCATTTCCGAGACTTCTGCGAGGAGTTCGGGATCGAACATCGGTTCACGTCCGTGTCGCATCCCCAAACCAACGGCGAGACCGAGGTCACAAATCGGACAATCCTCCAAGGTATCAAAGCGCGGATCGGACGGACGGGGCAAGCTTGGGTCGAGGAACTCGAGAATGTCCTTTGGGCGTATCGGACCACGCATCGGACTCCTACCAGAGAGACGCCTTTCAGCCTAACCTATGGCACGGAAGCCGTTGTCCCCGTAGAGCTCGGACTTCCCTCACCTCGGGTAGCCGCACACCGACCCGAGGCCAACTCGGAGCAACTCCGAGGGAACCTGGATCTCTTGGAAGAAGCAAGGGAAATGGCGCAGGTTCGGATGGCAATGTATCAGCGGAGGGTGGCCCGATATTACAACTCCAAAGTCCGACCGAAGCTTTTCAGAATTGGAGATCTGGTGCTGAGGCGAGCTAAGGCATCTCAACCTACGGAAGGTGGGAAGCTAGCGCCGAATTGGGAAGGCCCGTATAAAGTTCGTTGGGTAAACCGACCTGGCTCCTACCAGTTGGAAGCCCTAGATGGCCGAGAAATTCCAAGGGGCTGGAATTCCGCTAACCTGCGGATATATTACCAGTAGAACAACAAGGCCAGAAAGACAATTTGAAAAGGTGCAACACTTTTCATTTCAATAATTTCTGGTTACAATGGCGTGTTCGTGTGATTACAAGGAATTCCCAGAGGGGAATTAGGGAGTAAAGAAAGCAAAGAAGAGGTGGAGAATCCGTGGAGCTGAGGACCGAGGATCCCAAACCCTCAACCCAAAGCAGCTGCAATCCCACCGGAAGTGGGTGCTTCTAACCGGAGGCGCCATCCAGCACCTCACCAAAAAGACGAGGAGCCGCCGCAGAAGAAGCTCCCGCTGCCCCCAGGGGAACGCCGCCTCCAAAGGATATTCCCATCCTCCCCAGTGGTAGGAAAGAGAAGGAATTCGAGGGGGAAGAGCATATGGAGGCGCGGTCCCGGACTGAGCGTCTGGTGCAGAGCTCAATCGGGAGGCTGAACTTCAAGGAGGGGAGATGTGATCCCGGATGAAACGCCTAGAGCGGAGTTCCGCCGGGAAGACCCTCCTTGTTGATCCCAGATGAAACGGCTAGTTGGCTGAAGTCGCAAGGGGAGCGCCTCCCCTTTTCTTCAACAGGAGTCTCTCAGTCATATGCCAAGGAGGAGGTCCGCGATCCATGGCAACCTGAACAGCTCCGGCTTGGCAAACTCCATCGTACCTGCACCTGTATTTATAGCCAAACTGCGGCCCCCTGGTCGTTCCGATGCGGGTGGCTCCAATAAATGCAGGCGCATTGAAACCGGAGCCGTTCCGGCTCCCGAGGCGTATCTCCCCGCGATTTCCTAAGCGTCATTCTCCTTAAACCGCATTCTTTGCGCAGGACAATCCGGGTGTCATGTACCCCTAGGTCCACATATCTCCGCTCGCGCCCAGGCCGTATCCTCCTCGAAGAACCCGCGTATCGCGGCCGCTCAACTAACACTCCTCGCAAGCAGCAGCTGGCGATCCGATTTCCCAGGTAACGCATTAATTAGCGTTTAATGCCCTTCTCGTGTTCCCCCAGGCAACGCTTAGAGAAAAGGAGAAACATGACCGCGGCTGGCCACGGAGAAACCCCGTCGGGCAGCGAGCGACAAGCGCACGACCAGCGAGCGGAATTTCCCGAGGCTCGGCCCTCGGATGCCTGGCTAGCCCGATGATCATCCCGGGAGCAGACTAGCCGGAAGCCCCGACCGGTCGCCTCGGCTTGCGCCAGCCTTGGCCGACCAACGAGTGGAATGTCCCGAGGCTCGGCCCTCGGATGCCTGGCTAGCCCGATGATCATCCCGGGAGCAGACTAGCCGGAAGCCCCGACCGGTCGCCTCGGCTTGCGCCAGCCTTGGCCGACCAACGAGTGGAATTTCCCGAGGCTCGGCCCTCGGATGCCTGGCTAGCCCGATGATCATCCCGGGAGCAGACTAGCCGGAAGCCCCGACCGGTCGCCTCGGCTTGCGCCAGCCTTGGCCGACCAACGAGTGGAATGTCCCGAGGCTCGGCCCTCGGATGCCTGGCTAGCCCGATGATCATCCCGGGAGCAGACTAGCCGGAAGCCCCGACCGGTCGCCTCGGCTTGCGCCAGCCTTGGCCGACCAACGAGCGGAATGTCCCGAGGCTTGACAACCCTCGGATGCCAGGCTAACCCGACGATCATCCCGGGAGCAGACTAGCCTGAAGCCCCGACCGGTCGCCTCGGCTTGCGCCAGCCTTGGCCGACCAACGAGCGGAATTTCCTGAGGCTTGACGGCCCTCGGATGCCAGGCTAACCCGACGATCATCCCGGGAGCAGACTAGCCTGAAGCCCCGACCGGTCGCCTCGGCTCGCGCCAGCCTTGGCCGACCAACGAGCGGAATGTCCCGAGGCTTGACAACCCTCGGATGCCAGGCTAACCCGACGATCATCCCGGGAGCAGACTAGCCTGAAGCCCCGACCGGTCGCCTCAGCTTGCGCCAGCCTTGGCCGACCAACGAGCGGAATTTCCTGAGGCTTGACGGCCCTCGGATGCCAGGCTAACCCGACGATCATCCCGGGAGCAGACTAGCCTGAAGCCCCGACCGGTCGCCTCGGCTCGCGCCAGCCTTGGCCGACCAACGAGCGAAATGTCCCGAGGCTTGACAACCCTCGGATGCCAGGCTAACCCGACGATCATCCCGGGAGCAGACTAGCCTGAAGCCCCGACCGGTCGCCTCGGCTTGCGCCAGCCTTGGCCGACCAACGAGCGGAATTTCCTGAGGCTTGACGGCCCTCGGATGCCAGGCTAACCCGACGATCATCCCGGGAGCAGACTAGCCTGAAGCCCCGACCGGTCGCCTCGGCTCGCGCCAGCCTTGGCCGACCAACGAGTGGAAGGTCCCGAGGCTCGGCCCTCGGATGCCAGGCTAACCCGATGACCATCCCGGGAGCAGACTAGCCTGAAGCCCCGACCAGTTGCCTCGGCATGCGCCAGCCTTGGTCGACCAACGAGTGGAATTTTCTGAGGCCTAACCCTCGGATGCCCGGCATAGCGCCGGAAGAATTTCCTGAGGCCCAACCCTCGGATGCCTGGCTTAGCGCCGGAAGAGTTTCCTGAGGCCTAACCCTCGGATGCCTGGCTTAGCGCCGGAAGAATTTCCTGAGGCCCAACCCTCGGATGCCTGGCTTAGCGCCGGAAGAATTTCCTGAGGCCCAACCCTCGGATGCCTGGCTTAGCGCCGGAAGAGTTTCCTGAGGCCTAACCCTCGGATGCCTGGCTTAGCGCCGGAAGAATTTCCTGAGGCCTAACCCTCGGATGCCTGGCTTAGCGCCGGAAGAGTTTCCTGAGGCCTAACCCTCGGATGCCTGGCTTAGCGCCGGAAGAGTTTCCTGAGGCCTAACCCTCGGATGCCTGGCTTAGCGCCGGAAGAATTTTCTGAGGCCTAACCCTCGGATGCCTGGCTTAGCGCCGGAAGAATTTCCTGAGGCCCAACCCTCGGATGCCTGGCTTAGCGCCGGAAGAGTTTCCTGAGGCCTAACCCTCGGATGCCTGGCCTAGCGCCGGAAGAATTTCGGGAGCCAGGAATCAGCAAGACGCTACCGAGAGTTAAAAGAAAAAGAAGGACGCCTGGCTGCCGAAGGGTCGCTCGCGCCCCAAAGGCGAATCGACACCATTAAGGAAGGATGTCCGCCGAAATCCTCAGACTGCCAGGTCGGCAATAACCGCCATACGCCATAAAAAGGGCGGGGAGCTCGAAGCGCGCGCGCCTCTCCGAGGAACGGCGGCAATCCCGAAACATCACTCCCTTCACCTGTTCCCCTTCTGGTTCCAGGCTCGGAAGTGGGGGCTACTGTTACGGGGGAAATAAGCCGCCATGCCCCACGTGACCGGCACGCGCGCCCAGGAAGACTACGGCTGCCCTTTGATCCAGCAATCCGACCCCGAGTCGGACATCCTCGGCTCCGCAGCCCGACCCCGAGTCGGCTGCCCTTTGATCCAGCAATCCGACCCCGAGTCGGACATCCTCGGCTCCGCAGCCCGACCCCGAGTCGGCTGCCCCTTGATCCAGCGCTCCGACCCCGAGTCGGAGATCTCCTGATAACGACAGGCTATTCCCCAGAGGCACGCCGCGGCCTCCTGCTCCACTACTCCCTGCAACGGCTGTATCCGATGCTGCTCCACGATCTCCTGCATCAGCCGTACAAAGCGGAGCCCCACTATGCCCTGACGTGGCCGTACCCGGTGCTGCTCCACGACGCCCTGTAACGGCCATGTCAGTGGCCACACCATCGTGCCCCACGATAACGAACCCCCCTGAGAGACCCCCCAGCCAGGTATATATGCGGCTGGGGGGAGAAAGGGGGGAGGTGAGCAATATCTCCCAGAGCACTCTCTTACTTGCGATTATCACCTCTCCTCCTCCTCCAATCTCCTCTGACTTGACCGTCGGAGGGCCATCACCACCCTGGTGGTGGTGCAAGGCTTGTTTGCAGGTTTCTTGGCGGAAGGTGGAGCGCAACCAACACCAACCAAGACAACTCAGACGGAACCCCGTTCACACCGCAGTGCCAATCGTTCTCGGTTTGGACCACCAGCAACACTTATTAAGATCATCCCAAATCTCCTTGGAGGTTTTAAAAGTGCAGTAGACATCAAAAAGGGGATCAGTAAGATAGGACAGAATCCTTCCCCTACACAGGTAGTCTTTCTTCTTAAATTCCTCCAAGTTACAAGTTCTAGCTGGTTCATTCTCTTCCTCATTTGGAGGAGAGTCAAAGATTATGGAAAATAACCCAAGTGTGGTTAAGAAGATTTCCATCTTCTGTCTCCAACGCTTAAAGTTATTTCCATTAAATTTTTCAGGAGGAACCGGGTCACTTGCATTGGCCATTGGGGTAACTCTAAGTACTAGCCTATTATATGTAGGATATCTACTTCAAGAATGTTGGGAAAATACTGTCCCAGAAAATTTTAAATCTATAATACTCTACTTCAACAAATAATAGGCAGAAATAGGCTTATAAAAAATAAATAGAGAAAGTGGAAAAATGGAACCCGAGATGCTGAGGCGTGGTATGTTGGTCACTTTCCTTGAAGTAGATTTCGCCGCCTTACAGTGCACTAGGCTTGGATGGCGTTCTACTCCTGAGATACAACAGCCTCTCGCACTGTTCCTTCTGCCTCAATGATTTGCACGGATCAAAGAAGCTTTCGAACCCAGAATCAGTATGCAGCAAGCCCGTTGATTGAAAGAAAAATAGCAAACAGGGAGAATAGTAGTTTTCTGCTTTCAAATTATATATATCACCTGTCTAATCCGAAGAGGTCTATTTATAGACTTCTTCGGGACAGACGCGACCCAAAACCGATCCAACGGTCAAAACCGGTAAGAAAGTTTGAAAAAACACTGGGAGTATGGCCAGCGGATGCGAGGTCGGTTGCGAAGAGGTGCTATCGAGGAAGCGACGTGGCTCCTCGTGCTAAGGGTGCGAAGCACGACTCATGCGCCTCTTGGCTCATCGCACCTGTTGTCCGACCTCGGCTCCTCTGGGCTCATTGCACCTGTGGTCCGACCTCAACCTCGGCACCTCGGACGAGCACAGGCACAAGGAACCTCGGACGAGCAGGGCCTCAGTCTCTTGGACGACCTCAGCTCTGGGTCGCACAGGTGCAAGGAACCTCGGACGAGCAGGGCCGACGAGCAGAGGCACGAGCGCAAGGAAACTCGGACGAGCAGGGCACATGCGCAAAGAACCTCTGGTCGCACAGGCACAAGGAACCTTGGACGAGCAGGGCCTGTGAGGCGCAAGTAACCTCGGACGAGCAGGGCCGAGCGAGCACAGGCTCGAGCGCAAAGACCGTCGGGTCGGACGAGCACAGGCACAGAACCGAGCCTTCACGTAAATAAATCCTCCATATGAGAGATTTAAAAAAGGAGGGAACAGAGATTCGAACCACCTACCTCAAGCACCTCAAGCGGGCACACCAACCATCCACACCACACTCCCTCTTTAACATATATACATAATATATATGTTTTAAGTATGAAAACTTTTAATCATTATTTAATAAAAATCTAACACCTCCGTGACGGTATGACTTGGGGTTTTTCCCCAACAAACACAAATATCACAAGGAGGAAAAGAAAGGTCAGTTCACATGTAACACTTCTATTGCACCTCTCACTGGTTGCCTGTAAAATGTGAAGTGCTCCATCTACAATGCCACGGTTGGATGCTTGTAATATTGGCAAGCGCTCCATCTAATATTGGTAGGAGGTGCAGCACGGTGTTAATTGGCATGATCTTGTAGCGTTCTGACGAAATATTCTTATTACAATATTGGCAAGCGCTCCATCTACAATGCCACGCTTGGATGCTTGCAAGTCCGTTGTACTCCTTCCATTGTTCTTGCTTTCCGGTGATGGGAACTCCGCAGCAATAATTGAGTTTGTTGGGGACCGGGGCGATGCCGACCGGCCGATAGGCGCTGGGTACGGCGCGGTGAGCGACGGACAGGCGCCGCTGTTCCCCGATCACGGGTTTCTCGGTCCGGCCGCTGCCGTACCAGGTTTGTGTTGCTTTTCCCGAGGTGCTGCTCTCACCGGAACCGGACGGCTAGGGGTGCTTCGCCGCCGCGCCTGAGGCCTGCCGTCCGCAGCTAAACGCTTCCGGCCGGTCTCGGGAGGAAGAAGCTGTGTACCAGCTCAGCTCAGCGGCGCATTAAGTTAATTATCATATCATGTATCCGACCACCTCAGCGTAAAAGTTTTTTAGAAAAAAAGAAAGCACTGCTCACCTGAAGGAGAGAGAAATTTCACAGGGAAACAAAGAGGGAAATTTATAAAACAAAGAAGGATCCCCTTCTCGCCCACCATCTTTCCCTTTCTAAGCCTAGCCTTTTTTCAGTCTGCTGAGGAAAAGGTGGGAGTCATGGAGGTGCGGCTCGATTTTTCTGCCCACTGATGAGGCCCCGCATAGCTGCAGAGGGCTAGCCGGCTAGGTTCGTGGCACCAGGTTGTTTTAGATGAAGGGCCAGGAAAGAGAGGCACGGATGGTGATCAGGCGAGAGATCTAGAACGAGAGGATTGTATTTATTTTCTCTCCATGCGGAGCTCCTCTAGCTCCTCCGAATCAGGACGGGGGAGTTGCTTAAGGAAGATATCGTTCGCTCGGGAGAGGAGAGCGGAGCGAGAGGAGCGGTGCTCGAGAGGAGGAGGATACTCTGAAGAGGATGGAAGGATGTGGGCGGCACTAGCTCTCCATCGTTCGCTCAAGAGATCAGGGCGCGGGTGGTGCTTACTCTCCGCTGTTTGCTCGGGAGGGGGAGGCGGCTGGGGCTCCGTTCGCTTGGAAGAGGGAGCTCTTTTTTTTTCCTTTTTTTTCCTTACACAGAGGCGCACCGGACGTAGGTGTAATTGCTGCTCATAAACGAAAGCTTTGGCCTGACGTACCAACTTAGCGGTACACCGGGCCAATCATATGAACCCAAAAATTATGGTGGAGAAAGATCTTGAGGGTATATTTAGTCATTTGAGTGAAATTTTTATTTTTATTTATTTATTTATTTTCCTTAGAAAAAAAAGCAAGAAGTACAAGTCATAGATTATTCAGTAGCAACAAATTATGTCATGTACCTTGTAAAAGAAACAAAATTTTCTTGCCATTTGCCGGTAATAAATCATGAAGCCTTTCTAAATATAGATTCTGATACGATCTACATTAATGTTATGGCCTTAGTGACTTAATACTTATAAGACTGTAAGACTAAGAAAAATATAGCTAGAGAGTTGACTCAGATAAATGCATCAAAAATGAAAATCTAAATATTTGATGAAAGACGAGATTAGAAAAAAGATTGAGAGTTATTTTGATAAACTTTGTAATAAAAATCACATTAATGATTTAGAATGCTTTATTAGTATCATTAAGGATAGAAATATTAAGTATAACATGTAGAATTAGAGAATATGGGGTAAAAGAGGCTACAAAAAAGATGAAAATAAGAAAAACTATTGAACATGAAAAAATCCCTATTCAGGTTTGCAAGTGTCTAGATCTGTGGGATATACTAACACGAAGGAGTGATTTGATATATATAGAGCGAAAAGGAGTAGATGTAAATGGAAAATTGTAGGAAATAAAGTAATAAGAAAGAACTTGATATCGCTCCATTTCTTAGAAAGTATGAGCATAAACAGAGTCAACAGGAGGAAAAGGATTGACCACAACTAGTTTCGGGTTAATGTTTAGATGGGTTGAGTTGATCATATAAAATGGTTCACTTTATTTAGCTATAAGTGAACTAAAAAATTACTAAATTAGGGAAATTATTATATGGATTTATGACAAAGATATAATCATTATATCTAGAAAATGTGCAAATATTAATTTTTTAGAGCCATAAAAGCTTATTAGAGCCATAATGCTAATCTAGCAATTTAATATCAACCAATTTTTTATGTACAATAATAAATCTTATGAGTTGCATCAATCTCCCTATGGTGCATATAATAGAACTCTTCAGGTGCATATATATATATATATATATATATATATATATATATAAGACTTTTCATGTACATATAATAGCGTCTTGGAACATTCCTCAAAATTTTTTGCATAGGCATGAAAGATTTTGTCATCTAGTATTTTCGAAGTCATATATCATATCCACTTTTAATCATTGAGTTGAGGAATGCCCTAGAAACATTGGGTGGTATATATTTTGACAAAAGTTCACAGCTGGTATTTGAGTTGTTAAAAATTGGATATTTTGAACAATATGAAACGCTACAAACTTTTTCACCACTTGATGTAAAAGCTAGAAATTTTTAAACTCTTCAAGTGTGAGTAGTTTAGAAGTTGTAAGGATCATTATGTATTTGTGTTTAATTTCACGTCAGCTATGCACTAAGTAAATCTTGGATATTTATACAAGACAAAAAAAAAATCTATGACTAGCTTTTTTGGATGTTTATACAAGACCAAGAAATATATGGCTAGCTTTTTTGGATGAAGCTATAGATTGTTATTGTTAGAGCACGAAAATGGACGGCCCATGTTACGAGATATTGTCTGCTCTGGGGGAGGGCTGCGTAGGTACTTCACCCCCATACGGTTTTGTCCTTTTGGTGCAACTTTCGCTGCTACCAAAAGGGCCCTCACAAAGGAAAGGAAATGAGACGCTTATAAGCACGTCCTTTTTCCGCTACTCAAGCAGTATGGGACTAAAGTGGTCCCTTTCCCATCTGCCTCGCAACAGTACCCTAGTGGGAAGGGTTGTGCGGGGAAGTTTTGGCGGGGCTCTCAACAAAAGCACTAACTATTAGAGCATGAAAATGGACAACCTCCGTTATGAGGTATTGTCCACTCTGGGGGAGGGTCGCGTAGGTACTTCACCCTGCACTGTTTTGTCCCTTTAGTGCGACTTTTGCCGCTACCAAAAGGACCCTTGCAAAGGAAAGGGAATGAGACTCTTATAAGCACAACCTTTTTCTGCTACTCAAGTAGTACAGGACTAAAATAGACCCTGCCCCATCCGCTACCCAACAGTTATAAATAGTCATAGAGCGGACCCAGCTAGGATATTGCAGCATGAATCTATTTGGATTCATCATGATTTCATCTGATATTTGCAATTAAATTTATGATACACATTATTGGATTTGAATGGATATGGATCCTTAGCCCAAATCACGATTCGATCTTGGTATGTGTTTAATCCCACATCGATTATATACTAGATAAATCTTATATACTTATATAGAGCCAAAGAATCAATCTGATTTTTTTAAAGGGAGATTCTAAATTGTTACTGTAGTAGTAGATCACATCCATTATCTAATTCAACAACAGAAAAATATATCTCTATAAAACTTTCACCAAATGTAACTGCCGTACATTATATAGTAAATACATTATATAATATTTTATATATAATATAACTGTATAAAAGTTTCACCCAATGTAACTGCCGTACATTATATTGTAAATACATTATATAATTGTTTATATATAATACTCCATCCGAACATTTTTTCCATTTGATTTTTTGTTGTATTCTGGAATGAACGCTACTTATTCAAAAGAAACTGGCGATCATTTTGAGGAATATTTCTGTACCCCATCAAAAAAAATGAATACTTTTGTACGTACTGAAAGTTCTGTCAATCATGAACTACTTAAGATAATATTCTTTTTAACACCAGATCTCTTCAATTATGTGAAGGCAAATGTTTTGTTTTTTGAAATAACAAATGCTTAACTGATAAAACAATCTCTAAATCCAATTTGAGAACGAGGGTTACCAAATATTGAACAATCTTCAATGTGCAAGATTTGTTTTGCAAATCCCATCTTTGACATGACAAAGTAAACATTATCAGCAGGGACAAGAGGCCCAGTAGATTTTTTACATTCAATTTCTCAAACCAATACACATATTCTAATCTGAACCCAAAAAAAAACTTGATCAAACTTCAAGTGCCAGAAAGCAACAACCAAGTATATCATTCATAGTATACACTTGGTCGAGGACAACATGAAACAAGATATTTTCATTCTAGATGCTGGACCAACTTGAATCCACAACTGTAAAGTTGTGCATCAAAATAAATTCATATCAGCAAGATAAGGTAGTCTTTATACAGAAAACAAGAATAACACGCAATTTGACCAGTTTCACATGAAAAATATATACACACTACCTCTCCTACACCCAAAAGGACCTCAACCTTAAGAGACAAAAAACATACATGGAAAGTATTATATATACATTGATTCAGTCACCAACACTAGAAACAGTTCAATCAGTTTCATGATCTGGGGGTAGCGTATACCAAGCAGGAAGTCTACCCCTCCTCCTAAGTAGCCTGGTGAAAGAAGAGTCCGGCATTCTAGCTTTTTCTTCTTCTTCCATCTCTTCAGGGGTCTTGGGCAGTCCATCAGGCACAGGGAAAGGTCTTTCCCCTTGTGTCTCTGATCTCAATGATGTGGGATTTTGGACTTCTTTATCTTTCTTCTTTTGCATTGCTGTGATCCCATGTAAACAGTCGATTAGGGACTTCATTCCACCAGCTTGCCTCACTAGCTTCTCCACATCTTCTTTTGGCATTTCCTTCTGTAATTAACCCCCCAAAAAATAAATAAGCGAAGAGCCACAATGAGGTCATAATCGCACAGAACATTCCACAACTTGACAGCTGAAGTTACCTCAAGATCCTTAAGCTCAAAGTAGGCCCTCCAACAGCTGTAGGACTCATCACCTTCAAGTGTCGAGCAGTAATCTGAGGAACAAAAGATAAACAATAATGGTTAAAATCTAAGGAATCCAGATACAAAAAAACACCGTAATACCATTAGTGAATGCTCAGATAAGTCATCAATTCCTTCAACCACCTATGGTTTATTTAACAGATCACTTGCCAAAAGCCTTGGACCTAACCAAGAACTTATACCAATGACTTCTCTATCCATAAGTTTGTACGGAAGCTTCACAAAAAAATATTTGTTTCTCATTAGATCCAAAGCAGATCCACTCGAGTATTAGAGTAAACTGCCGTAGTATCAGAAACTGTCCACTAAAAAAAGTCAGTCTCTCTGTTCTGATTTACAGAAAGTTTCATTCTTTAGTTTTCATTTACAGTCAGTTGAGTATGCTGCTATGTTATCCTGAAAAGATCTTTCCAAAGAATATTTAACTGCTGCATTGTGGTGTTCTCCAAACACAGGGATCTCTGCTACTTTATCATCGCCGCTAAGAAGTGCTGCATTCCATTCAGGGTCGATTTTATAAAGGATTGTGCTGCATTGTGGTGCTTCATCAAATTTTTTTATTCACTTCAACTTCAGATCAGAATTCGTGTCATACACGTAAATGAAACAGAACATATTACAAAATATGGTTAGTGTATGAATATACTTTTTCAAAATTTGAATTGTATATTATTCCATAGAACGTCTTTAGCGTTGTTTTGTGCATATATGTTGTTAGCCTATGTATATGTATGCAATCCATTATGTGCTTTGTAAGAAAGGCACTCAGTTCAACTGTTGCTGAATATTGATGTTGGCATCTTATTGGTGTAATGATATATAAAGGATATTCTGACATGGCTATGACATTTTAGGCTTTGAATTCTGATATTTATTATGTTGCCATTTCCTGACCATTGCCCTTCATATCCAGGTACCGCTCTGCATTTTCAAATATTCTAATGTTTTTGAGTTCAGTTATACTTGACCAGAAGAAATGTAAGTTAAACAAGTCCATCATCAATATTTAAGGCACTCTTCGGAATTTGATTCTTAACAAATGATGGCAGCCAAAATTATGATCATTAGAAGCAAGTGACTCAGAAAAATTCCCCTTTTTTCCTTTCTAAGGGAATGAATTAAAGGTCTGTTTTTATTCTAACATTCAGAGAGGTCTTAAGTATAGCATGTGGATCACCTCCACATGTATCAAAATACACACAGTTATGAATCAAAGAAATTGAGAACTGAAGAGAGGCTAGAGTGGTCTCTCGCTCATATAGATCTGATTGAAAGTTGAAATCTACTAAAAAGAGAAGTAAAGCCAAGAAATGGTTCTGCAAGCTTCAATTTGCTTAGATCGGAGAACATGACTTGTGTGTCGACAACTCAACATATTGGTATACAACCTTTTTCTTTTTCACTCTTTCTATATGTCAACAATATCTGTCTGTCTAATATCAATGTTTTACCAGCTTCATCAGAGTTCATATATTGCACAACTAAGAAGTGTAAGAAAAGCAAAGTTAATATAATTCCTAGATCTTCTCCAATCTGAAAAACCCTTGCAAAATTTTGCTCTTATTCACAATATCTCACTTTCTTTTCTTTTCTTTTTTAATGTTTAGCATGTAAGTGCTGCTGCTGGTCGGTCATTAAAGATCTCCATCCCTTAACTATCACTTTGTCCTGGAGAGAGAGAGAGGGCTAATTTTCCTAATCCTCTCTTTAAACTCTCATGTATCACAGTGATTTTCCCCCCTTTTTCTTAACACTCTTCTCTTCGCATAACTATCTCTTTTTTATTATTTTGTTTTTTTTTCCTTTTAATTCCCCCCCTCCCTCATGACAGGGGAGGTTGAGATCATAAGAAAATCGGGTTCCTCCTCGTACATCTACAGAAAAAAATAAATGATTATAGCGTGAACACCAAACATATTTCTCAAATCATATCCCAGAACTCAAAAAAAAAAGGGTGCAAAGAACACCATCATATATCTCAAATCATCACCCAAAAACATAAAAAAGAAGAAAAGAAGGGGAAAAGAGCGAAGGATCAAGGTTTTTATAATAACAAGGCGGACAGTACCTGTGAGGTCGTTCTCGCATTTCTGCAAGAAAGAAGGCTCCTTGATCAGCCTATCTATCCGGCTCCTGCTGAAGGGCTCGAGCTTGGGGATGGAGGCATCGCTCCTCTGTGCGTTGCACACCACGCTCGATCTCGGCACCGGCCGAGCCTGCGAGAGATCGACGGCGGCGGACGGCTCCAAAAGAAAACTGGCAGCAAAAGAGGAAGATGGAGCTCGGATAGCAACGGATCTCAGCATTTCTCTCTCCTTCCGCTCGTATCGCACAAGGATTTGGTCCTTCTTCTCCTACCTCTGTTTCCGGCGAGAGGAAGCAAGGATTGGAACTTTATACACGGATCGCGGGAACGGTGGGCTATTACGGATAAGTATGGCGAGGGCAGTTAAATTAGTTTTTAAATTATATTCCTTGAGGTCAAAGAGTAGTGCCGAAATCTAGGCCGTAGATTCGCGAAGAAGAAGGAGAAGGTGGGGACGAGGAAAACTGCGGGCGTTGCTATCGGTTTGTTTTGGACGCCGTCAAGCGGATTAATCTAATCGGCGCCCACAAGGCATGATGCCCGGTCAAATAACCGGGCGTCGACGGTGACGCCAAGAGTGGGCGGATTGGATGGATTCATGCACGGTAAGAACGGTAGATCTGGTGTCCGTATAGAAAATTCTGTGTACCCGCGTTGGATGATAGTATTGTCTTTTTAACCGACCGTACTGCTGAGTTGTAGACAGTCTGGCGCAAAGAAAGATTTTTTTTTTTCATGGATACTTTCCTAAAAATTTAAATTTACGTGATTTTTTTTATAAAATTTATATTTATTCTGTATCTTTATATAACACTGTTTAATATAATGATTCTCCCAACATCATTAATAAAAATCATATATTATTTTTAATTAAAAAATAAAATTTTGAAATTACTTTTTTGTTCTTCACTGCGATCGTCTTATAAATGTTTTTTTTTTCACATCTACCCATTAAGGATATTTTAGTCATCTTAATTTGAAAACCGTTATTTTTTTAAGGACGTTAGATGGTGTGGATACATATACAAAAATAAAAATAAAAAAAATAAAGTAGCAAAATAAGTGTTTTACGAGGGTATACATGCAAATATTAATTTTAGAAAAGTATTTATATAAAATTCAATATTTAGAAGAGTATTTATGTAAAAAAATAAAATTTTTTTAACATCAATGTCAAAAAAAAAAGTGACGATGACGTGCTAAGAGTCCTGAAACTAACCCGAAATAAAACTATTAAAATATTAAATTAATTTGGATTTTGAAATTGGATCCGAAGTCCAAAATATAATTTTTGATATTTTGTTTATTATTTTTGGATGCACTTAATAATTTTAAAGAACTAGTCCAAAAAAATAAAATTTTAATTGATTTCGAATTTAAATTTTGATTTAATAATTATATTTTGGATTTGGATAAGAACATTTATAAATGTCGCTATCTACTTTGCCCTTTTGATATTTATATTTTAATGAGTTTTGGTTGCTTCTAGGGTTGCGTTGGCTGCCCTTATCATGAAGCTAGTTCATATGTCACAATCACTTATATTATAATGGGGGACCCTCGGGCCCATTTATTAGTTGCTCTTATCATGAAGCTAGTTCGTAATGTCACAGGACCTCACTGTGTAATGGGCCCCCAGGTTTTTATCTCAACCATGGGCCCATGATGTTGATTTATCACTTTGTCTCAAGTGACATAAAACCATAAATTGGTAAACCAATAATCTTTGAAAGAGTATAAGGGGCTCATATTTTTTTAATACTTCTTTTATTTTTATAAATAAATATTTTAATTAATAAATCTTGAACTCAATATCTAGTAATAGTTTTAAATTATTATATTTGTTGAGATTTTAATATCTCAATCCCAACATATGTATCTGGAAAAATGCTAAAACTTCTCAAATTTTCTGCATTTTGGCTTGAATACCTGCAAATTTTGATCGATCCTCCGATCATAGACGACTTCAAATCTTTGAAAATTGATTGAAAAGGCAATTCTTGATTCGTCTTCTGATCATAGCACATTTCTCTTCTTTAAAATAATTGAAAATCTTGATCCACGCTAATAAATCCCACTCAAAGGGAGAAAAAAGATTTAGGGCATATTTGGTTGGAGGAGTAATTAGATTCTGGAATGGAAATTGGAATGAGTGTTCCTATTTCAACCTTTTAGTTGGGAGGAGTCTTATTCTCATTTTGATTCAAGGAAAGAATGAAAATACCCCAATTTCCAAATATCCGATACTTGCTTTTATTTAGTTCAAACCCTATTCTGATTCTTATTCTAATTCATTCTGATTCCGATTCCAATTCTAGTCGTGACAAAATGTGCCCTTAATATAAAAAAATAATATTATAAGCATTACACTGGCGGAGCATAATCCTCTCTATAGCATTATGAGACACACCATTTATAACTGTAAGAGCATGGCTCCGATTTGCTTCAATGTCTTTGATTGGCCTTCTCATGCAATCTCAGGCTGAAGCAGATGAAACCAAAACATGGGAAACTAGAAGCCCTTCATGAGCACCCCCACCACCCCTCCCCTGTTTCGACCTTGGCTATGAGGTTGTGAATTATTCTTTGTCTAAATTTCGGGAGTGAATTATTGTAGCAACGATGGGAATGATCTGCAGATGAGAAGATGGGAAGCAGCAAGGATTGGTTTTCCTTCATTTCTTTATTAGTTATGGCGGCAGGGATAATTTTCTGTGCATGGATATGGATCTGCCAAAAAATATGGTCTGTGAAATCTCGTCACCTTTCATGATGCACGTTTGATTTGCGACGCAAAAAACTTAAGATACCTATGAGATTTGGAGGAGGTAACTCCTATATTTTCCTATCCTATATGTGAGGACCCGTGCGGGCGTGTGTTTAGTCCCACATCGGTTATTCACTGGGTAGATCTTAGGTACTTATACAGGATCAAAAAATCCAAATAATATCTTCCGGCTAGCCATTTTGGGTGAGGTCCTGAGTTGTTATAAATGGTATCAGAGTGGACCGGCCCATAACCTATGTGGACTAGGGAACACTGCAACACGGATCCATTGGGGCTGACCACGGGCCAATCGTGGTGTTTGTGATTTAATTTGAATAGATATGAACCCTTAGCCTGACGAGGACGTCAGGGCTTGAACGGGGGAAGCATGTGAGGACCCGTGCGGGCGTGTGTTTAGTCCCACATCGGTTATTCGTTGGGTAGATCTTGGGTACTCATACAGGATCAAGGAACCCAAATAATATCTTCCGGCTAGCCATTTTGGGTGAGGTCTTGGGTTGTTACACTATATGCATCTTATTCTTGGGGTTTTGACTCCAATCAAAAACCACCACCCTCATCATCCATGTTGCTAGGAGTGGTTATTGAACTATATGGGGCAATAAAATCACTTTTATGACGATGAAGCTGTTGATATCTTGATGTTTGATGCCAGCATTACTGCATTGCAACACAGAAAGAAGATCCGGATATACTCCTCAGCACCTCTAGTATCTTGACTTTCTAAAACCAAGTCCTATTATCCCCGATAAAGAGGACCTCATAAGCACTCTCAGATTAGTTGGAGACCAAGTCCGTAGAATTTTCTTTTATAATGCATCTTACTTATTAAAACAATTATGGAGATTAAGATTGGAATTATCTCTAATATAGTATCCTTATCGTAACTGCTATAAAATATATCCCATCAGCGTATCGGAGGCTTATCTTGAATACAGAATCCAGATTGAGTTAAATTAGTAGGTATGTGTTGGTGTAGGCCACATCGGCATGGGTTTAAATTGGATCAACTTGACATTGATATAATAGGAGCAAGTGCTTGAGATACGATTTACGAGTTATATGTGCATTGACATGTATTATGTGTATGTGCATGGGCATGTATTACATGTGTATACATAAATATTTGAACTTATATTACAGACTATTTTACCATTCATTTGAGAATAGGGGCATTATAGTTCAGTAAAGTTCAAAACAGACTATTTTAGCAATTAAACATGTTAAAAAAAAGGGACCAGTTGCTGCAAAAATGAGCATAAAGTGAATTCTTTTTACCAAAGCCCCTCGAAATTTCTTTACCATAAAATAAAAAAGCCCCTCGAAATTTGAGTGCTATCTTTTCTGATTTGCTGCGTATGTACTATGCTCAAGCAGGAAGTTATTTCAAGTCAATAGCACATTATGTTCAGACACAGAATCCCATTGCAATAAAAAAAACTTCTTCCAGCCCAAAAAATTTCCTTGGCTCAGAGAACTTAAGGTTTTCAGTCCTACCATTGCAATGGGAAAAGCAGGCCGCATAGCATAAATGACTATTTTAGAGCTTAGGAAAAGAGAACAGGGCAAATGAGTTTTTGTAAGCAAGCTAAGACTATTGCCACCAGATTGAGGAAGTGGTAGAACAAGCCACAAAGATGCCTGCCTCTCTTTTCTTTTTCTCTGTTTTGGTCACTGGAGTTAAATCAAAAGTTTCGGGGGCAAAAGCTTTCATTGGAAATGCTTGGAGCCTTCGAGTTTGGTAGCCTAATTAATCGGCTCGATTTTTAGCCATTTTGTTATCTTACCGAGGAGTGCAAAAACTTTGTATCAAAGTGCAGTCTAAAGAAATTGTGGAATCTGTTACTCAATGCAGTGATATTTTTCTCCTAGTGGTGCCAAAATAGAGCTTATTATTAGTCTGCAGAACGACACTTGGGCCATAGCAATTACTACTTGGTTCATTGCTTCTTTCAAGACCTTTCATTATTGCACCCATGGGAATGCCCATGCTTGTGTCATTCTGCATAGATGTTTCTTTCTGATGATTTGATCATGGCAACTATTTGTGTATGGGGGTGTCCTAAACCTGTGGTTTGGGGATGCAGCCAATTTATAGGAACTGTGGGCTGGCTTTGATTGCCCAATGTTGGACCTTCAAGAATTAAGGACATATCAACTTGGGTGCTCACCAAGGGTGGCAGGAGAAATTAGAAGTTTTTCTTTGGCTAGCTTTGAAAAATAGGCTGCATACAGGAGAATTACTTGCAAAATGGGAATGGGAAGACTCTACTGGATGTCCTTTGTATGGTGCTAATATTGAAAAATCTACTCACTTGTTCATTAACTGCCCCTTCACTAGAATTATTTGGCTAGCATTCAAGGCGTATCTTAAGTTGAAAGGTTTAGAATTATTTGGCTAGCATTCAAGGTGTATAGGAGATGCAAGGAAATCCACGCATCATGGAGAAGAGTATGGAATCAACTCATCGATGGAGATTTGGCTTGAGAAAAACTCGAGGATCTCTCTAAGGAAAAAAAAAAAAACTTTAGCATGCATAGTCCTAAATAAAATCCTTCACACCTTCCATCTATATCACGGAAGACTTATTAGCATCCTATAACAACCAGCTCTATGATCCAACCACTTGCTTTCATTCTCCTTGTCTCTCCCCCTTCTCATTCTTGTAAATCCCTCTCCTAAATTTTAATAAAAAGGGGCAAGTGTCTGACTTCCTCTATATTTATATAAAAAATAACGAGAAGATGCTCTCTTTGTTCTTTTTCCCATGTGTGCCTGTAACCCGCCACTTGCAAAAAAATAACAAATCCTTATTTTCTTGATATTTTCTACATTTGATGTCTTGTTCTAAAACTCTATCATTTTATGGGAATAAAAACTTTTCAATGTTTCTTCTTTAGTTGAAATTCTTATAGATCTAGAACTTCTTTTTAATTAAAACTATCCTTTATAATTAGAATGACCCATGGAAAAATATTTTTCTAAATAATATATTATTTTAAGACAAAAATATTTATTCAAGCATTTTGTGTTAAAAAAATCATAACTATGCACCTCAAATAAATGTACATGCTCATCCCACAAGCTAAACTCTATTATTAGATAGTGCAGCATCACATGATACTTGGGAAGAAAGAATCATTAAACTTTTATTTTGAATCATAGCAAACTACATCTTGTGATGAATAGCAGCTTATTAGATTTATTCTATGTGATTTCTCCTCATTTTCCCTTTTTGTTGCTCAATAACTTGATTCATCATAAAGACAGCCATTTCACTTATTCCTCTTCTCTTTTTCTTTATTTTTATTTTGCTGCTTTATTGGATAAAAATGTCTATATTTGTCTGTCTTTGTTCATTTTAGAGGTTTTCTTTAAAAATAAGTTGATAAAACTCTTTCATGACCTGAAGATAGGGATCTTCTTAGATGTCCAAAGTTATGATTTTGCCAGGCCAAAAGAAAGGAAAGGGAAACCTTTTTCTTTTTCTGGAGTGGAGGTTGCACCCCCCCCTCCATATGTTTTGAAGACAAATGATCATCTTGAGAAGTCCAGCCAATCACCTTTACATTATACCAGATATTAGAGCGGGCAGCAAGGCCACTCTATTCTAATTTTTAAAGCCCAGATACCAAGGACCAAGGTGCAAGATCCTCAAGCATCTGGGTCAAATGCCAAAGCCGTCCTTCCCCTTTTCCTCCATATAACCACAATGCCCATTCCAAAAGATCAATGCACCTCAAATCAATTTATTATCTCTTCTTTAGCTGTGTTATTATGAGCATAACAGAGCTGTAGTCCGTAGAGGTGCTCATCTGGATGCCAACTTTTTAGACTAAACCCTTGAACTGTATCAACATCATGGGAAAAGAATAAAAGAGCAGGTGGAAAAGCACTCAAGGAAGCATGATGGAATAGAGACTACATACAACTCAAGTGCACTCAGATGGGGTCTCAGCTCCACTCCCAAAGAAAGAGAAAGGTGATGTCTCTTGGTTGATTTGAAAAGCACCTTCCACTAAACATAGGCGCCCATAAATAGAGATCCTTTTTCATCAACAAAAAACAATAAAGATCCTCAGATATGAGTAGGCCACAGTTTAAACTCTTCCTAGGTAAGGTCTCAATCAATAATCTCATCCCATGTTTGGCACTGCATTATAGCCTTGAAACACTTGAAGAGATGTTATGGCCTCTAAGGAAACAAGAAGTGAGAAAACCCCTTGAAACACTCTAGAGGAATAGTATCAGACGATTTTTCCTCCTCTATCTTCAACACTTCAAACCTTACGCTTACGCCACCTTTTGCTTAGGAAATGAGGAACTGAAAAAAAAATGTAAAGCCTTAGACTACACATTATAAATAGACATAATCAATAAGCAAACACATGAGGACAAAGAAGAAGTAAAAAAAAAAAAAACAGTAAACCACCTAGATGAGAGAAAAGTCCCCCAGTGTGGAGACTGTTCTCCGGACATGCTCCCACTGAAAAACTACAAAGAATTAAGGAAAATGACAAGTGGGTAGTTATCCAATTATTTTTGTATTGAAACTTCGCAAGCTGCACACCTCACCATGCAAGTGTACTGAGGAAAGAAAAAAAAAGATCTGGTGTTCTTTAGTCAGCCACCAAAGAGATCTTACCTAATAATAATGCTATAGAGACAACAAAGGAGCCCCTAATGTGGAACTTTTAACCTTCCAAAACCACCAAAAGAGTCACTAATGGGAATGGATGATGATGTAATACACCATCCACAAGAGGGTGTAATTTCTGAAAGTAGCACTCTTCACATAAATCCCAACTGGTATATTTCCACTCATATATGATAATAGAGTCTTCTTAAACCCGAAAAATTGGAAAAGTATTCAATATAAATAGTTTAGGTACCATTCCTTGTGCTCAATTACTTACTGGTTAATGGTAGATAAGGAGGAAAGAACCAGCTATAAGTCAAAGGAATGGATTGTCTATTTACTAAACACACACACATACACACACTGTCGAAAACGAATTATAACATGTTCTCCAGTCCCTCACAAGCTTATGATTCTAGAGTCCCATGGCAGATTGCTGAGTTATTTTTAGTCCACACCTTTATCATGTCTTCATTTTCACATGCACATAAAAAAAGAATCAAATTCTGTTGATGCAAAGTCAATTTATAATATTTTAGATCATTGGTAATTTTCTATACTAATTCCATCCTAGATTATATGCTATCTTACAGGAGAATATGCCCACCCCTACAACTTGAAAGTGCTATTGCAAGATAATGTCTTATTTCTGGGAACATACACAATCACATTTGTGCTAACTAAAGTTTTGAAAGATGACCCAATATTTCAGACTTTGTATGAGGGAATATGTATTGGAAAGCAGCATAACAATATTTAAGCTACAGTGATTTGCTAAGATCAATAATGCTGCTTATATTATTTGAACCCATGTATCAGCCAAGAAGCACACTTCTAATCATCATGTTAATACAAAATGGAAGTGCAAATTAGAGACAAATTAAGATAGACCGAGTGGCTTCGAGTAAAATGAAGATCAGAATTTGTTTAATGAGATCTGCTGCATGACAATATTGACAAAAAAAAGATGCCTGTAGAATTTCTCTGCTAATCACTGGCTGACAAAACGTAGATTGTTAGAATCTCAATTATTACGATGAGCAGTGCCATGTTAACAAAGAAATCACTCGCAAAAAATGTCACCTAGCTGACGTGACAGCTCTTTTTCTTCATCCGCAGATGGCAACTGTTAATTTGTCGAACGCGAGGAGGAATAGAAGTGCCACGCATCAGCTTTGTGACTGTTTTGGATGAGGTCTTTGTGTCACCTTATCCCTTCTCAATTAAATAGGCTTATCTCCTTGGAAAAGTACAGGCCAGTTAGTTGAGTGAGGAGAAGATTAGTTTCTTCCTTTAAAATCACCTTCTATAAGGACATGGTTCTTATCTGGCACGCTTCTTTCTCCTCATTGTTTAACTTTACAACATCTTTGTTCAATAAAACTAAAAAAAAAAATATTTTTTGCAATAACGAGGGAATACCTATTAAATATGTGCAATGAGGTAATGAAAAGAGATGTATGTGCATGCTACCTTATATTTCCATCTGGGAGAAAAGGTCTTAGCTTGGTTGCCACAAAATGCAGAAAATATTTTATTGTGTTTTGAGTTGAAAGAGGATTGATATCATACCAAAAAAGATGCTAGTGGAGCTTGAGACGGGGGGAAATCATGGGATTATTAGTAACAAAATAATGATGATGACACACTTGGGATCATGATAACAGATAGAAAGGCATTAGTGGCTGGAGCTTTATGGAGGATCTCACTTAATATAGCTTGTTTTATGTGAAAAACAAAAGCAGTGTTGGTTTCAAGAGATAAAATCTGGAGAGTACTCATCATGACTTAGCTTGTTTATATCTGGAATCCTTCTGGCAGAACTTTGGATTAGAAAGGTTTGGTCTATGACTGATATCTTGTTTGGATTGAAGGTGACTATACAACAATTAAATCCTGGAGCAAGAGGAATTTTGATAGTTTGCATGCTACCATCTACTGCTCTCAGATTTGTGGAATGTGTTCTTTTATATCTGAAGTTTGGAGATCATCCTCATATTCTGTCACATTAATCAACTTGTAAATTGGATATGAACTACAAACTAAGCTGATAACTCCGGCTAAATTATATGACTGAACTCTCTCTCTTGGGTTTCTTGAATCGATGAGAGTGGATTTTGGGGACTATCATAGTTTAGAGTAATAATGTAAAATAAGCCTATTGAGAAACAGAAAAATAAATATCACCATCATGATTTACATTCAAAAAATAAAATAATAATCACAAATACCTTAACATTAGCAGCATCCTTCCTGAAAGAGCCAAAATACAACCAAATCTGGAAGGTGACATTGGGCTGTCTTTCGACCAGGAGAGATGTAAGAGCTTCTCCAATGTGTGAGGAGTGCCCTGACATGGAGGAATCTATCAGCCATACCCTTCTCAAATGTCCTCGGGCAGCACAGATTTGGAGAAGGGCTTCATTTTCACTACCGCGGTCTCGGGGTTGGTAGAGGGCTTTTTGCATCTTATGAGGAAGTCCCTTCGGAGATCGAATTTTGCCGAGTGGGGCATCATACATTTGGTTGGACAGAAATGCTCGGATCTTTGAGGGCAGAAGGGCGCCCACCGGAATGGCGGTGGACAGAGCTTTCCGACATTCTGCTGAGATTACCACGGTCACTGCGTCGACTTCATATAGGATGGCTAGGGACATCTGGGCCCCACCTCGCTGCGACAACGCCCAGATTCACTTTTGTCTCTTGGAAGCTCCTACCCCTCAACCATCTCAAGGTGAACTTTGATGGAAGCGTATCCACAGGTGGAGACAGATGAGGCATCATCTTTGTGATTAAAAGTCATGACTCCAGGTTGATTGCAGCTGGGGGGTGTCGCACCATTGATATGACAACTATAGGGGCGAAGTTCAGGATAACTTGGGAGGGCATCACCTACGTGAGGTGGGTATTAGGGGCTGAATGCATCTCCCTAGAAGGGGATTTAGCCATAGTTATCGAATGGATTTAGAACGAGGACCGGTGGGGGGCGGACACCCGCTGCTCAATGATATTTGCAGGCTGGTGAGGGATTGCGGCTCTTTCCAGGCTATGCATGTGTTCAGAGAGACGAATAAAGCTGCGGACTAGGTCGTCTTTTTTGCTGTTCAACACTTGAGGGAGTTCCTATGGATATATTATTATATAGCTGCCCCTCTACTATTACGCTACATTCTCTCTCTAGACTCTTTTGGCTTTTACTCACATTAGAGCTGCGTGAGCAGCCGTTGTACTCAGGAAAAAAAAATAAAGCCAAAATATGGGATCAAGGATATTTGCAATCTTTTGAATGGCGACCCCCTATTGGTTGGTCTACCGACAACAGTGCTGGTCTATTATGGTGCAGAAACAGAGAGTTTCCATTGAGATAGGATGTGATGCGATTCTTTGATCCATTTTTATCCAAATTGTGCTAAAACAATTGGTAGGTCTGTATTGAAGTGATCATCCATCAAATACAAGCCTCAAAGGCTTAGCTTGAAAGTGGGACAAGGGATGGGATAAGTCATTTATCCTGCCTTATCCTGGAATAAATGCCAAAAGAAACAATTATAAAGTGGAATAGCTTATACCCAACAATTTGATCAGCCTCACTTTTTGTCCCTGCTTAATTAGTGAAAATACCTGAAACCCCTTCAATTACCAAAAAACACTTCGTTAGCTAAAAAGTAAGCAAAGGCATAATATCTTTACCCAACTTATAACCAACACAAGTCAGCTTTATCATGCTACTTGATGATGATTATTCCACATACAAATTTTCTATTACTCCTACTTATTCACTTTAAAATGGAACTAGCTATCACCAAATTACTTCTCCTGCTTCCAAGCCAGGCCAAAAAAAACCATGGTCCATGGATGGCAACCCATCCAAGTTGACCCTCCTTGTTTCCACCATCCAACATACTTGAACTGCAGCATGTCACCATCTGCTTTTAGAGCTTGAACTCATCAACTTTCCACAACCCTAAAACTGGAATCATGGAGCAATGCCCAATTCTAACAACCCTAAAACTTGCACCCCATTTGCATTTAGAGACAACATGAGAGTGGGAGGAACATGCTCTTCCAAGGACACTGAGCCCTTTGAGATTAGGATGCCTTGAATATTTTTTGGTATTAACTTGCTTATTATGATCCAAAAAAGGACTGCCCCAGCTGTGCTTTGTCTCAAGTAGTAGGCCTAATAAGTTTGTACATGTCAAAAAAAAAAAAAAAGTTAGGTCAAACATTTGTCGCAGGGCTAGAAAGGCCTAGTTCCTTAGATGGGCGAATAAATTGGCCTCTCCTCCAAAGCGTGCGCTGACCTACACCAGTTCTCCAATCTCAAAAAAATCCTCATGAAGAGGCTGACCAATATCTGACCATCCCCGCTTGTCCATAGCACGACTAAGCTTGTCTTTTCTTGGAGAAAAGAATAAAACCGTGCCTGTTAGCTCATCAATACCGAAGAGGAGGGGGAGGGGAAAAAATAAAGTAGTCATATGATATAATTGTGATGCAACGTAGTCCACAGTTGAAGATGACTTATATGCTTTAATTATACTGTGATTTTGAGTTGTTGTGTGGAAAAAATGATCCTAATTGCATCATGATAGTGATTAATAAATGATCAAATGATGATGGAAAAAGGAATGAGGCTCCTGTATTAAATTCTAATTCATTGATGCTTGGGTGGTCCAATGCTAATTAATTCAACAAGAAATTTATATACTAGCACACATACGAAATTCTTTGGGTTAGGAATGCCGAAAAATAAAATCTATTCTGATGGATAGAAAAAAAGGATGGATGAGAGGACCCATCCTTCTTTGTGCCCAGTGCAACATAAAAAAAAATGAATAGAAATATTTTTTTATTTAATATAGGAGGAATGAATGGAAGGAGGGATGATATTTGTATGATTCATTCAACTACTATTTAATAAAAAAAAAGTAGGACATAAGTCTTTTGCCTTTTGCCAAAAAATTAATGCAGGATAATTTTGTCAACGTAGAAATCTATTCCTTATATGGTCCACCTATCCTTGTATCCTTTCAAATTTGGAAGGATACAAATTGGTGGGCTAGAATGGATGAGCAACCACTTCTTTTTTATCCATTGTTTGTAAGATTTTAAATTAACCAAATAGTGGATAGAGGCCATCCATCCTTCCAATTCCATCCATCCTCGTCTCGTAACCCCAAACAAACACAGGATTACTTTTTAGCATTTAAAGACAAGTACTAGATTATCATATGTCAATATTTGATGATCCACCTCAAACTTTGAGGCATTGATATTGCTTGCTTGATCTTATAAGGAGATCATCATGTGTCACTCAGACTTATTCGAGAACTAAAGATCTAGATCTTATAAAGATATATATCAACTTCATTTTGCTGATCAATCATCTCTCTCTCTCTCTCTCTCTCTCTCTCTCTCTCTCTCTCTCTCTCTCTTCTTCCTCATTTTTGTGGCCACCTTTTTTTATTGGCAAGGGATTTGGCTAAACATGTTCTGTGGCATGTAATGGTTTATGGTTACATTTCAATATTATGTTCAATATAGCCAATAATCATTTTTTCAGACCATAAGTAAAATAGAAATCACTATTATTGACTGATGATAATATGGAGTAGAAAAGTGTTCTCAAAACATACGTAGTAGCCAAATAAGAGCAGCTAATGCTACAACAGACAACCAAAATTATCATGCTCGCTTACTTCTGTCATAATGAGAACTTGGTCCACAAGGAGCTACCAGGATGCAGTCCTTTTCTTGGTGCCAGTTTCCTAGGTGCTGGGGTAGTGATAAGAAATTTTCATGGTGAGTCAGCATGTCATTATCCATTAAAAAATGGCATGAGTACGGTTACCAATTCATGCCTCTATCCAACCAAGGAGCAGACGGCTGGTGTGGTATTGACCTCTGATTGAATTGGCTTTTGTCTATAAATGGTTGTCAGACCTACCGAGTCTTAGTGTTTTAGGCTTATACCATGTTTAAGCTTCTCTATTCTACATCATCCGTCACCAAATATAAATTCTTCTCCTATGTCATTTATTCCAAAACCGTTTAACATTTGCACTTACCTTCCAGGATGTAAACTATTAGGGCTATAACCAAATTGAGTACCATTTTATTCATATCTATATTTATTTTATTTAATAAATATAAATATAAATATAGATATTAATTAGATGTAAAATTTATATTTATATTTGTTTTAAATAGATGCAAATAAAATATAAATTAATAGATAAATTACTAAGTAGAATCTAATAAATGATTAAGTAGGAGATAAATCAAATTAATAGCATATTAATATAGTAATTTATTTTTTAAATAATTATAATTACTATATAAAAATAAATAAGATTATAAAAAGAATAAGATATTTTGATATGGATTGGATAGTTATCTATCCATATCAAAATCTTTTTTTTTTATGGATATGGATACCAATATAGGCATTAATCAGATGCTCAAATTTATATCTATATTTTATGAGATTCAAATACAAAAATGAATTTGGACAGTCCACCTTCACCTCTAGAAATAAGTCTACTCTAACTTTTAGGTTGCTCCAAATCGAAGAAACTCAACGGCCATACCTCAAATTGTTAGAACAAAAAATAAAAAATTAAAAACTTGAAAGCCATATTGAAGGGTGACTCGGCGAATATGATCAGTTAGATTCAAGAGGTTCGAGTGGTGGTGGAGTGGGTCACTCTCTGCTTCGAGATATTTCGGCGGTAGTAAAAGATGGGGTGGCCTTTCAGGCTAAGCATATATTCAGAGAGGCTAACGAGCCGCGGACTGAGTAGCTGCTTACAAAGCCAGCCACTCCGAGAGCACTCTGTGGGCCGAAAAAAGGGAGTCAACTTGGGCACTCCATGATCCATTATTTTCTAATTTTATTGATGTATCGATACTCGTAATATATGAAATACATGTTTTATAAAATTAAAAAAAAAAAACTGCTCATAGAATGCAAGATGAGCTCAACAGGCACGCCCATGGCAGCACGTAGCGTTGCGCTGGCTATGGCTGGGGATTATGGAATTGGGCCCAACAGCAAGAGGCGGCAGGAGAGCCCACCCCCAATGGCATGCCACCCCACAAGTATTTAATTGGCTGTTCGATGGCAGTGATGTGGCAGGGCCCTATGAAAAAAAAAAGAAAAACAATATTTTATCTTGAGAAGTCAATGGCCATGCCCTTTATTTCTTAATCAATATCAGCTGTTAATTGATTAATTAATTTGTTTTATCTGTCCTTTTTTTTTAACTGGGAGTTAACGGAGGGAAGGGAGAGAGAGAGAGTAGGTGGTGTTGGGGCAGGGAAAGGGGCTATAATGGGGGAAGGGAAGAGCAGGCGGAAATAATGAATGCAAACAAATGGAGTAATGGAGCTGATGGGAAAGATGGCCTGCTTTTAATTCGTTGCAGGGAGGGGTTGGCGGAGAGAAGCAAACAGAAAGAGTATAAAGGGGTCGGAGTCTGTTCATGTGGAGGGGTTTGTGGATCTGGGTTTCTGTTGAGATGGGAGAAAGATCTGTTCTTTTGACTGCTCTGAAGGGCTTAAATTAGGGTTCCTGGGACTTGTTTTTGGATTTTTTTTCCCTGATTTTCTTCTTGGTTTTTTTTTTTTCTTCTTTGGATTGCTGAGTTGTTGTGCTGTGTCTATCTTCTTTGCTTTGGAGTGGTGGGGTTCAGGTGTTAGGGCTTCAGAGGCGTCTGGTTCTTGGTGTTTTAGAGGGAGTAGGAAAGGAAAAAGAGTTTGTTTTGGAATCAAAATCTAGTCTTGCCCCAGTTTGCTTCTTTTTCTCTCTTTTTTTTTTGGATAAAACTTCTTTTTCTCTTTTCTCTTCCCTTCTTTTGCTGTGGATGGGATTTTGAACTTCTCAAAGTTCTCATGTTTCGGGGTTTCGTCAATGGGAATCTGTGGTTTTAGAGTTTGAATGCCCTTCTCTTTTGTGTTCTTTTCAAACCCCAAAGTAAAAGTCCTCAAACTCCGTTAAAAGTTCGGGAATGTTGTTGAAGCTCTAGGGTTTCCGTCTCTCCCTTTCCCCAACGCCGTCCCCACCGTTTCAAGCTTCGATTTTTGAACGAAAGCTCGGATTTTGACCCTCTCTGTGCTTCCTGGGGTTAGGGTTTTGATCCAAATCTGATGGTCTTCTGAGGGTTTTCGAGGAGCTTGGCATACATGCATCTGTCTCTATGGAAGCCGATATCCCACTGCGCCGCCCTGATCCTGGAGAAGAAGAACCGGTGGCGGGACGGGTCCTCCGGCTTGTCGGAGGAGGGCAAGCGGCGGCCCTCGATGCTCCGGCAGCTGCAGGAGAGCAAGCTCCGGGAGGCCCTCGAGGAGGCCTCCGAGGACGGCTCCCTCTTCAAGTCCCAGGACGTGGACACCGAGCCTTTCGGCAACCCTGACGAGGGCTCCATCGGCCGGTCGCGGTCCCTCGCCCGCCTCCACGCACAGCGGGAGTTCCTCCGTGCCACCGCCCTCGCCGCCGAGCGCACCTTCCACGCTGCCGATGCCATTCCCGAGCTCGACGAGGCTTTCTCTAAGTTCCTCACCATGTACCCCAAGTACCAGTCCTCCGGCGAGATTGACAAGCTGAGGTCCGACGAGTACTCTCACCTCTTCGACGCTGGTGCCAAGGTATGCCTAGATTACTGCGGCTTCGGCCTCTTCTCTTACCTTCAGAGCTTTCAGAATTGGGAGTCATCTGCTTTTAGTCTGTCAGAGATCACTGCTAATTTGAGCAACCATGCTCTCTATGGCGGTGCCGAGAAAGGCACTGCCGAACATGATATCAAGACTCGAATAATGGACTATCTGAACATTCCAGAGAACGAGTATGGTCTGGTGTTTACTGTCAGTAGAGGTTCTGCATTTAAATTGCTCGCTGAATCCTACCCATTTCACACAAACAAGAAGCTCTTGACAATGTTTGATCATGAGAGCCAGTCTGTGAATTGGATGGCTCAGAGTGCAAAGGACAAGGGTGCAAAGATATGCAGTGCGTGGTTCAAATGGCCGACGCTCAAGATCTGCTCCACGGAGTTGAGGAAGCAGATCTCGACCAAGAAGAGGAGGAAAAGGGATTCAGCTGCTGGTCTATTTGTGTTCCCAGTTCAGTCTAGAGTTACTGGAGCTAAGTATTCTTATCAGTGGATGGCATTGGCACAGCAGAATAATTGGCATGTCTTGCTTGATGCTGGGTCTTTGGGTCCCAAGGACATGGATTCACTTGGGCTGTCTCTTTTCCGGCCGGATTTCATTATAACATCGTTCTACCGGGTGTTTGGGTTTGACCCAACTGGTTTTGGATGCCTCCTTATCAAGAAGTCAGTGATGGGGAGCTTGCAGAACCCAAATGGCAGCACTGGATCAGGAATGGTGAGGATTGTTCCAGTGTTTCCCCAGTATCTGAGTGACTCTGTGGATGGTCTGGATGTACTGGATGGGCTTGAAGATGAGACTGTCAATGGAAATGATGAATCACTGCAATCTGATGCCCACCGACGATCACAATTGCCAGCGTTCTCTGGTGCATTTACATCGGCTCAAGTAAGAGATGTGTTTGAAAGTGAGATGGATCATGACAACAGCTCTGACAGAGATGGGGCGAGTACCATCTTTGAGGAGACAGAGAGCATTTCTGTTGGGGAGGTCATGAAAAGCCCAGTTTTTAGCGAGGATGAGTCGTCAGAGAACTCCTTCTGGATTGATTTGGGTCAGAGCCCGTATGGGTCAGACAATTCAGGGCAGCTGCACAAAGGGAAGTTGGGATCTCCATTACCACCTTCTTGGTTTGCTGGGAGGAAAAATCATAAGAAGGTATCTCCCAAAGTGACATCCAATAAATCAAAGAGCCCAATTTATGATGATCATGTATTATCTTTTGATGCAGCTGTCCTATCAGTCTCACAGGAACTGGACCGTGTTAAGGAAGAGCCTGAAGAAGAGCATCCAGAAAGAAGCCGAAACAATGCAGATTTCCAGCATGTCAGCGAGATTCAGGAAGAGCCTGAAATCAAGGAAGCAGCAGCTACACGAGCTGTGAAGTTTTCCACTACTAATGGAAGGAAAACCAGCAGCTCTGCTTCTGTGTTTGGTTGCCACAACAGTCATGAGAATGGTTCAACATCTGAAATATGCCAAGAAGGCCATGTTGAGGCAAAAGAAAGTGCCATAAGAAGGGAAACAGAAGGTGAGTTTCGGCTATTGGGAAGGAGAGAAGGAAATAATAACAGATTTGCTGGAGGTAGATTTTTTGGTGTGGAAGAGAGTGAAGGGGTCATAAGCATGGGACGCAGGGTATCCTTCAGCATGGAGGACAGCAAGCCTGCAGAAAGATTATATCATACTTTAGATGCTGGTGAAGGATCTACACATGCACTAGGTGATGATGATGCCACAAGTGATGATGATGAGGATGCTCAAGAGTGGGGCAGAAGGGAGCCTGAAATTATTTGTAGACATCTTGACCATGGGAACATGATGGGTCTCAACAAAACCACTCTTAGGTTGCGCTATCTGATCAACTGGCTGGTTACCTCATTGCTGCAGCTGCGCTTTCCAGATTCAGGTGGGGGCACCGGTCTGCCTCTTGTCCAAATCTATGGTCCAAAAATTAAGTATGAAAGAGGTGCAGCTGTGGCATTCAATGTGAAGGATAGCAGTGGGTCACTGGTTAACCCAGAAATTGTTCAAAAGCTGGCCGAGAAGAATGACGTTTCTTTGGGCATTGGCTTCCTTAGTCATATAAGGATCATGGAAAGCCAGAAGCAGTCGCATGGGGCAGCGGATTTGACTGATACTTCATTCTGCCAGCCTACATCAAATGGTCGCCATGACAGTAAGACCAAGAATGCTATTATCAGAGTGGAGGTTGTTACTGCTTCCCTTGGATTCCTCACAAACTTTGAAGATGTGTACAGGATGTGGGCTTTTGTGGCCAAATTTCTGGATCCAGCGTTTCTCGAAAGTGATAGACTATCCACAGTTGTGGAGGTATCAGAGTCATAGCCAGCGGAATTTGGTTGCAGATGCTGTCAAGCTTTGAGGGAGGCCTGCAGCCTCCTGTGCAGCTCGAACCTAGAAGAATGATCATGAATGAGGGTGGTGATTTGGTCTGGGGGATGCAGGAAGCTAACAGAACCGAAGGGGTTGTTTAATTTTCTTCTGCTTCTTTTGGATCCCATGGGAATTTCCCCATCAGAAAGGGATGATAGCTTACGGTTCCGCAGGTAAATTTATTTATTCTTGGCCTGTTTCCTAGATATCTATCATTTTGTTTATGTAGAGTTTGCTTAAGAAATATTTATCACCGAGTTATCAGTGGAGCACCTTTTCGGTGAAATGATGCTTGTAAAGCAGAAGTGAATGGACAGAAAACAGTTCTGCTACATTGTAAGATACTCATTGCTCAGATAGGAAGACGAAGCAAGCAATTTTTACCCCTTCTTTTTTCCATTCTTATGTGTTCGACTTCATGTCTGCAACTGGTGGTGTATTAAACGTTTCTACTATATCAGTTATTTAGAGAGATCTTGAAAGATTTGTTCTTTTTATATATTTGTTTGATTTTCCTTAAGTTGTGTTTTTATCCCTGTTGTGTCACACTTTTCTGCGACTCCGCCTATCTAGGATTTCATATACCATATTTCTTAAAAAGATATTGGAGTGCAGTTGTTTTGATTCTTTGAGGTGAATGAATTGTTTGGAGTCATGGCCATGAGAACTTAGAATAGTCGTTTTGCTTTTACAGGATAAATTTTCTGTTGGGAACCTTAATTTTGTTATTTTGTTTAATAGAATTGAAATTGGTTAATGGGATGATCTGTGGCTTCTATTATCATTTTGTTGCATGTAACCTAGTGTGCAAAAACACCTGTCTGCTTGCGGTCAGTCCCGTTTGCCGGTCCTGAGGTTATACTTGGAGGAGTCTGAGAACTGTTTCTTTTGTCAGGTTCTTTGTGGCTTAGAAAGGATCAACACATAACTTTAGTAGACTTCATTTTTCTCTACCTTGATCTGTTTTAGGTCAAGGTATATGATACATTCTAACAAGTGGTTATCCAACATCTGGTTGCATGTAAACTCCTCTTTTTTTTCATCCTTTAAGTCAGAGCATTCAAGCTTCACTTGAATTCAATAAGAGATTGCCGGCAATCCAGGCCTATCAATATCCATTTACATGATTGAGGCAATATCGTGTTTGCTTGTTTATCCAATTTCTTGTTTTTGTACTATATTCACAATCACTTGTTCTTTTGCCCAGTGACATTATGAGGCTAAAATCTTGAGAGCTATGCTCAAGTTAGTTTGTCCGTTAGCCTGTGCCTAAGTTTTATTCCCTAAAATGGCTGGGAAATGTTGTAGAAGATTGTGATATTAGAAGGTAATTTCCTGTATATTGTTTATCATAAGGAAAACTTGTGAAATTTTTTGAATTATCTATTTGGTTGATACCTTCAAAGGTCATGGCCCTTGGGTCTAAATTGGTGCGGTTCGTGCTTATACATGACTATGAGATTCACTTTTCTAGCAGAATTTTTTTACTTATTTCAAACTCTAGTGATAATGACAAGAAACAGAAAGAGGCAGGATCGCAAAGCTTGCTTTTAGTTTCCCTTTTGAAATAAAATAAGACTTTGCAGGGCCAACCAGCAGATGCACCACATGGTGGTTGTGCATAATCCTGGTGATAGATTGCAGTTGCTAACATTGAATGCAAAACCATTACACCACTGGAAGGCAACTCGCTTTTTTTTTGGGGCCCCCCAGCAGGGGAAGTGAAGTGCAGCATCGATGCATCATTTCTTTTTCTTCAGTCTCTTCAAGTCCGCCATTCTCTTCACCCTCTTCATGATACCAGAGCAGATATTGGAATCTCCTTTTCTGATTGGGCCTTTGGTTTTTTTGTTTTTATTTTTCTGTTGGGTCAAGATATATGTTGGACAAAAAGTTACCGCAGGTAAGAGGTCCTTCACTTGAGAAATCACTGATGGCTAATTTGTTAGAAATACAGATATCCAAACAGTATGCAGCAAGAGATGATGAAGTATTATGTGTTAGAAACCTATGCTGGTTGGTTTGTTATTGATGCATCATGTCTTTGTTGCTTAGAATCAAAGTCAAAAGGACTCTCGCATCAGCAAGAATTAAAATCAAAAGTAGTACAAATACTTGATATTTAGCTAAATAATAGGAGTTCCTTTTTTATTGGTGAAAATAGGATGGCTTTTCCGACCATGTAATCTGCACCAAGAAACAAAGGTGGGAGAACTAATTATGGGCATGCAGTGGAGGTTAGCAGTGATGTGGTGGAGTTTCTGCTTCACTGGTATTACATGTCATATCTAATTACCCTGTTGTTCCCCATGCATTCAGAAATCCCACCATCTAGTTTCCTGGCGCTTCCAAAATTTTCCACTGCCCTCCATGGATTTGTTCACCTGTGGTCTGGTGAATGGGAAGTGGGACTTGGTTTGGCCAAACAAACCTGTCATGATCCACTTGTCAACTCCCTCTCATTCAAGGTGAAATGATGACATGTTGCATCCATACAGAAGTACTTCCAAACAGGAGGAATTGGTACAGTGATAGAAGTTGTGGCATTATATGAAAGTAAGAAAGTAACCCTTTGACAAGAGGGGGATAGAAAGGTGCAGCCACTTGCTGATGACTTTGGTGCCCTTGAAAAATAAACTTTGTGTTGTGCCTTTTGACAATGCATGCGAGCTTTATAAAAATAATGAATCGACAACGAACAAGTTGTGTGGGTGGGCAAAAATACAAGGTAAGATTGGACAATAAAAAGGTCTAGTAATTGGCCATCCCCATCATCATCACAGCTGCGACAAGCCACACCAGCAGTCCATGGAAAAGAAAAAGAAAAAAAAGGACAGTTGATCAAGTCCTGAAGAAATTTCATAATGAGGAACGAGTGTCTTCAAATCACAAGTTTTGTAACTGTACAACCAGCACCATGGATGGCAATTACGTTGACCTATCAAGGCATGGACAACGAAACAAACAAAACAAAATTAGAGATACAACAGCCGCACAAACCGTATAGACATTTGACCACAAATTATTATTCAATAACCTATTGATGTTTTCTTTCTTCAATTAAAACATCAAAGGCCGAGTATACATTACATATATTTTACATAAAAAACCTGGGTCAGCCCTCTATAAACTACAGAAAAATGCATGCTGCCATACTTCAAGAGAATAACCTTATTAAGATTGTACATGAGAAACAGCATCACTGGGCAACTTTGTTGTTTTTGCAAAAAAATGCTTTGTCACTACTGTTTATAAATAAACAAATGATGCAGGTTCAGTTGACTTCTCACATCCATTTCAACATTTGCTGCAGAGAGAGCCAATTGCCTTCATTGGACTAACCCAATTTAGTCACATATGATAAGAAAAGGGTTTGGTGGTGATGACAACGATGAACCAATTACCTTCATAATGGAAGGAAACTTTCCAGAGTCTTGCAAAAGCAACTTCCAGATCGAATCATAAGTAGATAAACAAATTCTGATCTATTTGATAACAATTTTGGGCTGAATGGAGCACCAAAGTCAAGCCATTGATAAACATAACTTACTGGCAGAAGCACCCTTTATTTGTGATTGCAATATGATACCCTTCAAAGGATGACTTTTTCATAAAACATCACTGTCCCATATGCTTGGAAAGTTCCAGCTCTCAAGAGATGCACCGGATGGCCCAACTTTTAGCTACGAGATGCATATGATGGCTCAAATTTTAGCTATCTGATACCATTTTGATAAGAAAAGCAGTCTCCAATGCCAATTCTTTGGACTGTAAATACTTGTTTTCCTCGACTATATCTGTTGTTAAATTGAGCAGTATCGGATGTTGTGGGTCATATATGGTGTGATCACGTACCTTCGCAACCCATTTAGCAGCTTCCCACAAGCCAAACCTACCATATTAAAGAATAAATTTCTTTTGTTTGAGAGTGTGCATGTACATGAGTCTATTTGCGCACAGCAACTGATTTGACAACACTTAACATTCAGAGGGAAGTAATTTTATCATTCGGATACAAAGAAAATAGATGCTAAAAGTCAAGCTGCTACTTTTTAACAGATACAAAGGAGGAACAGTATAAAACAAAATGCAAAAAATAGAGATATTGCATAATATATGCACCATAACTATCATCATTTCTACAACTGATTTGGAAGTATTTAGTTTAGTTAGTATAACTATGCAGGTTTGTCTGCAGCCATGCCGACAAAATATATGACAGATCATCCAAATTGAAATTCTACCAATACGACTTATACTCAAATTCTACTGGTTATGCCCGCCATGTATATTGCACTGATGGGAAATACACTCAAATTCTACCGGAATTACTGTAGCCCAAATTATATAATGGCAAATAACCTCTAACAAGTTAGAACAATGAAAATGTTTTTAGGGTAGGATGGCCTCAAAACATGGAATTTTAAGTTGCAAATATCACATCTAAGCCATGAATTACAAGCATTATTAAGAAATACAAAAAATATTATTAAATGTAATCGGCTATTATAATCAATAAATTTGATCACTTTGTTCAAAGATCCATTAGTATTCGCGTACTCTTCTAGGCATTGACATAATAACAAAGTAGTAAACAAAGATATAGAAGAATCATGTAAAACATAATTCTTATACAATCTTGTACAAGTACTAATTGAACTAAAGATTGCTGGTTCCAATACTTCCTTTATCTATTTAATGCCTATAACAAATCTAAAGTGCAGTTTTTGAAGAAAATATACACCTAGGAACCACGTTGTACCATTCCTGTATTAAAGGGCACTTGACCAATCAAGGCAATACTCCATATGATGCAAGGCAGCCACATTTAATAATGTTGTTTCTGACATAAACCACCTTATAAAAGTATATTACCTAAACATATGACAATAAACTACAAAGTTTATTTTAGAATAAACTTGAACAGTTGAACCTATGATTCGTGAAATGAAGTTTTTATACCGATGGATGGTGAAAAGAAGCATATTAATCTTGTTTTAAACAATAACTGAAATACTCTAATACAGATTTCAGATGAAACTTGCCTTGTAATGAAAGATGATGTCACCAATACAGATGGGTAAAGGACATCCTTCTGAATATTATCATAAGGTGAATACTTCTTGATGGCGAGAAAATCCTCAAGCTCCACAGGATAGCCAAACTCTTCATAATCAACAGGAGTGAGAGGTAAAATTGGG
The DNA here is from genome assembly GCF_051530095.1 of Phoenix dactylifera. Lineage (NCBI taxonomy): Eukaryota > Viridiplantae > Streptophyta > Magnoliopsida > Arecales > Arecaceae > Phoenix > Phoenix dactylifera. Next base: position 3,881,930 of record NC_143198.1, read on the forward strand.
TAAAGAAGTGTGTTGCAGACATCTAAAAAGGGCACCTGAGGAAAATTACGTAATAAAGTTACAGAAATATATACAAAAATGGGATCAAAGATACCAGAAAAAAGTATGTATGTGCTGTCATACCATATTGACACCTGATATGCATCAAAAACGTAATGTTATGCAGCTTTGTCAAGGGGCCTCCACAGATACACAAAGAATGTAAAAATAGATTTACTTTACTAATTCAGGATGTTTTCAGTGGCTCTAAAATTTTTTGGCTGTGGTTGGCAATGCCATACTATAAATACAAATCCATGTGACTAAGCTGCAACAAGTTCATGCTGCATATCAGGCAAAGCAGCAAGAGTTAATTAGTACAGTTTAGTATAGCCAAAACTCTATAGCAGCCAAAGTGGCTCAAGATATCAGTAACCATATGCTCTTGAAGACACTGATCCACCAGCAATGCGAGATTTCATTGCTAAATACTGCGATCTGTCCATAGGTGTCCATGCACTTAGGGCACCTCTAAGGAAAAGCATCAGATCAAACTTCACTAACATATGCAATTTGTAGCACTTTGTTTTTCAAAATACTTAATTTAATGCATTGAATTGAATGTCTAGAAGATAAACTGTTCATGACTTGACTAGACGCATGCTTTGAGATCTAATTTAAATCATGAATTTGAAATAAAACTCAACTAAGTCATAAAAATTAAAAGCATGCATGCAGCAATTTAACGTACAAACACAGTCATCTACATGGGCATATATGCAGAAACTTTTTTACATATGCATACATATGTCCAGAAGAATCTCACTGCCCCACTTAGTCTCTTCTTACCACTGCAAAGGAATTTTTTTTGGAAAAAGAATGTGTAAAGCTGAGAGCTCAATGCCTATATTTTTACCACTTAAAAAACTTGGATGGTCCAATTGCAGATAACATTGTAAGCCTCAGCTCTAATCTGTAATAGACTTTCTGTTTTTGGGGTGGGGGGGATATACTTAAAATAAGGGCAAGAAAAAAAAAATTGGATGAAAACTCAGCTTCAATGGAAATCATTCACTGACTGAAAGAAAAAACCTTGTTTCACTTATTCTTTGATGGGTGAAGAAGGGCGGGCGGAGGATAGGGAAGTCAACTCAGGCAAGGCCAAAGGGTGGAATGACCTGAGGCTGCATGGCAGGGGCTAGGTTTGATGTCCAGTTTGAAGGATGAATGGGTAAAAATTTAATTATCAAAAGTTACAACAATGTTAAAGAATGAGAGAAGTCAGCATCACAAGTCTACAAGAAAAAAGGGAGAGCCCCTAACAATGATTGGATTTATCTTATCTAATCATCATATTTTAAGGAATTGCCAACCAAGAGTGAAGATTATGGTTGGGGTCAGTCAATCCCATTGAATCCTTAGGATAATATACAAAAGAAAGAAAATCAAACAGGAAACATACTCCACAATATGACATGTGAAAATGGAGTACCCTCACAAACCAAAAATTAGCTTCTTTCATTAAGCGACCAGAAATATGCAGACATGCATTCCACCCTTCCCAAACTTCTTGATGACAGTTTCCAGCAAATTATCCAGCGAAAGACTATCAAATAACATCGTTAAAGATCATGAATTCTTTTGAACCAAATTCTGGACAATCATAAAGGCTAAGCATACATTTCAAGTGAACAAACTGAGATGGATTTCCGGATGTGACAGGATGCATACCTTTAAAACTGCAGCTCGGAATAAATCTGGACGAGTATTAATTGCTGAAGCAACCAGAAGCCCACCAGCACTATATCCCCAAGCAGCAAGTTTATTTTCTTTCACAATACCTTGGTTAACTAGAAACTCAGCACATGAAACAAAATCATTGATTGAGTTTTGCTTTTTAGTACGTCTGCCATCATGGTGCCACTTCTTACCACCTCCACCACCACCTCTGTGACCACATGATTTAATCCATGAACATCATTTAACAGAATATCTAATATACTAGTTTAAAATTTGGACCTAGTTTTAAATAACAATGCCGAAAAACTTGGACACCTAGTTGTAGTCACCATGCAAACATGACTTCCTCATGTCTTTAGCATACATAGAATAATGTTATAGCACATAGAGCAACTAAGAACAGATAGAGCAAAAAGAATTTCAGATGGGTGTATAGGCAAACAAACCTGACATCAGCATATGCAATGATCCAACCCCGGTCAAGAAGGCTTTTTAACTCACTTCGCCAACGCTTGTCTAGTAGTTCACCATACGCGCCATGCCCATGAAGTAAACCTGGATTGCCTTCTTGCTTGTGCTTTCTTGAGTATACAATAGTCAAGGGGACCAAAACTCCATCATTTGAAGAAACGTCATAGTATTCACAAGCATAAAACTCAGAAAGCTCATTCCACATATTATCCAGACCATCGACTTCATGTCTGGTGCCAAAGCTCTGTGAAAACGAAGATTTGTTTATATTGTTGGCAGCAGAAGCAGTGCCGTATAATGTTCTTGTTCGCTCATGCAGCATGTTCTGTTGCTGTACTATGCACCACTTCCCGTCTGATAAGTTATAATCAACAACAGCATCAGGCATCTGCAATTTTTTTTTACAAATTACAATGAACTACCAAATAAAATAAACATGCATTTCATATTGCTAATAAAGTATACTGGCATTTAAGCTGCATGCAAAAAAAAATCTTGCGTCATGAAAAGCAACCACCTATAACGTGCAAAATCTTGTGCTGAGTGAGTACCTTGAAAACTGAGAAGGGAAAAAAATAGCACAGGAATTTGATCTAAAGTAGGGAAACCAGAATTTGGTGCTACCAAGCTAACAGATCAAGCTGGTGTTTCATGCAACAGAATAAGCAGGTCAAGGCCACCGGAACATCTCCTGGTATGTTTGAGGGCACAAGAACATTTCAATATATGATAGAAGTTGATGTACAAAGAAAACCAGTTTCAACATACTCCCCCATTTTTTCCTATTTGTGACTGGCCAAAGCCTTCCTTTAGGGCATAGAAAGGAAGCTAAATGTATTGATTTCTAACATCACAGCTTTATAAAGAAAGATATAAGTCTCAAGCCTTTGAGGTCCAACAAAAATATGAGCAAAATGCAAGATCTCAAAAAATCAAACATGACAATCAGAGAAGCTAATTTCTAAACATGTCTATTATGACATCACAGCATAGTTACTCAAAGAAACACACAATCCAATTAAGTATAAAACAACATTATTTACTGGTTAATACATCTCTACTATTTCGATGAGAGAAGTCTACAGGTCTGGACTTCTTGGTTTGTGGCAGCATGTCCTTTTGTAGCCGGACTTCTAGAGTTTCAACATGAGCTGGAGTTCTTCTTCAAGTTTTTGTTTTCAAGAAAAGAGAGAAGTTCAACTCCAGGAACCGAACTCCATGCATGGTGTTCTAGCCTTTTTAAAACTGGTATCTACTTCTCCAAGCCCTGCCCATCTAATCCTCTTCTACCAAGCCCATCTTGGTCCACTCCATATTTCTTCTCTTTCACATGCATTTCACTTGCCGATGGCTAGTTAAAGAAAGTGTGTAAGAGAGTATCTATATGAAAAGATGCAATAACTAAATTCATGAAACATAGAATGATTGTTCTATAAAGGTACTGGCATGTTAATGCAACAGATATTTCAGAAAGGGAAAATCCAAGCTGCAGATTTCACATGGTATCATCATGAAGATTTATTTATTTATTTTGTGGTTGTTAGTAGCACAAAATCTCAGATCATAGATATGAATAATCTTCATACCACAGGTGAGGATATTATGAATCGCATTGTTGACGAATAGTAGTCATAATTGGGTCCAGGTGAGATCTGACAGACATGCTTTGGAAGAGGTAAGTAGCATGGACAAAGGGCTGCTAGATGCACTGGTTCCTGCCAGCAAGAATGCCAGATTGAGTCACTGAAATATTAGTGCTAGTAGTTATTAAGCATGTAATAGTACGGTACCACCTGGGAAAATAGAAAAAGAAAAAAAAAAGTTGGCCACCAATTTAACTGAAAGGAGAGTAAAAGATGATAAACAGGAAAAATAAGCAATGAAAAAAGCTTGAATCCTCCAATACAATTCATTACTCACTGCTTAAATTCATAGATTATCACCTCAAAAGGCTTTATACAGTGAAGATTTTTACTTCCCAAAGAAGCCTCTTCTGGAATTACTCATTATATGAATAAGTTAAAATTTGATTTAATATATTACCAATATGCATTAGATATCCTGTAACAATCTATATATATGACCAGATTATTAATCTATTATTCAGATAAAGTAGCTTACATCACAAAACACTGAGAAGGCTTTCTAATAGATTAGGTATTGGCTGCTCAAAAGAATGCAGAAGTAGGTCCCCACCAGGAGCTATCTTGCAAGCATTGTATCAAGGACTTTACTGCATCTGGTGATCTTTCCCACCATACTACGAGATTTCAGTAAAGCCTAGCAGTAGCAGATTGGCTTCTGCTACAGGATGACATCCAGCTTCAACACAATGAGGGGTCTTGAAGGTGTTACATCTTTGGTCAGCTGGCACAGCATCTTGAAGGTGTGGTGTCCTTGCAGGCCAGGTCCCCTTTGGCAGGTGCCAATGGGAGCTATATGCTATTGCCTTGTGGTAGTTTCTTGTGCGCTGTCATAACTTGTATCATCAGGACCCAGTACCCAGGTTCTGACAAAAGAGTGTTAGCTATGACCAAGTGGTTTCACCATTTGGACGAAAGTAATCCTTTCCTCTATGAATCCCCTTTTCCATGTATTCGCAAGTCCATACACTATTTATGTAGAGGGTGTTGACCACCCGAAACTGCAAGTGGCAGAGAAGAAAGTGAGCATTCTTAGACACCTTGCTGTACGAGGTTTTCCTCAAGCTGCAACCGAGGGAGCTTAGCCTGTGATGCTGCCTCGGTATGTTAAATGAGGGTGATCCAAACTTGGGTGAACTGATTTCTACTCAGTTCCCCTTGGGACAGTTAGGCTTGACACAGGAGGGAGCAGGTAAACTGTGCATATTCGCTATTCCGAACGGCTTTAAACATGTTTTAATAGGGCTGCCTCATGACTGGTGTATGAAGGTTCTGCCGCAAATTCCCACTGACATGACATTTAATCAAACTGCTCTCCCAGCCTGGTTATACCAGTTGGACCACCTTGATTCGTCAGTGGCGACCGGTATGTTTCTGCTACCATTTCAGGAGACGGTGGTCAAGACCTTGTTCAGTCGCCAAGTCTCTTTAGCTTGGGTCTTTAGTGGGTTCAGTAAAAATATGTTTCAGGCTCCTTGTGATTCAAGAAAGGGAACTAAGTCTGTGTGTTTTAATAGTGGGCAACCGTTGGGTTACCTCTCATTTTGGCCTTTGTTACATGTCACCATTTTCTTATCTGGTTAGCAGAGGTCATGTTCTGCTATGTGCTCAAATCAGATACCCAAGCAATAGCGGAACCAGCTAAAAATATAGATGGAACAAAATTAGTAAGACAGATCAACAGCAGTCTATAAAGAAAACATGATCAAATTATTTTAAAGCATTATCCATGTCAAAAAGCTAAGATCAGAAAACACCATGACAATTAAGTCACCGAATGGTATAATGGTGTAATAACATAAAATTCCAGAAGGAACCAAATAACCACATATCCAAGAATGTTGTGCTGAAAACATGCCCATATGTACATGATTTGTCAGGCAACTAACAACTGAAAACAAAAAGAAAACTAAATAAAAAAAGATGAACAGGAGAAAAAGAAAAGAGATGCTCAAAATGGATAAGCTCAAATATGCACTTAATTATGTAGGAAAAGTGCTGTAAGTGTGCTGCAGTAAATAGAGTAGCAACCTACGCTCTTGGAAAAGCCATTTCACATCCCAGAGTAGGGGTCTGCATGGACCAGGTCAGGTGGTTTGAAGATAAACCCGAAACCAAACTGATTTAAATTGGTTTTCTAAAATCGAACCTGAAACCGAACCGACTACCTACAAGAACCGCTTGAAACAAATTCAGTTCGGTTCAGTTTTGTTTATTAGGTTGACGTTCAATGGGTTGGGCTAAATGGACTGGGCTAAGTCTAAACATAGAAATTCCATACCATATAGGGTTGATGTTCAATGGGCTGGGCTACATGGGCTGGTCTAAGTTTAAACATACAAGTTCCATTTACATAAGAAAAAATACAAGAAAAAAATTGAAATATATATACAGACATATGGTTCGGGTCGGTTTGAATATATATATTTACATATATACATATGGGTCAGGTCAGATCGAGTTGGTTTGAATATATATTTATATATACATATGGGTTGGTTAGGTCGGTTTGAATCAATTTTTTGAAAAACTTAAACTGAAATTGAACCAAATTTTCCGATAAGCCTTTCTCAAACCTACATCAGATCGAATTTAAAAAAAACAATATAAACAAACCGAAGAGACCAATTCGGGTTGAGTCCGTGACTTGGCCGGTTTTTGCACACCCCTAATCCCAAGTGTGTAGTAGTGTTTGTTTCACGATGTTTGAGTCCTATAATATGAAAATAAGGCAATAATTTTATATAAATAATTAATTTGGTTCAACACAATATTGCACATATACATGCATACATGCATATGCCAATAGGCAAACAACAGCCCTGCCCCATGCGCACATGTACACACGTCTCCAGGTGTGCATTTTGTAAACTTGACATGCCCGACTTACATATTTGACATCTATCACATTAATCATATAATTCACATCATTATTGTAACAAGTACCAAAAAATTTGAACCCACAAGAAGAATGACCTACCCAACTGCCAATGTTAGAGAATGTAGGATTATACGAGTGTCATCTCAAATCCAGGTATGGTTCAATTCTAATCTTGAACACATATACAAAATATCTCTTTGACACATGCTTTATTTATAATCTACATAAAATCACTTACATAGCAACAAATCCAAAAAGTTCAGGTGGCGAATGGCATTGGAAGAACCAGGACAAGATGCTACAAGCTAACAGCATCACAATTGGAAACATTAGCATTTAAGAACAGCTATTCATTTAAGTAGAAGATTATGTAGTGCAAGTCAGAACAAAGCACGAAATTCCAATAGAAGTTGTGGGTGATGTTTTTAACATTTGTAAGTCTTCTAAATGATCCATCAGCCCTTGATTCTAAAGGTAGGAACTTCAGTCCTGTTACAATGAATTCATGATGTCCTCCAGTCAAATTTATTGTAACTGTTGGATCAGATCGCATCAGTATTTTTGGTAAAAAGAGGAAATCAATATAAACAAACATAAAATTAGAAATATCATCTTTTTTTCTCTTGGCTTCCAGACAGGCGTATCTTATGATTCTGTAAATTATATAACATGTGCCTTGTGGCAATATATTAAACAGATGAATTAATAACTGCCCCATGAGCCATGGCACATGAAGAAGAGATCAAGTTCAACAACCCAAGTTCCATTTGAAATGTATGATTAGACATCTCACATGACAGATATGATCTTTGAGAATTAACAAACTTATATTTAACCAATATTATTCCACTGCCGACATATTTTAAAAGATCGATAAAATGAAAAATAGAAGAATGGGTCTCTGAGCTAGCCAAATATGCACACTAAAAAATTATAAGAACCATAGTAAGAATAGCTTACTTTACCATCCATAGGCAAAGGTAGCGGAATGGAGCAAATTCTGAATGTTTTGCCCTCCTTTAGAATAAGCACCATATGGGTGTCACAAAAATCGACATCCTCTATGGTAGTACCTGGATCCTCGAGAAGTATACTCTGAACACACAAAAGAACCACAAAGATATGTGAGTCGAAAGTAAAACAAGTTCCAAAATGATAAAACATGGAATTTTCTTTTAAAAAAGAAAAACTAATATAAAAAGGAGTTGCGCGAGATCTATTATCAGAAATTCATGTTGAATCAAAACAAGATCTAAAAGACATGAAAATACAGATCAGGCATGACAATTGATTTCCCAAAGTTTAAAATAAAGGTTACAGTGAAGCAATAAAGAAGCCTCTCTCCAATGCCACATATATTACTTATACAAGTTATATTGCTTGACAGCCAATTAGATGCCTCTGTTATTAAGACATTGAACAAAATGAACAAATTACTGAAGAAGAAGAAGATTTATAAGCTTCTATGGTTAAAGTCTGATATGAAATAACCTGGCCAGATAGATATTCTGAAAGCTTGTATTTTGTTAGATCAAGTTATAAACTAGATGTGGAAGTAAAATGCAGCTTCGTGCTCTATTGAATATTATTAAATGAAGATAGCCTCTTAATAGCTGACAGAATCATGTTTGTCTGCAGAAGGTAGCAGACTTTGTTTCTCAGATAATCGAATACAGTCAGTCTATTTTGCTTTCAATAAAAAATATCACATCCATATTTCAGTAACAATAAGAGTTCCTCAATGAGAAATTGACTGCATAAATAACAAGTCTTATCCAAGGCAGCCTAACAGGCATCAATAGAGTAATAGGCAGATATGAAGAGAAACAAATGCACATAGGTCATCTGACATGATGAATGCACATATGCTACATATAGGAGTTGTTTTGTACTTGATAGTCGAACTGAAATTTGATGGTAGAACCAACAAATCTGCAGCTAACATATTCTAAACCAAATCACTGACACTTTATCCAATTAAATTTGTGTCAGCTTTCAGCTAAGTTGCAGTTGATAAGCCCTCACAAGACCTTAACACAGGAAGCCAGTTATTGCAACAACATCACAGATCCTATCATAGTTGAAAGAATAGCTAACAAAAGCCAATCAGTAGGACACCTTATTGAAGACAACCTCACCCACAAGACATGTAAATAGACAATAAAAACTTGATCCATGTAAGGGTAACACTCCATAGTTTTCTACTCCACAAATAAGTAAAACTCACCACAGTAGCTAACATATATGAAGATCAATTAGGTTTAAAGCACTCTTGATGATCCAAAACATATAGAAATAAATAACAAAATCTGAGTCTCAGCCAAAAAGATTTTAGATTATACAATAATTAGAGAAGGAGAGAAAGAATATAGTAGGAAAACAGTCATAAAACAAAAATTAAGGAAAATGAAAAGATTATAAATCTGTTACTCATAGGTAAAACTTTCTTGTAGACCAAAAGAATGTATACACAATAAAGTAACAGGAAAATGTGCATATGAAAGTAGCATAAATTATGAAAAAAAGAAAAAGGAAAGGAAAAGCCTGGCTTCTTCTACATTTCATAAAGTCATGACTATGATTCCAAATAAGAAATTAATTTGCCAATGTTTGCAGATCATGAATCATCTAACAAAATCAGATATGTTATACCAAATAGAACTAGAGAAAGCATAAGGCCAAGTTAGTAAAACTAAATAAATTATTGAACTCCATCATGAATACGACACCTGCTAGGAGGATGATACATTATGGTATATACATACTCCTCATAGTATCTCGAGTTATAGCTAGGTCAAAACATGAGCGAAACCTGGCTAGCATGAGTCGTGAATACTAAAAAAACTTACAAATTTAAGTATTTAGCAATCCGACTGCTTATAATTCTAGGTTTTTAGGTTAATTACTTAAATGCAGTCTTTATCTTGAAAATTATTTCTTTTGTTATTTGCATATACTATTCTCTCTTATCATTCTGTTCCCTACAATTTTGATTGTCTTGGGTAATTTATTTCCTTGCGTCCTCTAAAGAGGGATAGGAAGCGTATCACTCAGGGTCTATGTGAAACACACTAGAGCTTGAGAACACTGTCTGTTTGCCAGTTTAATATCTTTTTCGCCAAACTGCTACCACTTGAAAAAGGAAAGGTTCTAATTCAGCATTCCTCTGACATCAACCTACACCTCATTCCTGTTTGAACGTAATTTGGGATTGGTTTAAGTCAAGTCAGATCGAGGTCAGATTTGGAACTTATTTTTTGTTATCTATTTTTTTTCTATGTTTTCTTCCATTTTATTTTAATTTTATTAAATGTATTTAAGTAATTTATTGATTTTGTTGCCCTTTAATTAGCATCTTGGATCTTTTTAATTATGATATTATACTTATTAACTATTTTATTTTTTATCATATCTCAACAAATAGCACATATTGGCTTTTTTCTTGAAGAAAAGATATGCTATAGGCTTATATATTCAAAGCTTTCATATAATTAGAATAGTTAGTATTTTTGTTGTTATGTCAATTTTTTTACTTTTATTAAATAATATTTTATACATCAATAGCTGAACACTTATTTCTAATTATTATTTTATTTCGATGTTATTTTTGAAATTTAACATTGTTTTTTTTCTTATGCTCCCTACATTGTGAGGGTATGTTATTTGTATAAAATCCATTTGAATGGCCTTAAATATTGTCAATGGCGGTCTAAATGAACACATGCATCTTGCGAACCTCCCAATTCTTTGAACCAGAAGCTTCAGCAACACGACGGAGCAGATAATGTGAATCAACGGGTACGCCTCCTCTTGCAGCATTTGTAAATAAATATATGCATCCTCGATGATGCTCAATAACACAATGAACATGAGGTTCACATTCCCAGACTAGTGTCATACCAGACAAGGGATCAGCTGCATTTATCAAGTATACCTACAAAAAAAGGGAAAAGAAACTTGATGGGACCAGGAAATTTTGATAGTGAAATTAATGCATTAGAGTGTTTGTTTTGGGTGATACCTTTGAATAAGTAGTAGAAAAGGTATTTACAGTTACAAACTGAAAGTCCTTGGTATTTCTAATGTTTACATATACATCCTCACCAGGTTCTTCCAGAATGAGAACATCATCCTTACCAGATCCAAGAATGCTACAAAAGATCCTAAGGAAAAGAAACATTCAATTACAGCACGGAAAAAGAAAGCAATTTGCAAGAATTTTAAAACATTAATGTACTAACCGGTACGGTCTTTTCTCATTGTTTGTGACCGTGTAAAGCAATGCCTTGCCATTCATTGCCCATGACAAATTTGCTACTCGATCAGCTCGAGGTTTGTCACAAAGTGAACCCGTAGTCAAATCCCTAACAGATAAGGTGAAGGAGTCTTTATCTTTGTCATACATAGTATATGCAAGAAAACGATGGTCTGGGGACACTTCAGATAATTCTTCATAAGAGTAACCTGTTAATTGAACAAACAAAAAAGGTATAACATATGTACTTTCTTGACAGGCATATTCTTGAAATAATAAATGCTATGCTTCATAAAATGGCTAGCTTAGCAACTTAGTTATGCTATGTATGTTGGCCAAACAAAAATACCGAATGTGTATAAAGCAATACTAACAAACAAGAAAACTCATGTCTCACATAGCAAGGCCTTGTGACTAATAAAAGATAAGGACAACGAAATGACAACATGAGGCACCTGAAAATTTATAATACAATCTTTAACCAAATATCACTATGCAACGGGATGTGATAGTCTACTAGCTGACTCAATGGATGGTCACGCCAAAATAAATGTAAAATATGCAAAAAAAAAATGAGTGTTTGCACAATAGGCATATGAGCAACATAAAATTATTGTAGAGGTTACATGAAACAAGACTAAGACTAGCAACAGCTCTAATTGAAAGTGATCCAGTTATATGTCAAGAAGGTCAACCACCAAGGTAGTTGCTTGCTTAGACAGCCAATAAAAAGATACTGCAAAAATTTACAAATGGAAGCTTTGGTGTATACATGTTGTATCATAAAAATTATACACAAATTATTCACTCTTTCTGTTCATTTATGCTTACCATAGTGGAGATCATACCACTTTATATTGACATGTATAAGGATATTGACCAGTGCCCACCATAGTGGGTCACATGCACTTACACATCTCTTCAGCTTTTGCTCTCATGTAGAATCGTGTATGAGCTCTTCCTAGGCATTTGCCAGGCTAACGGATCATCTGATCACCAATCTTCCTAAGTGAAATGAATCATCAAATTCCTCTCACGATTGTAAGCTCTCCAAGTAACATGGTATATGAGCTCTCTTAAGCATTTTGTGAGAGCATAGCTCATCCATTGCCAATCTCCACCAGTTAACCAAATCGTCTATACCCTCATCAATTTCAGGTTGCAAGCTAAACCATTGTATTCTAAATTCTAACAATGGTTCACTGCAGACAGTCAACTACTTTGTCAGGATTCAGTTAATTTATAGAGTTCTGTGCCACGGTTATGAGAAGTTCTACGGTATGATCAAATTTCCCAAACAAGTTAAAGCCTTCATATCATCCATGTCTTTGACGCAAACAATAGTAACCAAAGCTACGTCTCAAGCCACTATTCAGCTATCATCTTATCAAATCTTGTGTCAAGAAGGATCATTAAGACCTTTTGGTTTTAAATAAAAGAAAAAAAGAAAGATCTATGTAAGAGTCTGCAACTTGGAAATGCCCTCTCTACCAACCACTCAATTGATTTCAACAACAGCACCATATTAATCACAATAAATTCAAGATATCTCTTTATTTTCTTTTACTTTAGAAGCATGTATCTAATATTCTGACCATCCTAGAGAAGTAGAGATTTATTGCCTCAGAGTTTGTGGTGTGAAAAAGGGCATCCATTCAGAGTTTTGAGAGTTTGAGATATTTAATTTACCACCTTGATAAATTAATTCCACTTATACTAACTTCATTTAGTTTATTAAAAGATCATATGAGCTGTGTTACATAGACTAGGGTAAGTGTGTCGGGTATGGGTGTATGTCCAAGCTTCAAACCCTTCCAATATCTAAGTGACCTGCAATTGAGTATTATACTGATGTCTATGTTCAAGTGTCGGGTGCGGGTGATTAAGGCTAAACTGAAGAATTCAGGTAACGGAGCATATTGAGGGCGACAAAATATATTATCATTTTTCTTAGACATCATTTGCTCATCTCTGGAGTATTACGTTTTGATCAGTTGCATGGCACACTAAGGGTTCTGAACTTCATCTGTCACACTACTCTTTATTTACCTTGATATCTTTCTGCAAAGCACCGTTATGGCTCCATAGATTCAAAAAAGGCTGAATGATACGTATCATCATTTTAATTGAACGGTTACATTTGGCTGTCTTAATTAGGAGCGGCCCTAACAAGGATGTGCACATATTTGTGTATAATGATCAGGAAAATAAGGAAAGGGATTCATAATAAGTAAATGGAAGTTTTGAGATCATTCAAAAAGGTTTGCAATCATCAAGTATGTATGCTAGAGAGAGGCAAAAGTGCAGAATGATTGACAAAGCGATCAAAAAAATAAATGGCATAAAGGTAGATAATTTTAGCTATGTATACAATTGAATTAAACTGTAGCATCAAATACAGTCACCCTAAGACTCCAATGGTTACTAATTCTGGTATCATGCGCATCTAATTAGGTAGCAACTTATGGTATTCAGGTTGATAATTCTGTATCATGCCTCCCTAACTTGAAGATATTTGAAGAAAAAAATAGCATTAATAACATTCCCAAAAAATGGAATTGGAAAATGACTCATGTTAAATATACAAACGGAAGAAGATACCGTGTTCCTAAAGAGGAGAAGAATTCCACATAAAAAATTCGTGTCAGTGGAGTATAATTGTCATGGGAAAAGAAAATTTAATGAACTTCACCATGTTAGCTATATGATATAGTGGCAAATAAAACTTTCAAAGCAATTAACCATAGTTCAGAAGCACAGTGTACTGTTATATGCAAAAAAAAAAAAAAAGTCGAGCCCAGAACGTCAACCATGCCATTTCAACTCTGTTATCCTGTATATCAGCATTGTAGACGTCATATACATGCTCTGAAATATTTTAGTACTAGAATATCAACCTTGCTTAAATTACCCAACAATGTCTGACTAAAAGAATTCTTCGTTTTTAGTCATTCTATTTCTGCTTCGAATTTTATTGTTCGTTGAATTATAGAATTTCCTCTAAAAACAGCTAATAAGTAAGAGGTAAAAAGAAATGAAAAGAGAGAGATATTTCAGCTAGCAAAAATAATGATGGACATAAAGAAGAAGAGCAGAGCATAGGTGGAGAGGGGAAAAAGGCAACATTTTTACCTCCGAATCGCTCAGCTTCTTGATTATAATCGAGCAGCTTTTGCTCGATCCTTTTCCCGGAGTTGTAATCGAACCCCGCCGAAGGCTCATTGTAAGAGATGAACTCCTCGTGAAGGCTGGCCAACCTCCGGCACAGCACCGGGTACGGCTTCCCCTCCTCCACCCGGCGGTAGTAGAGCCAGGGGCCCCACCGGACGGGCGGAGTGCAGAGATCGGAGGCCATTCTCGGGGCCATCTCTATCTGGAGCTTACGCTGTAGGCGGTCGGCGCCGGCGGCGACCATGACGGCCTCCGTGTACTTCTCCTCCTGCTCGATGTACACGTCCATGTGGCGCATCGCGACGTTGTCGGAGAGGTTGGACATCCAGCTGTAGGGGTCGTGCCAGGTGACGCCATGGACAGTGAAGGGCACGGGCTTCTGCGGCGGCCGAGGAGGGGTGGGCGGCGGCGGGGGCGGCGGCGGCTTCGCGGCCCGCCGGTGAGCGAAGCGGACGTGCGCCGCCGCGAGGAGGCGGGGAATGAGGGGTTTCGGGGAGGCAAGGATTGGGAGGCGAGGCATCGGGGAACAGCGGATCGTTTAGGGTTTAGGCCTCGGGGTTTTAGGGGTCGGAGTCCTGGGCTTCCACGGAGTGCGTTTCTTTGTGCATGCGTGAGAGGGGAAGGTGGGACCCCCATTTTAAGATCACAGCGTGACCATCAATTTATCTCCCTAAAAGACCGTAAGAACTAAGAACGGACTACTCTTAAAATTGCTGTTATCGTTTTATACCCGGTCCTCCTAATATTTAATTTTCTAGTCCTGCATGTATTTATATGGAGTTTTCATGCAGACATACATTTATATTGCATACAATTATACTAGTTCTGTATACAATTATATTGTTTCTGCACATAACTACATTATCAATGTATGGAGCTAGGTATAAGTGTGTAGCAGGATCGGGAACTAAACTTTAAACAACTTATGTTTTGTTTGAAAAATTCAGCAGTATTGATCTAAATTTTTTATAGAAACTGGACTATTAATTAGCCTAGCCTGCTCAATTATTTTTTTATAAAGACTCATCCTAATCTTAGCCTAAATTTCAGCTATCCGCCTATTGGACTACAAGATAAAAAAAATAAATATATTGAGATTTTTCTTTTTATTCTCTCATAAGATTTGTGCTAGAGAGGGGTTGGGTTGATATGGATCTTATTTAAATAGGCTGTGTAATCCATTATCTAACGGAAAAAATCTAACTCAATCCTGTTGGATTTTCCTTCGAGTCTGTTTGGGAAATCCATGCTCTCCTCTTCAAGCTAGTTCCATGCTCTCCTCTTCAAGCTAGTTCCTCTTCCTTTAGCATTATGCCGAAGATGAAAATAAAGAGGAAGGCCTGCCTTTGATCATGTACACGCTGAGAGTACTCCAAATAGGTTTCGCATATAGACAATAAACGAACAAACGATCGATACGTTTAGAGCCAGACCAAGCTTATATCCATTGAGATTCCGTTCCTAATCAATATCTCTTACCCCTATATCAGCTCTCAGTTCTGAAATTGCTGACCTTAAGGGTCCAAGTAGTAATAGATATGATAGGCTTAATAGATACGGATAGCGAGTTGCATATTCCTGAATCTTGGATGAAAGGTTTCTGTTCGAGCTCACTGTAAAATGGAGAATGACCTTCTAGATCTTCCGAGTATGATGGAAAATGTTACTTTGCTGTGTTAATCTTTGATAAAGGTGGATGCGGGGAAGTAGCATCCTACTTTCTCTAGAGGAACCTTTCCTGGAAACAAAACCATGTTATCTTTTGGGGCATATGAGTTGGGAACTATCAAGCAATCTCTTTTTTTGCCATCTTCATTTATTTTAGACGTGCCTATTTGCTAGTTAGATTTCAGAAATACAATAACATAAAGTAACCTGATCTGCATATCAACCTACATTAGTCTCTGGATCTCAACAGTTGCGCTTGACATTGCATTTCAAGGACCCAACCACAAATTCAAACATGCACAGTGCCAATTGCATAGTACCACATGAAACAAAAGCAGACAGAATCCATGACATGCATTGAGAGTCCCAGTGGCATGATGAACATCAATGCGATTTTATCCTCAGCGGTTTACCAAAAAATTATAGTTAATCAACCACAAGAATTGGGAAAATTCAAAGTTTATCAAAATATGCAAAACCGTTCATAGGTTTGTCCTACTCCAGCTGCTAGATGATATAGCTCAAAGATTTCGAAAACAACCCTATGATGACTGCTCCAAATGCTTTTAACGAGATCTTACTGCCTTCAAGTACCTGCCCAATGGGGAACATAGATTTCAGCAAGTAATTTAACCATGCCTTAGTCAAACTGTTACCCACCAAAGGTAAAAAAGGTGATTTCAATCAAACAAGACAGTCAGACATTATAAGCTGGCGCATGTGATCTCAAAAAATCATGAGGACTTTTCTTTTGACAAGCTCCTCCAGGATAATAATTTATGCTGCTGTATAGCACAGACATGACTTAAATCTAATATTCCATGCATGTTTGATATCTAATGGTCTGATAATACTATATCAGATGACTAAAGAAAAAAAAACAAAAGACAGGTGGCATGTATAGGTGTTTGGCCTAGGTAAAAATCACTCTCTCAATGTTCCCTGATGTACATACAGCCAACACAATGTCATTATGATTCAATTAAACTAGAAATTAACTAAAATGTTAGAGTAATCAATGCAATTACTTCCATCTTTGCATCTAGACATTTTTTATTGCTTTTAAGAGGTCATAAGAGTTAAATCTTTCAACAATCATATGTTGTGATTAAAGTCAATTCCCTTAACATTTTAAGATTTAAGATTATAACTTCAAATATCCCACAGGCGAGATTATCAGCACCCAGTTATTTTTCCACGTCTACCGAAAACTACTACTGGGAAGGATAAGACACATTCAATGTCTTCACTTACATGGAATCAAATACCAACAAAACATAACAAAACAAAGCTCAAATGAGTTGCTTAATAGATTTCTGCAAAAATGTTTTGGGCAGAAGTGATACTCAGTGATGGGACTATCTTCGATGTCATTTCAATGGTCAGAATAATAAATGAAGACTAACTACACCATATAGTTCAACTTTATGTGCTTTTGTAAGATGGTCAACTGATATTACACCTTCAAGTTTCTTCTCTCTATTTGCTGGAAGTAGGCAAAATGTTTTTTTCGTAGGGAAAGTTCACCGCCCATGGGACTGAATAACATCTGTGGAGAAGAACTCAAGTGTGCGAGTCAGCTACTCCACCAGTACAATTCCACGATTTTGCCCAAAGCTGGGTAACTTAACGAAATCTCAGTTTGCATATCACGTAATTATTTGAAACTGGAAAAGAGTCCATGAACTCAAGACATGGGCAGAGCATAAACACAAAACAGCTCAACTAAAATCTTCAATTTTCCTGGTCATGCCTGCACAAATATGGTCTGTCCTTTTCATCTATGCTGTCCCTTCAATCCAGCACCTACTAACTGCGATCATCTTTATCCTACAATTCACATGGCAAAAATAGCCACTCATCACTTTATCCTCTATTGGTGCTACTCACAAGCTTCTTCCTATAACCTAGTGCAAGATTCATTTCTCTTTATACATCCTGGTACCACACATCAGTCTCAACATCTTCATCGCACAATTTCTTGTTGAAGACCATTCATTTCCATAACTTGACAAGTTTCCTTTTTCCTCGATGATTCCAATGATCATAAAGATCCAAAATACCATTTAAACTTCATTAATATTGCCCTTCGTAATAATATAGAAATTCTTTTCTATATCCACATCCTTCAGCATTGTTTTAGAAATCATTCAGGCTCTCTCAAGATCACGTGTATGTTTGAGTTCAAACACATTACTAAATCCTGAGTTCGCCTAACATTGAAACATCTATTCCTATACTTAAATAATTAAAAAAATTAAACTTCATCAAATAATCCTGAACCTTTTGATTAACATGCACTCAGGGACCTCCCATGTTATCAGATACTTAACAACAAAAGTAACTTTCATAAGGTCAGCAGTCAAAGCCTAGCCCTTGCTGAAGACTTACTCATGCTGGAAGCTTCCTATCCTCCCCATAGGTAGTTCGCAGAGTTGTTCCTCATGTCTTTCACACTATCAGTACATACACCATATAGGTTTTTCTTCCAGAACACCTCCAAATGCGCTCTCTTGGTATCAGAATATGCCTAAGATATCAATAAAACCGCATGTAGGTGTTTCATTGCTCTAAAATATTCCATCAACTACCTGAGTAAAGAGATTTACCTTGACAGCAACCTTCCAAGCATGAATCAGGATTAGGTTTTGGATACCCCAGTTTAGCATTTGTTCGACTAGTTTGCAAATTATTTGTATTCCCTTTAGTCTAAAATATACTGTGCTTTTAACTTCGTTTCACATTCTACCGCTGGTCGAAACCTTTATAATATGATCCACTAGCCAAATCAACTATATATGCTCCACTATATCCATCCATTATGCACTTCTCATCTACTTTTGAAACCTTAACATACTTCATCCTGAAAATCCTTAATTTTAATAGCTTGCAAGCACAAACCTGATCTACTGCTATCAACCATATGCATAAATATGTTGCTAATCAAAAGCTCGTCACTAATCCTCATTTACAGAATCAAGTATCTTTTGTATTTCTAAATCTTTTCAAAGCTCCCCAAAGGACTTCACCACCTTCATCCTTTAAGCATATTTAAAGGTCCACATCTTTCTTCTTTTTTTTTGCTGTCCCTAATCTCCTTGACTTCTTGCATATATCATTAATCTTTCCCTTTTGAACCTCCTATAACTATCATATGATTTTGTGTTTCAAATTTCAATCAATTCTTAGGCAGAACCATAAATTCAAATCTTCATTTTTTCCAAAATATGCAAATACAACAAGTATTCATATTTCCTAGACTCTTTGATTTAGCCTAAACTAACTGCACCAACACTTCAACATAGAAGTTGGTGATTCTTCAACACAGCATGGCAAGATTTTTTTTTTTTTTTTTTTTTTTTGATATTGAAAGGATCCAACGCTTAGACACACACCTACACCCAGCCCAAGAACCCAAGTATATCTAACATAGATAAGTACACATAAAAATCAATAGGACACCCAAATCTAGAAAATGCAACGAGAACCACGATGATGTGAGAATAGCTGCCAAATATATGCATAAAGTTTGGAGGTTGACCATAGGTAGAAATTTATCACAATATATGCAGTTGACACTATTATACATTCGGAGACCTAAAAAAAGAAGGAAATCCAAATCTACAATCAGTGCCATCTTCAATTTGAAATACATTCAATGCTTAACAATCTCAAAACAACAAGCTTACACTCACATACAATTTAACTATGGTTATCCAATGTGTTTTATCAGTAATGGACACTATGAAATAGCATATACCAGGTTGTCATCATGCTTATAAGATAGCATTAAGTCAAAATACATTCACATAATAAATGCCCTCACTAAAAAGGTTCAAACTCCAAAGTTTCGTTATAAAACAGAGATAGTCCCATACCATTACAGAACATTCTGCCTTTTAGATTTTCAGAAATGCAAAAGTTCTCACAAATGCAAAAGACTTCATAATGCACCAGAATGTACAAAAGGCCACAAAGGGACAATTGGGGGCAAGCTATCATCAATCATTTCCACCTCCATTGAGAAAACAAACATGAAGATGCACTATCTAAGTCAGCGCCTAGGATAACCCCATCACATACCAATAACAAACTTAGAGTCTCAATAGCCCCTTTGCATCACAAATGATTTTATATAAACCGTGTACAAACCCCCAATCTCCAAGAAAGAAAGAAAAATATATCAGCAAGAAATCACAAAGACTCATTCCACAAAACTAGCAATATTTCTTCCAATGTAGCCACCTCCCCGAAATACATTACTATTTTTTTTGTGGTGCCAAAGAGTGAAAAGTTAACAGTTAATAATACAGATTAACTATTTCCCCAACAGATCTTATATATGCCCCCTTTTTTTTTATTATGACAGTGCCTCCTCATATGTTTACTTCACATATCCACTGCATAACTTAATCCTACTCCACTTTCTATCCTCGATTGGGCAACACATAAACTTCAATTATTCTCAAGTGTGGATTTATTAGACAACCACATAAATGTCTGCACCTAACATATTTACCTAGACCATCTGTCATACCATCCATGTGCCACTGCAAGGTTTAATGTCATTTTATGATTTTCCACCATACCTCAAGGATGTAAGTTGCTCTCAAGCTAGAGGCACCCCAACACTATTCATCAAGCACCATTTCATTTTTAGATTCCTTGTTTTATCTCTCTCCATTTCAACAGCAACAACAATAGAACAGGGCATCTCTTAGCCATCAACATTGACAAGAGCCTCATTTTCATAAAAATTCCAGTTAAAGTTTGCATGGTACACTACATTGAAGTTCTAAGTATTTGTCCCATAACTTTCCATCTAAGTCATAGGAAAAAGCATGTAACATAACCATAAGGTAACATCTTGAAACATTGACAATTGGTTCTCGATAAGAAGTGTTACAAGACAGTGAAATAAGGCGGCAATTGGTTAATTCAAGCTTAGATATGAATCAGCTTTAGCAAAAGGACATCAACTGAGTAGTAGGTGTTTCTTTTATTCAGTAATGAGGATGTTTCTTCTGCCATGCTCACAAAAATCAACAAAATCAGCCAAATGATTGTTGAAATTGGTCATATCTCAAGCTGTACAAGGGATCCCCTCTACTTAACCATATACCTTTTAAGGGGTATTTTAGTGATAGGTTCTGTAGGAATCAGAAGATGCTGTTTGGTCAAATACCTAATGACAAACTCCTATGTTCCTTTCTTTATGATATTTCTGAACAAGTTCAGTGATGACAATTCTAAAGGTTATAGTCTTGATGATATTATATTGATAATAGTAACGATATAAATGATGATGCTAGCGATGATATCAATATTGATGATAGTGACAACATTGATGATAACCTTGATATGTAGCTGCTAACTATGACTCATCATTAAATGTCAAATTAATAAATCTAACACCAATGATAGTCCTAAAAAATTAACTTCATTAGGCAACATGCACTTTCATGTTTTGCGGAAAATCAAAACTAAATGCTACGCAGAGTTTCATGCTTTCAAAACATAATACTCAAATAGAGAAAGGTAGCAAAAGGACCAAGGGGGAACATGGATAAGGGGAACATCAATTTGAATGCATGAAAAGCTCACTTCTTTATATTCATATATGACCAACAAGATAAACGATAAAATTTCTTGAAGAATTAAAAAACAGAATAAAATGTTCAACAACAACAACCTCCGCAAAGTGGCCCAAGAAAAGAAAAAGAGAAAAGAAAATATGCATGTACTATGTTGTTGCTTTACTACATTATGCTGAACTAGCATGAGCTACCAATTTAGTACAACATCAAAAGAAAGATCCAGTGTTAGGCAAAATCATCTTTACCAAAGAGTTATGTTTATACTTTTGTCCAACTTTATTTTCTGCTATGCATACTTTTTCTTTTAATCTTACATATTTACTTTTGGAATAACCGTTAGGAAAGAGAAAACCTACAGTGGTTGACACAACATCACCATCCTCCTGCTTTCACTGAATCCTGTCCTCTCTCTTGCATCACCCATCTTTCCCATTCCTCCCTATCAAATCTCAATCCCAATTACCTCAAATCAACCAAAAATGAATTCAAATAAAACGATAAGTTAAGAAAAGAATAGACTAGTCTTAACCTTCTAATACAAGCCATCTCAGAAGTATGCAACAATGATCAACAAAAGATGGCGGTAAAAAAAATGTCACTGCAACTCCCAATTAAACACTATTTAATATACCCTTTTTGTCAGTCAGTAAAGGAGACCTCAAATGGTCTCACAAGTACTTTAATTAGTTCATCCTGATACTCATTTAAATATTGCAGTGAAAGATGGAGAAATAACAAAGTACTAACTTCTAGTTAATCCAAGAAAGAGACAAATAAGACAATGCATCAATACGGACATGTAAAGACATGTTGATCTATCTCTAAACTAATTACATCAAATTTAAACATTAAAATGTAAAACAAAGCATGCATGCATACATACATACATACATACATACATACATATATCACTTAAAAAAATGTCAGAAACGTAAGAGATGCATTCACATCAATACTTATAAGGTAAACAATACAGGGAACCAGATTCATCAGTCACATGTAATTTGCAAAACATGATTGTGTTTTCTTTTTCTTACTCTTCAAATCATTCAACTTTCCAAGTTTTCTCTCTAAATTTAAACTTTCCTATCCATTCACTGCAGGAAGAGCAATTAAGAAAAGAGGAACCTACATCAACTTAGAAATCAATGCTTCCCACCGAATGCCAGCCTGTCTCTTGCATCAACCATCTTTTCCATTTTTCCCTATCAAATCCCAATCCCAAAAACAATAAAAACAAGCATCTCAAAAACCCTAACCATCTAATGCAAGATCCCATCGTATCATATAAGTATCGATTCAAAACAACATAAAAAAAGATAGCCTTTTATTTTCTTTCAATCATGCAATTGACATCCTAGAAAAGCAAGACTAGACCGATGACAAGACTCACAAAGAAAGGAGATAACTAGCGATCTTGACAAGTGCGACGAAAGGTACCCTGAGAGAGCTCACAGCACGCTCTCGCGCTGACGGAAAGGTGCGAGGTGAGGCGGGGCACGGCGACCACGCTGTGGAGCGGGAGGAGAGACTGGGCGCACCCTAGCTCTCCCAAAGTCCTGCCGGAAAAAGCCACTTGAGAAATCGACAACCAGAGGAAATCGGGAGAAAATGGACGGATTTACCTGGGAGAGGCGAAAGAGAGGCGGCGGCGCGGGAGCCGAGGGGAGGCAAGCGGCGGAGGGCGAAGGCGGGGGGGAGCCGGCCGGGAACGGAGGGAGGAGGAGGACGACCGCGCTGCGGCGTGCAGCGATCTGGAGATCGACCCACGCCAAGCCATTTCGAGAAAGAAAGAGAAGCTGAGGCTCCGGGGATTGCTGGCTTCGAGGGTTTAGGGATTTTCTGGGAGGGCGTGGCGACACAATAAAAGACGGTAGAGGGCGAAACGATAATTTTGCGCCCCAAGGAGAGCAGCCGATCGAGAAAATTAGGCCGTTGATTTGATAAGCTTTGTGTATGATGGGAAATCGTTCTAAAGCTTCGACTCCCTCGAATGGAGAGTTAGTCCGACGTACCTGTCCGCGTAGACATTTCTATGTGGCTCTCCGGGGGTGAAGAGGATATCGGTGTGCATGGATATTGGATGATGAGAAAAAAATATATCTGATACACAAATTATTAAGGTCTAATATACATTACAAAAGGGTAGAATAAGCTATTTATTCATCCTCTTCCTGCTTTATCTCTTAAAAAAATGGCAAACATGTCTAGAAATAGCCTCAAATTGCTAATCTCCGATATTTTGGTAGAACAAGAATATTCAGGAATCAATAATATCTTAAATACCATGAAACTAGAATTGTTCTTATATTTTATTCTATTTTTAGGATACGTTTCGATATTTATATAGAATTGAGCTGAAAATCCTACAGACTTTATGGATTAGACAGATTATTTAAGCATAACCCCGTATCAACCAAACACCATTCAATTCAAATCTCATATAATTTGAGTAGATTTTTTTTCTTTCTACAGCCCAAAAGCTAGAATCTGGATCGTATTTGGATAAGTTCTTCAAAAATGCAAGGGCAACCTGTCCAATTTCTATAAAAATTTTAACCTAATTTTGTAGAAATATTCAAAAATACTAGTTTGTTATGAAAAAGTAAATACAAATAGTGAGGTATTTGTATCTTTCAATCAAGACTAGACAATATAATTATCAGATAAAATTAATTTATCCAATAAAAAAATTATCCTATCTTAACCCATCTTATCCAAGAATTTGTCATACCCATCGCTGATAACAAATTATTCACAAATTTCTCTTCCAGGAGGAAAAAAAGAGGCAGACCTAACTTCTGACTTGTCTCATCAAGTGCCTATAATTTTAGACCTCCAATTTTCCTGGCCAACATTTAAACTCTTCTCCAAAGTGAGGATGTAATCTCTTTGGCAGCCAAACATCCTTCCTCTCACCTTATCCAAAACTCGCCCTCCCTTTATCATGCAATACTCCTCTCCCTTCCTCCTTCCCACCTCTTCATTCTTTTAGCCTTAAACACACAACAGGTATCAAACATTCATCCTTCTCTCCTTGTTGAATTCCTACTTATAATTCTGTCCTCCACTACTTAATCGTAGAATCAAATAGTTTTATACTCTCAGAACTGATAACATAGTTTATGCTGCAGATTGTGAGCTCTCTCAGAGATGGCAGCTCTCTCTTCAGCAACACTCCCGGCAGCTGCTGTCTCGTGCACCCTGAGCTCCTCAATGAGAAAGAAGTCCAGTGTGGGTTACATTGAAGGACTGAACTCCTATGGAGGCCTCAAAGCTCACAACAAAGTAACCAACCTCGGCCTTCCAGCTTGCACTACCCAGTCCTTCGCCATGGTTGTGAGCTCCCTCAGGTCCTTATCGCAGGGAAAGAAGGGCAAAGGTGGAGCTCTCTCTTCCACCTTCAGTGCGGCAGATGAGATTTTTAAGATTGCAGCGATCATGAATGGCCTTGTGTTGATTGGGGTGGCCGTGGGCTTCGTTCTTCTTCGAGTGGAAGCAACTTTAGAGGAAGCTGAGTAGAAGATGGCAACTTAGTTTCTTTCAACATAATATTGTCCTTGTTATTTTCCTTTGGATATTTGGGGCCGAATGATGAATTGAATATTGGTTGAAAGATTGATATTTGATTAAAAGCAGTTTATATTGATCAGTGCAATGTTTCAATTCTGTGTTTTCAAGAGAACGGCTGTTTCAGAGAAACATGTTAATGATGCCATCATCAGAAAAAAAAAAAAAAAATCATGTTAAAGTTGTTTAAGATGGTGTTTATTTTTATTTTTATTACAGGTTGCACTGTTACTTCATATTCATTCATTAAACGATATATGAAATTAAATAAGCTCGTTTTATGACTAATTTGCTCACTTAATGCCACTTCTGTCTGATCATCTTGACAATGTTGATAAAGTTCATTAGCAAGTAATGATTTTTAAAGCTAATCACAGATGATAGCAGCAGGGCTTGATGGTATTCTGACCTCACAACAGACTATGCAACCAACAGCCTTTGGCCATCCATTTCTTTAATCGGATGTAAGTATAGATTTTACATACTATTGAATATAAGTGTAACAAACATAAATTTCGGATAAGTTTTTGTATTTTTTTGTTTTTTCCGAAACCAACTTGGATCCGTGGAGGACATGATTTAAAATGCTGATCAAATTCAATGAGGACTTCACAGCGAGGTCTCATAAAAAATATATTTCAAATTATGGGGCAATGAGATTCCATCAACATACCAACCTTCTGTAGAGTGCTCAGACTAAACCTTGTCAGCAGATTCTAATAATAAGCAAGCAGATCAAAAAAGGATAGGCTCTCATTAATGGGGGAAAAATTGGCATAAAACCACAAATTAGAAGAACCTTCACAACTGGAGGTGCAGGTAAATGATTATAACATTGCTGTGGGTATACCTGATAATTTTACTTCACCCAGTCAGCTTAGCTCAAAACTTACAATCAAAAGTGACTTAAATGACAGTGCAAGAGTTCTGAAAGTACAAGAGGCTGAGCTTGCTCCATTTGTACTCAGCTGGAGCAGAGAAATTAAATTAATATAAAAAACACATGCTTTGTACCAAAAAAAAAGAAGAGCATATGCTTCAATCAGAGAGCAGGCCAAGATGCTGCAAGCATGACAAGTTTCTTTGGCTTTGTTTTTGGGTACATAGAATCAAAGGACGTGGGTAACCCTTCCCTGACCAAATAACTGAACTGGTGGCAATCTCCATTTGTTAGGCTGGTCTCTGACAAGCATAAAAAAAGCTGCCAACTGATGAAAGCCATCATCAAAGAGGAGAATAATTCAAAGCCCACTATCTTTTTTCTTTTTTGATGTAAAAGCCCACCAACTTTGAAGGCTGTCATCCCAAAGCTCTTCTCAAATAGTTGCAAGATCCAGCGACTTTTTTATTATATTCACAAGCATGCTGGCAAGCATATATGTCAACTGAGATGGACAGAAATAATGTTGCTCACAAAGTCAGGTGCAATCATAGGATCTTTACATACTATATAACAAGAAATTTCAAATGTGAAAATTCGATAGTACATGGCATGTAGCATGCAGCCTGAACAAAATAATGTGGTACTGTTGAATGTGCATGCATTAGTGCAAATCATGATGCATAATGAATCAGCCTGCTATTGAGGAGTTATATAACATTCTAGAGAGGGAGGGATTTTTGCAAGAAAAATACATATTGAAAGTTCAAGCACTATGAAACCAAATGAAGACATTCTCCTGAACATGCCAAAACTACCTGACATGAATCAAAACTGTCATTCTCAGATACTTTGAGAAAAGTTGCCAGGCAAACAAGCTGCAATTATAGAATAAACAATATTAGAAGTAACAAGCAACCTTCTGCTGATAAAGAACTGTAACCATTAGAGAAAATAAGTGATAAATAATTAGTTCTTGAGTGGCTCAACAAAATTCAAAAATAATTTCACTACATCAACATCAGATCAACAAACAAGATGAGACTATAAAAACGAATATATGAACAGCTATGTTAACATAATTCTAATATCCAATTATAGACAATAGACCGGACATGATAAGATTGGAAAACTATAAAATGACTTTTTCGATGATTTAATACAAATTTTCACATTGCCTGTGTTTAACATCTTCATATTTATTCAACAATATGTTAACTGGAACATCTCTCATAGATTTTAAGGGCTTTCTTGAACTTTGAGAAGAGGTCCTTCGCACATTTTCAAATAAAAAATAAATCTGGCTTTTTTGCAGGTTAACACATTGGTTGGTGTCAAGAGAAACTGCAAATCCCATGGTTGTTCACCAATCAAGTGAGTCAAATCAGAACTTTAAAACTTTTTCTCCAACTATGGAAGAAGCAAAATGTTGATCTGGAGAGCTAAAGAAGCTGATGAAATATACATATTTGAATAAATATACGCTTGGAAGTATTAAGCAGTTATCAGAAATAATATCCTTAGATCACTACTTTTATAGGTATTCTGGGATAAACTTCTCCTTCTTTCATATATTTACAAGAATATTAACAGCAAATAGATTACAAACCTTCACTAATGCTGTTCCAAGATAAACAGCAGCAGCTTTGAAAGAAGTTTCAATAGTATCATACTCTGATCTGCATTAAGACAAACTGCATTAAAATCTATCTATAATAAACCAGACTTCAGAAACATTAGGGATACAAACTGGTTATGTATTGCTCTCCCAAATTTTGACAGCGGCAAAACTTACCCAGATAAATTTGATGTTTGAAAAAGCATAATCATCTAATTCATCAATAGGATAAGGACAAAGGAAAAAGAACAACCATTTACCATAATAAGCAATTGGCATAAGTTCTGCTGATCAAAAGCATGAATATTGCCAGAAAGTAATTTGACTAGTAACTATAAGCTCAAATTTCAAATTACTAAAAAGTGCATAAGCTGATTATATTATGAGCTCAATATTTTATGTTGAATGTCAACCATGCCATCATGCATGTACACATAACTATCATGCATCTTTGCAAAAAATATAAGGGTTTTTTGCATAGATACCCTTCTAAATATCAGATTTTGCGTGAATACCCTTTGAAAATTGGTATTTGCATGTATACCCTCGTAAAACTCTGTTATTGTACAAATATCCCTAATATAACGGTTGTTCTAACGGTGTGAAAAAAAATCATATTTTTATTAATTAAAAATAAAATTAAAATATGAAATGACGTTATTATCCTTGCTCCCCTTCCTCCCCCCACGCCGGTCTGCCCCCCCCCCCCACCCCCCCGCGCCCGGCTCCCCCTCCTTCCACCGTGCCCGTCCCCCCCCCCCCAACACGCCCGTCTTCCCCAACCCCCCGCGCCCGGCTTCCCCCTCCTCGCGCCCGTCTTCCCCACTCCCCGCGCCCGGCTTCCACATCACCCCCTCCCCCCCGCCCCCGGCTTCCCCCCGGCGCCCGTCTTCCCCCCCTCCCCCTCCACGGGATCGCGGGCGACGCGACCGGGAGATCGCGCTCGCGAGATCGCGATCGCTGGCATTCGCCCGCGGGCATTCACGACGGCGAGATTGCAATCTCCTTCCTCCTTCCTCCCTGGTCTGTGACCCATGACTTGAAAGACTTGCAATTGACCTTCCGTCAGAACAGATGAACCATGACTTACCAAGCCAAATTTCATATCACACTATTTTTTATCTATATGACTGATTGGACGGAACTTGTCGTCTCCCAGCTCTCCTCTCACGAGGACAAAAAAAATCCCAGACCTTCTTCCAAAATCCAATTCCATTGCAGAAAATTGACACGGCCCATATTTCGTTCAGTGTTCCCTCACTTTCTCCCTTCAAAAGTTACAAGAAACAAAAACAAAAAAACAGAAGGAAAAAAAAAAAAACCAGCTACTGAGACACCAGAAGTATCAATAGTGTAATAGATCGAGAGAGAGAATCCTGACGGGCCGAGGTTCCTTTGGATTCTATGAACCTATGCTTGTTGCCATCCTTCCACGCTTGAACCCTACTCCCCTTATGATATTAATCCCATCATCAGATCAATTGCAGGAGGTAAATCTAGATGCAGCCAATTTGCAAATCCTATTATATATTTTTGTTATATTCATGATAAAGAAATAGGCCTTTGGTCATAGAACCAAATACATTTCCTAATAAATACAGGATTATAAAGGCTATCACATTAATTAATGTATCTAAATTCTTTCCATCTACTAGGATTTGTTTTGCGTAAATATCCTTCTAAATATAGAAAATTGTATGAATATCCTTGTAAAGTTACTATTTGCTTGCATACCCTTATAAAAATTTCTATTTGCACGCTTACCCATTAAGGGTATTTTAGTCATTTTAATTTGAAACCGTTAATTTTTTAACGGCGTTAGATGGCATGGGTATATATGCAAAAATAAGAATAAAAGCGGATAGAATAGCAAAACAAGTATTTTACGAGGGTATACATGCAAATATCAATTTTGGAAGGGTATTCACGCAAAATCCGATATTTAGAAGGGTATCCATGCAAAAAACCCAAAATATAATCCTCACTGTTGGATAGATATATACGCAATTATAACTACAAATTAATACTTGAAAATTAGAGATAAGAATATATAGATATGGAACCATCAAACATAACTAAGATTAGTCAGTACTAACCTAATCACGATTTATGTAATTCAGCACTTCAGTGCACTTTGGCATGTTTCCAACAAGATTGAGTGGCCAAAGGCATCCATGCAAGAATTTGAGTATCGACAATTACGGATACCTACCTACTATATAATGTACTAAATCAGCAGCTTCCAGTGTCGATACCAACACAGACATGGTGCATCAACTCATTTTTACCATTCCAGAACTATGGGGCATACTGCATCTAGGCATGCTAAGATATCATGCCTTACCCATCCATATGTTATTAGTAAGATACTAATATTGGTACCTCATCCCTTGCATCTATGTCCTAGGTTTGAGCTTATTATTTATAGCATTA
Source organism: Phoenix dactylifera (assembly GCF_051530095.1). Classification (NCBI taxonomy): domain Eukaryota; kingdom Viridiplantae; phylum Streptophyta; class Magnoliopsida; order Arecales; family Arecaceae; genus Phoenix; species Phoenix dactylifera. The sequence continues at coordinate 3,911,836 of NC_143198.1, forward strand.
TAATTACTTCACGCCTTTCCTCCTTTGCCATCTCTAGACCTTCTTCATTTTTCCTTTGTGTGTCTTAGTAATTCACTTCACTTTTTTCCATTTTTGTATACCTTCATCATTTATGACTTCATAGCAATGAGGAATCAAATTGAAAAGTTCAAATATAAATAAAAAATAAAAAATTACCTCAAAAAATTTAAAAGTCAACAGAAAGAAACACTTTTATATTGGAGAAATCTTTATTCAAACTCGGAACCCCCAAAAAAGGGTCCTAGCTTCTCTTTTTCATTTTTTCACAACCATGTTTACTTACATTCTCTTGTCAATGAAACACAATATATAAGAGCATCCTAATATCCATACTACTAACCATGAAATTCAGATCCAGCTTTTCAGGAACCACACCAAGGATTCAAATTCTATGGTAAGGGGTCATTCTGGTTTTTTCATGGTAAGGTACACTCCACAGGCTGTCCCCTTCTGATGCTCAAAAAGGGGTCGCATCCAACATAGGTTTTCCATGTACTGCGATGAATAAAATGGACCCTAAAGCTGCTAATAGACCACATATATGCAGTTTAGCATGGGTCAGAAACAAAGGAGGATTGGAGAAAACCTAACTCCCCCTCTCTAGCGCCTTCCCCAGCTCGGCCTGGAGGTGGGAACCAATTACAGGATGGACCACACATTGTCCTCAAACTACCGCATTGAAGGCCGTTGACCCTCCTCCACCTTCTTCTCCGGTGCCACCCAACTGCCTCCTCCTCTCGTGGGGCCCTGCCCCTGTCATGCATCATTTCAGCATCCAGATGCTTGTGTCCATCGCTGTTTTCTGCCCCGTTCTTATGGCATTTCAGCCTTTGAGCCATTAATTAAAAATGAATATCATCATGGCCTCACCTTAAATGCCCTGCATTATCTCAAACACCCCATTATTCCCAAGCACTGATGCTTCGATAATTAACAATCCTTTCTTTCCACTGCAAGATTTATCCCAGCCAGAGACCCAATATCTCTAATCGTACGCCTTCTCTTAACATACGTCTGCCACATCAGGCAACAGTGGTATATGGCAGCCATTTTTGTCTTTTATTCCACCACGCCCAATATCTCCATCAGGCAAGCGGGGATCAAATCCCAAAATGGATGGGTAAAGCATAAAATCAAATTTTCCAAAAGAATATACGCACAATCTTAACATCACGGTCCTTTTTCCAAACTACACCATTCACTTCAAGGAATCTGCAACCAACATGGGAATAAATCCACAATAGATGCTGCCACGAGCCGACCAAATTCAAGAAAATCAAATGCGAGCAGCGAGCATCATCTCTCAAATCACAACTAATTCCAATCATATCACATTTTCCTAAAGATATTAGCAGAGTCATAAATCTAAAGACCTAGGGTTTTTGCGACAATTCCGAATTGTTATTGGATGGATTCGGAGTATAAGAAGGTATGAAACCAATCGGTCGGGTGTGGAAATTAGGAGGGGTTTCTTGGAGAAGAAGATGGCGGATTTAGAGCTTACAGAGGAGTGGCGGAGAAGTAGACGGCATGAGGGCCGAAGGTGAGGATGGCGCAGTTGAAGAAGTGGAACACCGTCATCCTCCATTTTCTCTTCTCTCCTCCGCAATCGCACGCTGAATGTCTCTCTGCGCCAATTTCCAAACAATCGACAGAACGAGTGTGACAGAGCGAGAGAGAGCGAGCGAGGGAGGAAGGTGTTTAGAAGACGGGGCTAAGAACAGCTTACTCGAGGTGGAGAAATCACAAGGCTACCGCTGGGACTGCCCTTGAACGGCTTGATTTGGGTTAATCCAATCTAGTGTTCATATCTCTCAATTCTAATTCGATCCAATCTAGTCTTGATTGAGTTTATTTTTAACCCAACCCTATTTTAAGCTGAATTTGGATTGAAATAGCCTGTAACGGTCTAGATTTCGTTACGCTAATAAAACTAGGTCAGATTGAACAAATACTTTAAAATAAAATAATAACATAAAATATTTCCATTAAATTGATGCTTTAAGCATTCATTGATGTGATGGCACACTTTTTAATAATTTTTAATTTAATAATATTAGATATAATATACTATATATATGATATTATTTATATATTTATTTTATTAGCTTAGATTAAATTGGATAGACACGAGGATGTTCATCCTCTGCTCCGGAAGATACGCAGATTGATTTGAGATTTGGCTTCCTTTCAGACGACTCATGTGTTCCGTGAGGCGAACAGAGCAGCTAGCTGGATCACCTCATTTGTTGCTCGGCATATCAAAGAAGTGAGCTGGACGTCTGTATCAGAGATGCTCTTACTCCTGTACCGTCTACTTTCTTCTGATTTGGCAGAATGTACCCACGCTAGAGTGATATGAAATGCCACTTTTACCACCAAAAAAAAAAATAAATTCACGGCCACCCCAAGGGCTGGCAATTTGGTGCCATAATCTGCCAATTTGACCTATAACTAACGCAAGATAAACAAGTTTGGGTTATAAAAGAGCTGACCAGACTCAACATTAAATAGGATTAGGTCTACATGGTTACAATTCGACCTTTTAAGATCTCTTTATTAAGACCCATTTAACCCATTATTACATACCCGACCTAATACAACCTGCCCGTTAGATAGGTTATGCACCAGATGCAACTCTGATATCCAACCTTGTAATCATATCTTAGTTCATTGCTTGGGTACTCAGTCTTGCTGGTTATTTCACATCTCAGCTCCAATGCACTCACTCTCTTTAGTTGCACAGAGATGCAAAAGCCTTTTTAGAGCGCTTCCATTCTTGCTTACCTTGACTCCCTGGACAGCATGCATTGAAACCGTCCTCAACAACAAAATTCTGCTTTCCATTTTACAGTCCAAACCTTCCCTTCTCAAGCAATGGAGGTCTTGCATGTTTGAAATCCAACTCTGAAGCTAACACCACTGAGCTTGACTTTCTTAGATATTGGAGCATTACTGGTCTTTGGAGCTCCTTGGACACTTCACTTCAATTGCATGCCCCATGACCAACCTTACGTCAAACTCAACGTTGATGGAGCATTTCAAAGATCAAAAAAGTAAAGAGATGCTTGTTACATCTCTCTTCATGTCATTAGTCTATTTTATTGGAATTACAAGCTGCGTTGAAGGGAGCGAATCAGATGTACCTACTTCCATTTTAATTCTCAAGCTATCTAGGTAGTGAGAGACTCTCAAATTAAATGGTGTATCCTCAAGAATTTTTATACAGGTGGGATTTCTTCCTCTATGAAAGTTCTGGCTTCAAGTCTCAGACTAGCCCAGATACTTACACCGATTGGACTCATCAAATGGGCTCCCTCATAATCTTGAGAGAAGAGGAAAAAAAACACTAACTAGGTGATGTACCTAGATGATAAATGCTATGCATAACCAATTTTGAAAAGTTTTTATTTTCTTCTTTTGTTGTATGCACATCATTCATGTATATAGATAGGGAGGTAAATCAGCCAGCTGATTGGCTCTCCAGAGAGGCTCTTATTCATCAAACAACACCTTGGCTAGGAAATTATCCTGTTGCCTTGATGAATTTGGTTCAAATAGCCTGTAGCTCTGCTTTCTTTTCTCATAAAATTAATGAACTACTTGCAATGTTGACGAACACTTGCATAAAGGAACCAGGCCCAAGCCTAAAAGTTGGCCTTGTGAAGCAGAACACTAGAAAGCAAACCAAAATCATTGATGAGCTACTCTTAGCTAATGTGACAGCAGAAGGGAATCAGATGGCACTGTTAGCAGAAGTATTCATGCTTTTTTTTGACATCACCCATCACGCTGATCCATCTGTTCAAAGACGATATCGAGTGTCTACACATCAAATTTTCTGGAGTGGAAAGCCGGCCGTCGCTCATCGCCGAATTCAGCTAGTACAATGGAGGCCCCTCATCACTCATGCCTGCAATTTGAAGTTGGATTCCATGGATGTCTCATCTTCTTAGCTCTCAATCACTTGTTGTAACTGAATATATCTAAGCAACTCATCAGTTTCCTCATGGCCAGATTACCTGACTTTATCCTTTTCTTCTTTATTGATCATTAGGCCTTGCAAGCCTCCAAGCCTTTTATGGTCCTTCCAATCAAATCAAACAATTCTTAAACAGTGCATGCCTGCAAGATAGTTAATTATGGATTTACAGTGTAAGTCCTTTACAATGGAAAGCTGAGATAGTGAATGAATCACATCAAAAAGCAGTGTATAGTTAATACTACTTGAAAAAGAATAACACATTGTAAATGTTTCTAACCAAACTAGACAGAATCAACTACACATACAGCTCAATTTAAATGGAGTTAAAGATGAGGAGTTCCAAAATGGACGCTTAACGGTTAATTCTAAAAAAAATATATTAATAACAGGAGTTGTTGAAGACTATGTATGTTAATTGCCGTAATGTCTATTTTATATAAGGATGAATACTAAACATACTAAAACATCTTGGTGAGGCCGATCTTGCTGTTCGAATTAACTAGTTTGATTAATTTCACATCATTTTGATTATTTTTTTGAATCTATGAAATTAATCAGAATAAAACAAATTATCTGTAGCCCAAGCTATAAAAACTACCTGCAGGCCATGTACTAATCAAGTTGGTTCTAAACATCTAAGAGGTGAATAATAAACGACATAAATACCAAACAACCTTTTCTCCTCTTTAAGTTACCCTCCATGATAAATAAGATGTAGCTAGCCAGAGTTATGATCACCTCCATTTAAGAACAACCCATGCTGACTAAGTTGAAACCGGAAATCAGATAAAATATTATCAATTAATACTTCTCCCCTCCATGTTGGCCAAATGAAATGGTCAATCCAACTTAATTAGCTGCTTTCTAACGTATGACAATTCATGTTGTGGAATATTTGCATGACAGTCTTATCAATAGGCTAACTACTTAAATTGTCCTTTGTAACAACTGCGATCGACGTCATCAAATGTACCTCGAACTCATATATATATTTCAACATTTCAGTCTGCCAAATGGATATGGTTGGGATCTATTGGTTTCATCTCTGGATTACATGATGGACAATGCATCCAATGGATGTTGGTTTTATTCACAAGCAGTAATGATGCATGCAAGACTCGGACTGACCAAATTCCATGTTTTGCTCACTAAGGAGCCATGGTCATGTGGGCTCACCCGGACATAAAGCTGTGGCTATGGAGTCGACAGTCAAACAAAGTCCTTTGCCTCCACTGTAGATTATTCCCCCATCTCGTTCCCTTCCAACATCACTACGTGCTCAGTATCTCATACAATAAGTCCATAACAACATCACTTCAAAAGATTAATCAATTCCCTTCCTGCAACCAAAAGTCTCAAACTCCCATCCTTACGTCATGGAAGATTAAATAAGGGCCCCCAACCCCTTCCCTAAGAACATGGCATAGGATTTGTCCACAGATGGAGAGAGGTCCTAAGGTGCTTTTGGTTGTCCCTGTCCTTTTTATATTAGTAGGGTGCATGACAGCACAACAGTGCTCGAGCCCAGGTAGGGGAGTGGGAAAGGGTCAAAAGGGGAGAATTCATCAATAGATTCACACCTCAAATAGGATTATAAGAAACCTAAGTTTAGGACACAGACATATCCAGGTCCATGTGACAGCTTTGGAAATGGGAATGCGACAGTCTTATGGGAATAAAGATACATAGATCTTAACACGTCTTGGGACAAACAAACAGAAAAATACTGAAGACACTGGAAAGATTAATTGAAAGCAACACAAGAACAGAATACCTGTATAGATGTGTTAAGGTATTGATATACGATTTGAGGAACTGAAAGCGATATGTATGTTTGATTATTGTTTCTTTCAGGTACATATATAATAGTTCTTATTGATCAACACTAGGAAATGTATGATGTGCATTAGATGGAGAACTTTGGTGTAAGTAATGAGAAGGTAGCAATCGATCAAGCTTGGTCATGCAAACAAGTAACGTAAAACAAAAGTATCAATGTATCCTTTGGTTTGCGAATAGGTCTCAATGCATTTGATGGAAAGAGAGTTGGATAACATAAGAGTTTAGGATTTTTATAGATTGGGAAGGCTTATGACATTGGGACTCCTTGCCATGGATGAGATAATATTCCATTCATTTGATACTAGAAATCAACCCATCATAGATGGGAAACAAAATTTTTAAAATTATATAGGAACCAATTATGGAGTCCACCCTCCATAACGCATCAGAACTTTGTATACTATGATAAGTTTTTTGCATGGACAAACAAATAACAGAGTACTTCTTATGATTTTGCATATAGTCTAACAACAAATAATGATTTTTAAAATATACATATTTGGATGCGTGCGAGATATTATAAAAATCCTAGACTTAATAAGATAGAATTTTCAAGATTGTACATTTCTCTTGCTTTCATGTCATATACATTTTAAACTCTATTCCATAATAACAATAATAAAATGACAAATTTGTTATTCAATACTATCTTGTTCAACTACGTTATCGTTTAGCGAACCTGACTATTTTATGTAGTCTATATGATGTTAATATATTAATTTAGAAGCCAGGCCACTTGAATTGTACAAGCCAAACTAACATTATTTATTTTGCAAATGTTCAAATGTAGCAAAATAGGATGTTAATTTTACTTACATTAGTTGCTCGACTTTAACTATCAACATGGTGATAGATTGAGTCAACAATTTGTAACCAACCAAGTTTCAATAAGGCTTACTATCTGCAAAAGCTCTTGGACGTACACCAAAAATAATGCAAGAATAATCCCTCGATCTACTAAATTATCGGAGGAATCACATCCTATGAGACAAACTATCATTTTGAGGGAACCTATGTGGACCACCATAATGGATTCATCTACATGCCTGAGATCCATCACATGCGCATGGATTCGCACCATGATAAAATCAAACTTATTGCAATTTCACCAATCCATGCCCTTATTGCAAGGTTAGGTGAACCCAAATGTTCAGTTACTAACCAGCTCAAATGAAGGTGGCGGCATGGATGTTCCATGCAGTGGTTACATGAAGCATCAATCCATCCATCCACCACAACCTCCATCCCTAATAAATTCCAAGGCTGTCGTCGTTGGGTTCAACAGGCACCCAGCTCGCCCTACAAATGGTTAAAATGACTCCAATCTACGAGGCGACAGATGGGCATGGACATGAACGCAATGTTTCTTTGTTTTCACACTGCCACTCGTTTCTCAAAGTTTGAGCTCAGAAGACACAAGGAAGGCCGTAGCCGTAGGCTCCCCCCCTAGGAGCGTGTCCTCTATTCTTTTGTTGAGTCTTTTGAGGCCGAAGTTGAGGCAGGTAAAAAGTGTGGTGATCTCTTTGTCTAAGAAGAAGAAAAGAAGAATGAAAGAGAAAAAAAAAGGTGGTGTAAAGTGCTCTGGCTTTTTAACTCAATTATTGAGTGTCGATTTGGGGTTTGACTGGGGTTTTTTATAACCTCATGCTTTCACGTTAGTCCGTGGGCCCGAGTGTCGGTGATGTAGTAAGTGAGATAGAGAGAGAGAGATAGATGGTATCTTTTAACTCGGCGAGCTGGGGGAGGAGAAGACACGATTATTCTTGGGCATTGGATTTGGAGCAATCTTGCGAAGGATCCGGTCGGCCTATTGGGTGGGGTTTCGGATTGCGTTCTAGAAGTTGGAGGGCACTGCATCGTAACTTGCGAGCATCTTTTAATTATTACGTGGGGAAAAATATTTATATGAAGATTTTTTTTTTTGTGTGTGTGTGTATATGTGTACGTTTGAGTCCCCTTTAGGTGGGGTGCATCAGTTCCCTGTTCTTACAATGGGCAAAGGGGTCTAAAACCGAATGATTGATATGGCCAAGGACTACGATAGTTTCTTTAGGAGTCGGACAATGGAAAAGTTGGTTGGCTGAAAAAGTTATCACGGAAAGCAAAAAGAAAAGCTGATCTGCAAAGGTCCTTGGAAGGTTAAAGAGAGCAGACATTTTTTTTTGAATGAAGCTGCTCGTCGATCTTGTTTGTCGTATATATATTGAGAGCTCAAATGTTTCATGGATCGATTGAATCCCTCCTTCTCCAAACAATAGTCTCTTTTGGATAAGAATATTTGGTACTATATCTTATCATCAAAAAATAAAAAAAAATATTAATAAATGGGATTGCTCTCTCTAATTTAACTGCTAAAATACATGCAACATAGGAGTAATTAGGATGGGTTATTATCCATTTTGATAGGACCAATTGAGAAATGCCATGTTAAAGTTTTAACATATCCCTCTATATATATAGCTAAGGAAGAAGATACAAACATATTAATCTAAATTAATGAAGCATTATATTTATGGTCATACATATTTATATGTAAGTCAGGATACGTGCAGTTGAGGCCCAGCGTTTTGAATCAACTACATAATTCTGAGCCATGATAGACATGCCACTAAAGCATGCATGGGACATGAACAGAAAATTAGCAGTATTCTTTTAGATTTATCGTACGATAAACGACATATAGCTAGCCAGTGGTTCCACCGAGAAGGAGGTCAATTGAAATCATGGGATCGATGGCAAAGCTCGCGTGGCTCACCCAATGGATGGGAGTCATGGGACCCATCCGTTGCATGGCCACAGTAGTCCTATGTTGGTGGACCATGATCAGATCTTTCCCCAGAAATCCATGCTTCCGGATGACATAACTCGCGTGATACAACGGTCGACAACTTTATCAATGCCTCAGGGAAAAAGGCTGGGCATCTCCAATCATTTTCAAGAAAATAAAAATATTATCCAGGTGATAAACTTGAATAAAAACCTTCCAAACTTTTCATGTTGAAGCTACTCTAATGGAGGAGCGGTGCAATTACAGAGTATGCCATAGTTCGAGATTGTCATGGCATAATTAACTAATTTAGCATGTTTTCTATACCTTCATGCTAAGTCCAATTTTTAAAAGGCTATGTTTCGAACAATCTTCTGCGTGTATTTGATAAGAGTTAGTCTCATAATATTAGTTATCTATGTTGATCAAGTTTCATATTTCAAAAGCGGTGTTTTTAATATAATTTATCTAGAGCATCATCTCATTCTAAATAACCAAGGTGCAAGATGCTTATTAAGCATTCAAGCCACATTTTGTATGAGGTCCTTCAAGTTGTGAGATGCCAAATATATGCACCGGTCTATGTAATAATTTATTCTACCTCCATTCTAAGTAATAATCATTTTTATGTAAGAATAATGCTAAACGCATCACCAAGTAATTTGCTATAGAAACCTTAAAAGAATTACTTATATCAAACACCTAGGTGTTTGAACATAAAACCTCCTCATAGCAAAAAATGAATACTAAGTGGGCTAATAGTTATGCTGCCTCCTACGGTGAACATGAATGCACCCTTTTCATAGTCTATGATCCAAAAGGTACCCTACTTTGGTAGGACCCACCCAAAGCAAGTTGTATCTTTCGCGAAATAGAATAATTCACCTTTTTTTCGCAACTTCAATTGTTATATCGTGCAAGGGACACTTCAAGATCTGTATCAATGAATGAAACAAAGAGTTCGGAATGCTTTAAGATCTATGCAAGGTGCGATCTAATATTAGCATAGCAAAAGAAGATCAATTATTCTTTCATGCAAGAGATACAATCGGTTCCTTTATATTAATCTTTATGTTCATCTAAGGTAGGGCTACCACCTTCTCCATCCTATTCAAGCCTCATGCATGAGCTTTGCACCTGGCGAGAGCTAGTGAATGCCTAATTAAATTCGGCTAGTCCAACGTTCTCCCTGCTTCAAGCTAAGCTGCATGAACTATGTACAACTCATATGCTTCATTACAAACAAAATCTTATATATTAGTTTCCCAATGCCCCATTACTATGGCAGAAAGAGATGACTTTTAGCAAAAAAAAAAAGAGATGACTAGTGTACTTAATTTGACCAATAAATCGCCCAATTCTGAGATCGCCGATTGCGATATTTTTATTTTAAACATAAGGATATAGGACCATGATTTTTTAAAAAAAAAGGCATAGAAAGGTAGCAATATTAATTCCTTTTTCCAAGAGCTCAGCGCATCAGGCGCTGACCACAGCTTCGAAATCCATTAACAAATGATTACCCCTTGCCCTTTCACCCCCGCCCTCGCCTCGAAAAGTTCTTTCTCCTTGTTTCCACCAGAAGATAAAAGAATTAAATGGAATAGATAACCTTATTATATTAACAATAGAAAAAGGTCAATCGGATCCCACTACGTTCCAAAGGCTTCGATTCGGTAAATCCGATATTCCCGGATAACTGATCCCTATCCGTTACCGTTTGTTGTAGTTGCAGTGGAAAATTTCCTTAACTAGCTTTGCTGTCCAATGAATTTATTAGAAATCAAATAGTAATTGTTATTGTAAGAAAATCGATAGTTAATAATGAAAATTATGAGAAAATGCTAAAAATAATCTATTATACCGCTGCTTAGTTCATCAATCCGATACAGACATTAGTAATTGACTTAGTGATAGCAATGTTTGACTGACACCACCGATCCTCTTTTGTATTGTATTAATCTCCGGCTACCATATGAGTCCGAGTAATTAAATAATGATTTAGTGAGTGATTGGCACAGTCCTCGAATTATCATATTATTTGTTCTAATAAATGTTCATTTAGTAAAAAGAATATTTTCCGATTTGCATGATATTTAAACTTATTATTATGTTATTAATATAAAAAATACAAAATGATCCTCAACTTTTCATAGATTCAAGCAACTATTTCTACAAAGTATAAACAACACTACGTGTAAGTTTGTCTAAGGAAAAAACACCAACACAACAATGATCAAAAGTATTTATATCCAATGATAAAAAATCCTTATTCATATACAAAGAAAAATCATGAACATTGCAAGTAAAACATACTTTATAATCAGTATAATAAAATAATAGTTAGATTATACATATCATATTTATTTCTTTTGTAGAAATAGGTTGTTTTGAAGTTCATTGAACCATTTTTATCCCATCCTTGGATGATCGCATTTATTTATTAATCAATAGATATATGTTGGTACAAACCTTAATGTAAAAATACTTGGTTAGGGTTGTTGGCTTTGTTCGCTTGAGTATTGCATTAAGTGGTTAACTGTTGTGTCTGATGGAGGTATATATATCTGATACACTTTTATTATGCATGTATCAAAATGAGCCTTAAAGCGGAGTTTGTGCATTGAAAAAATGTTCTTACGAGCAGTTATATGGACAGGGATATAATATGGTGTAGTTTTCTTAAAAATTTTCATATACATAACTCCGTTACACAAGTCGTCTGCTTTAAACTGCGCTACGTACAATTCTATCCCCATCACCTTAGCGGACGGAAGCTGCAAGTTAGAATAACAGTATAACACGTCACGTCCAAGTGGCACGTGAGGACAGCACGTGGGAGAGTTGTATGGGAGCCACGTGGCCTCGAGGGGCTCGAGAATTTCTGGACAGGGAGAGGGAATATAGGGGGTCGGGGTGGCACCCGGGCGGGCGAGGACAAAGGCTAGCCGTTGGGTTGGGCGTCCGGAGAGGCCTGGAGGCACCCGGCACGTGGCTCACAGCGCCGATGTCGCCGGACATCCGAACGCAGCGTCAGTGAGCGCGTGTGGGGGTTGGCGCAGCTGTGCATATACGTGCGGAGATGGACAAAGAAAGGTCGTCGTCGCTCCCTAGTCTCGCACGTGCGGCACGCACAGGAGATGCCCTCCATGTGAGCGTGGGAGCTGCATTCCTCCGTTTTTTTTCCTCTTCTCACAATCAAAGAAACTTTAAATAAATCAAAAGTAGTGGGATTTGGCCTTGCTTTGGCCGTGGCTCACAGAAGACAGGTCCAATCTTGGGAAACGGTTCCCTCATATAAAGATCGAGTTTGATTGCTTAATCAAGGTCTAATTTAAGAAAATGATAAGTTGTGATAATGTATCGGATGTCTCTGATGAAATGATAAGTTGTGAAGTTGATGGCTGGTAAGTGATTGTGTTGCAGGTTCTTGCAGATTTTGCAAATGCATGGATTTGATTCATGCTCCATTAATTGTGGGATTTAGCAATGTTTGATAGCTTGCAAAAGCATGCAAGGTAAATCATTCGCAACTCCTCCGTTTGGAAGGAGTATCTACTGTGTGTCTAAATATTAAGAGGTGCTTTTTAGGATTGGAGATATGTTGCTTTTAAACTAAATCTACTATTGTATATGAATTAGGTTAGAAATTATTCTCCAACTAAGTAATGCACCTTCAGCCAGTAACTTTGAAGAAAATAGGCAAGACGAAAATCCAAGTAGACTGTTCTTGCATGCGTGGTGGGCAAACACAGCTACCTTAGACTCCATTGATAAGTAATTATCTAGGAGACATCTTGTCGAAAGTCAAAAAAAGAAGAAGAAAGAAGCTAAAATTCTGATTAAGATACCTACCAACAATTTGTCAATGTAGAAAAATGAGTAAGTTTATAACATTGCTGATTGATACATGCTCGCTTCTATATCCCTCCTCTTAATAAAAAAACAAATGTCTATTAATTATGCATGTATAAATTGACAATTTCTTTTAGAACTGACATGGAGAAATTCTGCTTGATATTAAGGTGAGGGAAGGTCTTAAAGTGAGACTCTTGGTACTAGTTCTAAAAAACTTCACCAACCACACTAGTTGCCACCCTCATAAAAATTTATATCATTTGATTGTTGATGAAATGCATCAAGTACTCCCTCGACTTGATCAACATACGACAATACTAGATTTTAATTTTGTACAATACTATATTGGCATATGTATACCTTGCAAGCTTTTTTTTCCCGTTATGCTTACTGGTCCATTGTAGCCTCAAGTGACCTTAAGTGCAAAATTGAGAACCCCTCGAATAGATTTCAGTCAAAGTTCATGATTTCTTCCACTAAATGCAGTTTGGCGTATAAGAGGGGACCATTACAATTGCTACAGTTCCTATCTCATTATCTTATGCCTTAATAGTTCACCCAAGCACAAGCCTCATGGCTCAAACCAGTTCCCTTGCAATTCATACAAGCAAGCGTTTCCCATGGTCGTTTCTCTATTCTCGCATCCGATTCTCATTCAGGCGCACCTACAGTCGTAGTGGGGAAATTAGGTCCCAATCTTCTAGTTTTTTCTGAAATTTCTCACATTCCAAGACCTTCGCTCCCATTTCACATAAAGGGGGAAAAGTATCCCCCATTCTCATTCTCTAGGTATTATACTTCTGCTTTCTCAAAATAGACTCCTCTCTCTCTCTCTCTCTTTTAATTTTTTTATAGGACGGATGGATTAATTACTTGAAAGGAGTATATGTACATCCTTAGCGCAAAAAAAAAAAAAAAAAAAGTATATGTACCCTCTCCTTTTCTATCAGTCTCTGTCCAGTTCTTTCCATCTTGGAGGCCTTGCAATTCCCTCACATCTCACTGCCCTTTTGTGGCAGTATAAATTAGCCTAGAGACCCTATACCCTTGCTATTAGCTCATCACTACTACTGAACCTTTTCTCTTTCTCTCTCCTTCTCTCTATAGCCTCTTTCATACTCTCTAAACTATAGAAATCATAAGGCACTTATGATCTAATCACTAACACATCTATTTACCCAATCCCCCACCCGCTTTCCTTTTCATGAGTTCCCTTCCTTTCCCACCACCTTTCTCTTTCTCTCACTGTTTCACTCCACTATTTCCTTTCCTTTTTCCTGCTCTCCCAACCCTTCTACTTTTGCCATACCCCCTTCACCAAACCTCCATTCTCTCGGATACCTTCTTGCACGGACTTTACCTTGGCCTCCCCCATTTGTTTGCTTTTTCCTTGAGCTTAGATAAATGACAACAGGAACCACATCAACGGCCTCCGGCTTCACGGCCTTCCCCGATCTTTCCCTCCAGATCAGCCCGCCGGCGATATCCATTAATGAATCCATGAGGAGGGCTTTCTTCTGGGACTATAATTCGATGTCAGACTCCGGGAGCAGCGGGAGCGATATGAGTCATGACCAAGGTTTCTTGCACTCAGAGGGGGTCCAGGATCCTGGCCATGGCGAGCCAACGCTGAGCCTTGGGTTCAAGACGGCTGCGTCGGATCCGCTGCACCACCAACTCTACCACAACCTTCACCACCACCACCACCATCACTCCCACCATCCTCAGATCTACGGATTCAAGCGGAAACTTCATGGAGGAAAGAGAAGCATTAGGGCTCCAAGGATGAGGTGGACCAGCACCCTCCACTCCCATTTTGTGCACGCCGTCGAGCTCCTTGGTGGTCATGAGAGTAAGCATGTCTCTCCCTTAGAAGCTTCCTCGTACCTTCCTGTCTTTGTATCATTAGACGTTCTAAGTGTTATATAACTACGATTTTCTCATCATGATTGCTTCTCACACTGAGATAATTCTATAAATCCATGTGGGTAGGGGCCACGCCAAAGTCGGTTTTGGAGCTGATGAATGTGAAGGATTTAACACTGGCTCATGTGAAAAGCCACCTTCAGGTAGGAAGAGAAAGGAAAAGGGACCTCTTTTCTGAGATAAGAAGTAACCAAAATTGTGCGTGATGCTTTTCTCCATTGTTGCTGCCGCTGTTGTTATTATGAGCACTTTCCTGCTAGCTAGCTAGGGTTAGGGTTTTGTGATGGGGTGCTGCAGCATACAAGTACTAAGGACATCATGGCATCTATGGAGTAATCTGAGCATAGTGGATTTTTCTCTTCGATCCTTTTCTTTCTTTGCTTTATTATGTTTAATGACTTTCCTGCGGGTGTTGTTGCAGATGTATAGAACAGTGAAGAGCACCGACAGAGGGGCAGGTATTTGGATTTTCCCTCCCTCAAATAGTCCCTTTACATGCCATTTGTTCTTTGGTAGTCTAAGGAGGGCAGATGCCATCACCCAGTCACCTCACTGCCATCAGAAGCTGGGATTGGGCTGGCCTTTCCTTGCTTGAATTATTAGTTTGTTGTCCCATAAAGCACGGCCATTTGGATCTTAGTGGTGGATGAATTGTTTGCAGGCCGAGGCCAGACAGACATGGGCATGAACCAGAGGACAGGAGGAATGGGGGAAGTGGAGGGAGGACTATCATGCGACAGAGCTGGGATCAGCCCTTTCTATTCCCTCAGTGCACCAACCCCACCAACGCCACTACCCAAATCCCCTAGGTCTGTCCACTTCCTCTCCTTCTCCCCTACAACAACCTCTATCAAAAGAAATTCATAAAAGTTAACAAAGAAAAAAAAGAAAATGGTACAACATGGGCTGGGCAGGCACCAATAGTCACCACATGAGGCATCGAATCACAGCCATTCGATCAGCATTCATACATGCGGTCTTCCATGTGGGAATGCTCAATCCATATGCCATTTCTATGGAATATTTTGGTTAATTAGTTTAGTTAGCATGGTGGTGGCTATACGTTAAGATAGTCTTTTTTTTTTTAAGCACCGGCGCTGATGAACGCAGTGTGGATGTGAGTTTTAGATTATTTATCTAGGTTTTTGGTTGTATTTGGTTGGTTCTATCAGTTGGCCTGGGGTAGAGACCATTTAATAATTGCAAGTTCTGGAATTTGACTTCCACTGTTAATGGCTTTGGTCAGATATATAGACTAGGGGCCCAGGTGGCCAATATATTGAGATTGGGATGGTTAAATAAGATAAGAGAAGGGTTGCATGTGTTTCTTTATTTGATCTCCATCTGGTGTTTAGTCTTGCAGCCGTAGAGATCGCTTTTAAATATTTATAGATGTTTATTAAGAATGGTATCTGTCACTCTCACAAATGGTTCTGAAAGGGAACTGCTTTGTGAGAGGTATTTAAGATTATTTTGAGAAATTTGACCAACATAGTTAATTCCTGTTGTGAGATTTGACTGGTAATCCAGCTTTGTCATAACCTTAGGCAGAGAATATGGTTGAAGGAATAAAAGGATTACATGTTCTTCATCATCTGCTAACTGCTTGCTATTTAATGTCTTGGAATATAAATATGATCTAAGTCAGTCTACAAACATCAAGAGTTTTTTTTTTAATATCTTAAGAAAAAAGTGAGATATCTGTTATTAAGAAAAATATTCTCACACATAGCATGTTCCATGAGAGTGAAGGGATCACCTTACAAATGGAGGGTAAAATGTTTTTCAAGAAGTTTCCAGAAGATTTAGAGGAGGCAAAACAGGATTCTTCTCTTACTATGCTACGAGGATTTACATATACCAAAATGCCGCAAATTAAACATCTAAATCTGCAGGTTATCACTTACCATCAAGATCATGGAATGGTCTCGGGGTCTTCATTAAAAGTTAATATTTGTTCTTAATGAGATACAATTTAGATTCTTATGCTTATTATTCTAGAAAGAAAAGTTGAATGGGAGTCTTCATGGTCGTTAATTTTATTAGCGTTCATATATGACATATTCTATGATTTTATACTGCTTTTTATTTGTTTGAGTCAAGAAAACAAGTATAAATAGTAGCATGGGATAATAAGTAAGTCATATTATTGGAGAAACAAACATGCTCGTTGTCCGTATATCATATTACTTTATATATCAGCTGAATAAAAAGTGTAATTTCTGTTCTGAAACCTTCGAAGATTAAACTGGAATATATTCTTCTTTGCCAAAATATTGTTGCTCTCAATGTGGAGCTGTTAGCAATATGTATTAGCCATTGGTATTTCTGCTGCACTAGTGGTTGTAGAATACGGTTCCAGTGCATGGAGAACTCTTTTTCTCTCTGTGCATGTATTGTGACCAGAACGTTAAAAATTCATGTTACGCTTTATATTTGTGCTCCTGGGCCAAATGAAGATAGAACCTAGGACATGAAGGACATGAACATAATTTTAACTTATCCGAGAAGCCCAACAGGAATAATGATGGCTGGAGGGATTTAATTCTCATTAAAAAGTTGTCGATGGGTTGGCAGTTTGTCCGTGTCCCATTTGGATTGCACCATGATGGCTATCAACTGCAAACATTCAGAGAAGACAGGGAACATACAAAATGAAACTGTCCCTAATGTCTTCAAGCTTAAGCAATACCCAGAATATGCACACACACTGCAGTCATTGATGTCTCTTTAGACTGATGATCCCTCCCTATTTTTGTCTTTGTGAATTTCCTAACCCTTTTAATTCTATCTTATTAATCTATTGGATATACTCAGATGCAACAACTTGTTTTAGTCCACACTCCACAGGCTATGAGCATTGAGCACCACATGCATCTGTAATCTATAAGAGCCTCTGAAAGAAAACTTTTCTAGTCTTAACTCCCTAGCTAACACCAAGCTCCGTTTTATTTCCAGAGGACCATATGCATCCACGGAGGAGAACACTTGGAATGCAGCGATGCAGCAAAATGAGATGTCACACTGCTACCTCAAATGTGATAATTTTTTAAACAAAGAAAATCAGGTATATGTCTACCATAAAATTTTCCATTTTTCAATTTTAGGTGCTACCTTTTGTTTAGTCGAGAGAAATTGGCTCCAATAATTTTTCAATCACTTGGATAATGCTATCACCAGGGAGTACGCACAGAAGTTAATTTCTGTGCAGGTATCAACTTTGTCCCTCAAGGACATCTTGATCTAGTTTGCTCATGAAAGATATAACATTCAAGTGTCTCATTTCCCTGTGCATGTTGCCTGCGGTCTATAGAAATTTTTATTCTCATGTGTGCAATATAACATGGGGACCCAACTTTTGGTAATGTCATTCTGCAACAGTAAATGCCTGGTCCTCAACCCCAGAATAAATTCAATATTACTGTTCTGACTTGGATGGGACGCACATAAATTAATGAATTATGTACTTTTTTTCTTCCTGTTTCTATTTACGAAATGTAAACAAGAAACAATAACCCTCCAGGAAGGAGAGACCAAACATTTTGCAGCAACTAAAAAATAAATGTCAAAAAAATTCACACATATAAATTATGTATCCTTGCATGAATTTTTTTTGTTCTAAATATAAAATGGATTATGTGTAAATGCAATTTGAACAAAATTCGATCATAAGCTTCATTGAAAACTTCATTAGCATAACAATTCATAGAAATTAAATCCACATTGCTTGATGCACTTACTGGATCAATCCCTTATTATCCATCATTTCATTCTGTTTTAATTACGTTATGCATTAGACTGATCGTATTTTCCTTTTTTTTCTTTTGTGCTGTTTGAATAGGCAGTGGTGGAGGTAGGAGAAGCCCTCCATCTATCTCCAAGGGGAGGCCAAGGGGGAACAAACCTGAGGACAAGCTTTTCGCCATCTCTGCAGACTGATGCCAACATGTTCCATAAGCTACCGAACCTAGAAATCACCTTAGGAAGACAAAGTTGGCAAATTGAATGTGTCGAATCATCGAAGGAACTGACCCTTCATAAGCGTTTGTGAAGTTTGAAAAGAACCAAAAAAAAAAATCAAATCCTTCTAAACTTGAGGGAGAAGTGTGGTTTGTTGTAAGTTTTGCTTTGGAACAAGAAAATCATCCCATCAACTCTCAATTAACCTGCATATATTATACTGTCTGATTCGGAAAATGGACTGTAAGTTCAAAAGAATAGCACCCTATTGATCATGGGCTTTTCATGTTTGGATTTCCCACTCGAATTACACAATAAGCTTGGTTCTGAGCTAACTTGAAATCATAGAGTTTAATCAGCCAAAGATCTAAGCACATCATTACTTCAGAAAACCCCAAGGTCGACAGCCTTCAGCATGCGCTACACAGTGCCTTTTTTGTTTTTTTTTTGGGTGCGCAAGTGACCATGCATGTGATAATGCTACAAAGTTACCTTGCTAATTATCTCATATAACTCAGGTTCAGCAGACGAGGATGGCCTTTATTTGTTCATTATTTATTTTTTTGGTATGGTGGCATTCTCCATGTAATGCCTGAATTAGTTCAACTAGTTGAAAAAAAGCACATCAAACTATGAAATGAATCCTAATTTGATAAGTTAGCCCTCAACAGGCATTATTGGTGAACGAGGATTTAAAAACCAGCCGGAATCTAGTAGTAGATGTTATACTTATGAGATTGTTTGAAGAACCTTGTTTATCAACAAAAAAAAAAAAGAAGTGCGATTCAAGAACATTTGCATATATATTACCAAACAAGAAAAAAAAAAACATTTCCATTTTCATAAACACTAAATTATTAACTACTAAAAATAGTGCTTGTTGCTGAATGTGTTTGTGAAAATGCAGATGGTGTTGAATTACACTTTTTTGCTGATCAAGATTCTTTGGCATGTTTCTTTCTTCTCTCTCTCTCTCTCTCTCTTTGGTGATCAAATTGGGCATGTATAGTTTACTCTTCATGAAAGAATATATGGTCAGTCTTCAACACATTAAGGCTTCCTTGGACAATATCAGGAGGTCCATGTATTACATCATCTACATGAAAAGATATGGCAGTCTACTGGACTGCCAATTTTGAAACATGTACAACAAATATTCTCATACGGGAGTCTAGATTCCCACTGGATTTGTCCGAGTTATTCACTTTGATTCACTGTTTTTTTTTTTTTTTGGTTGCATATATAGACTGTAGTTGTTGGGACCAACTGCTTCTGTACCCGCACCAAAAAAAAGAGAGAAAAAGTCATTATCTTTTTGAAAAAAAGATATTGACATTACCTTAATTTATGCCACATTATCTTTTGTCCTCAAGGGGGAAAAAAGGGGAAAAAAATCCTTTACGCCATTACCTCATGAATAGATTCAGACTGGCTTCTGGGGTGGGTGGCAGTCTCTGCCATTCATGGTGATGATGATGTTGGTATCAGTCACTGGGGTCTCTAACCAATCTGTCACCTACTGGCCATCCACCTTCTTTAAAGTTTCAACTTGATTTGATGGAGTTCTTACCATCATCACTGCATGCTGAAAACTTACAACGCCAAGCTCGCCGAAAAGGATCCAGGCGTGAACGCTCCTCAGGCTGGTCCATGCCCCTCTGCTCTACTATAGGTTTTGACAGAAGGACAGTACCAGAATTTTTGGCTGGGTGGGTTGCTGTACGCACCTCCAAAAACTATATCAAATTTGTTCTCAAACTGATGCGGCAAGTGGATATTGGTGCAATCCAATTAAATATTAATGTGGCACTGGAAGAATGACTGAACTGTACCTGATACCATCTATCCCTATGCATTGCATTCATTCCTAACTATCGTATTAGATCGACAAATGGAATTTGTAGCAGTTGTTATAGTACAATTCCAAATTAAAGACCCTTGCAAGTGGTAGAAGCACAGGTTTTCCATGGTCATGGAAATCACCCATGGTGATACAAGCAAGCCTGTGCATTGGCCCTTGTGGACTCATGCGGGCTAATAGTGTGTGGGCCAATCAAGCTCGCATCATAGGACGGTCAGTTGACAGGGGATTGAGCCATTGATGCAGAGCCAGAGAAGAAGAAAGCACCTAAAGTCACTGTTCCTTTTCCCTGCCATGGGATACCGTTCCGTCTTCAGTGCACTACAGTAGGAAAAGGGGTCAAAGGTGATGTTTTGCAAATCATTTTGCCGGCATGAAGGTGCGTTACAAATTTCCGTGCCAACGTTTCCCAAAGCATCGTATGGATGTCGGCAATGCAAGCATGGAAAATCTCATCATCTTCTTCTCCGCCGACAGCAACGCAAGGTATACAAGCTTTGTAAGCTGCCGCACAGCATGAAGAACAATATTTTGGTGCGTTGCGGGCTCACGACGCTTTCTGAAAGCTTCCAAAAGCCTTTTACGCTGCGGTTGAAATGATGATGGAAGAAAGCATCATTAGTTTGTCTAACTTTTTACGCTTTAAAACATCGCCATATTATATATAATATGTATATACTAAACTTATAGGAAAACGTATATAACAATAACGGCATGGTTTATATGTACATAATATCAAATATAAATATCCACCAAAATTTTAAAAACTCCAAAAACATAAATATGTGCATGATACCTTGAGCTTCAAAAAATAGTCGGTGCTATCATCAACATGATCATTATCTCTAGCTGTGAGGACCCGTACGAGCGTATGTTTAGTTCCACATCGGATATTCGCTCGGTAGATCTTGGATACTTATACATGAATAATGAATTCAAATAATACCTTCCGGCTAGTCTTTTTGGGTGAGATTGTGGACTGTTACAAATGGTATCAGAGCAGATCCGGTCCATAACCTATGTAGACTAGGAAACACTGCAATATAAATTTATTGGGGCTGACCATGAGTCGATTGTGATACTTGCGATTAGTTTTAAATGGATTTGAACTCTTAGCCTGACGAGGACTACAGACGTGTGTTTAATCCCACATCGATTATTCGCTGAGTAGATATTAGGTGCTTATATATGATTAAGTAACCCAAATAATATCTTTCGACAAGTTTTTTTGGATGAGATCCTGAGTTGTTATACTAGTACTACTAGAAGTATTAATTGGAAACCTATATATATTGAAAAAAATAAAAAATTTAAAAATTTAGAAATACGAAAATGATAAATCATTAACCTCATATAACAATGTATATGATAAAAATAACAGGGAATTGAGCTATTAATGCAGCATCTGAAAAGGAAAAGCCTCTTGAATTCACCATCCCTTATTCCCTACTATGTGATGCCATCTTCATGGCATATACATTATGGCCATTATTTCTCTACATCAATATAGATGAAGGATCCTTAATTGAAGAGAGTGATATTAAGAGTACTATATATTAGAGGACTTTTTTGAAGGCCTTTGCACCGTCTATATATATATCCTTTTGGAATTTTGATGCGTGGAGAAGTAATTAATAATGTTGACACCTATAATTGATGTTACACCCTTTCACATAGCAATGTAAATACCCTTCGTGCCCTACTTCATGACACGGGTGCAAGCAAGATTTTTTATCATCATACTCAATTCATTTCCACTTAAGTAAATATTTTATTTTGCATCTGTTCAAAGATTTACCTCCAAATTAATATGCAATCTTGAACTCATGAGGTGCTTGGCATATCGCTGTCGCACAGGGAAAACACAATTAATTGGAGTGTTCAGCACATCCATCACAAAATTTGCTCCGCTTACATGTTGCTCTTTACATCAATTATTTTTCATGTCAAAGATGATTATGGTGATGGAAATTTGAACGCTTGAATAGTTTCTGCAAGAATTCTTCACTCTCAACAATTGAAAATATAGTAAAACACGCATATGTTTCATTGAAATAATGGCAAAAAATTATAGTTACGTTGGTCAACACATCTGGAGATAAAATTAGAATTTCAACTCATACGTATTGCTTCATATCTACACATATTTTGTGCAAAACCAATCGAAAGATTATATCTTGCACCGTGTGCACCAATGTAGCCATGCACCATGCTAATAACCCTATCTCGTTCCTGTGGGCCAATCATCATGATGAGTCGATGATGAATGGGGTCCATAAAAATAAGATGAGGGAATTAGCATTACGCTTGGCCGTATGGTGCATATATGCTGGTTTAGGGTATAATTTCTCCAACTAAAAGTTGGCAATTTTCGTCACTTTTTAAAGAAAAATTATATCCTATAGGGCATGCACTATGCGGCCGTGCATGCCTCCAATTATAGCTGTTTATTTTTATAGTAGCATATCTAGATAAGCGCTTGATGAATGGAGTTTATAGAAAAGAGCAGCTGTAATCGGCAACTGAGTGCACTGTGTAGGATATAATTTCTCCTTGTGAAGGGTCACGTCGATCTTGTCTCAACTGAGTGGATGGGAGTCCACCATGTTAAAAACGTAGTAGAGAAAGGAGAGAAGAATTTTGAGAATATTTCTGTGTATTCCAATAAGTATAAGAGAGCTCACCTATTTATAATTGACCGTGGTCATACAAAAATAGTAAATAATCAATTGACGGTGGTTATATAAGAATGGTAAATGATCAATTGACGGGCTCATATACACCAACACACTACGCTCCCCGGTCTCGCGTCACCATGCAGCCTATAGATCCCTTGTCCTTCCAAGCTTTTAGCTAAAGTCTTTCAGTGGCTTGGCCATGTTTTCCCAGGTCGATCATAGCATCCCACCATTACAGCCATCTTTGTTCACGGTCGTAGATACAACAACAACTCAAAACAAATTGGCGAGGACAGGCGAAAAAAGGACACAAACCAGTACACTTAACTCTTTTTTTCTCGCATGGAACAATATATTTGGACGCAAGCATCTACTTTCCGGGCTCACATAGATTTCCTTTACATCTTACCGTCCAACTTGATGGGACAAGCACTTACACCAGAAGACTGGTGGTGTAGGATTGTCCGAAACAATAGCTTTTTGCATCTTTCCAGAGAATTATTGATGCATGAATCAGCAACTTTCTTATCCTAAAGAACGAGAAATCATGATGAGATAGCTAAAATCCGTTACATGTCTCTGGTGATATATGGCTGAGCAATAGCTCTTGCACTCAGGAACAGTAGTGGTTTTTTTACTTTGTTGTTGTCGTGATGTGAATGGAGGTAGCCGGCAGCTTCCCCCAGATGTTATTAGATCAGAAAAGATATTTACAAACTGAAGGAGGAGCAGAATTTACAGGGGAGAAGAGAGAGAGAATAAGAAATCAGTTGCATAGATGGTTGCCAAGACTCCTCCAAAGTTGCTGATGCTTCTCCTTTATTTTTTTGGATGCAAGAGACACTCCCAATTATGCTATGTGTTTAGTGCCTTTTGAAGTGTTGCATGAATGGAATGATTCATTCTGAGAAAGATCCTCGCATTTCGTTCTTGCCGAATTTTCTAACAAATGACTGCAAGAAGCTGATCATCTGCTCTTCTGATCAATAGTTGACGATTTTTTGGCTCTTCATTGGGTTCATAGATCATGAAGAGTTGCCGGCCAGTCCCTCAATTTCAATTGCATTTTGATAGTGGACCAGATGCTTTTTGTAAATGGGCACCTTGTGAACAAGTGATTAACTGATTCAGAGCTATTACCACATAAGCAGCACCCCTGGCATTAATTGTTTTGGCTGCACTCATATGCGTTCTGTGTGAGGAGCCGGTGTACTAAAAAAATATTCCAACGTTTCTTGGCTAAAACTTCCCCAGTGTGAAGTTTGTTTTTTAATGCAAGCCACAAAAAAGAGGCCTCCATTGTTCAAGAATGAATAATAAGATTCAACGGAATAAATGCCATTGGGAATTAACTTCCATAGTGGAACATTGGCGAGCAGTGAGAATCTTACCAGAGCAAGAATCTCATGCAGAGCCTCCATCCGATATGAATCAATCAAACCATCCTCCCAGAGGTATTATGTTTCATTGCCCTGTCGTATAAGCTTGCAAAAAGAGAATGGAGAGATGATAGAATCAATCTAACCATCCTCCCAGAAACGAATGTCGAGACCGTTCCTCTGGAACAGTTGAAGAGAGAAAGTCTTCGAAATGTGGCATCTCACATCAATTTGTGTGACCTTTCTTTTTTTTTAGTTTATAGGTTAGTCATTAAGTGCCAATTATGAGTTGGGCGTTTTAACCATTTAGTCTTAAAAAGGGATCATCATGCATTATGAATAACTAAATTCTAATTAAAATAAAATTTTTAGAAAGAATCAATGAAACGACATCAATTCAAATCCAAAACTCATTGCCTATCGATAAGGAAGGACTGTCTCAATATCAAAAACAACAAAAACTAGAGCAAAGATGAAATTCTTAATGATAGTTGGTTATATTTATCAATTTTTGCAATAATACCTTGTTTCACAATAAAATTAACCATATTTTATATGTTTTGAGGTTAAGACAGACACAAGTTGAGCATCGATCCTGCATCAAAAGTTTAAAGATAAAAAGACATGCTAATTTCAGACTTGGTTACTGTATGTAATGATCGAATCATACATGATAAATAAGAAGAAAAAATAAGGCCATTTCTTAAGAAATAATTAGATTTTTTATAATCAAAGTTTATAATTGTAAATTATCATTAATATATATATATTCTTTAACATATATATACATATTAAAAAATATAAAATTGCTACCACAAGAATTGAATAATTTTATGGACAATCAAATATTTTTGCAGAATATATAGCTTTACAGTTAAAAATTAGAGTTGTCTTACAGATTATCTTCTATTCTTTCCTCTTTCTCTAATAATAAGGTAAACTTGTTGGATCCCCTCATTCTCAAAGCTAAAAAAAAAAAATTGATAGCCAAATTCCTGTTTAGAAAAGAAATAAAAGTCTCACATACTAAATAATCACTTGCTCTATCAGAAGCCTAAGAAACAGCACGCACAGACAATCATACAGATATAAAATCCAGCATGCTGAACTGCAAAGCTACAGGAAAAAAAAGGCAACATGATATTATAATAAGATTATACAGAAATTAAGTATCAACCTGGAAGAAGATTATAGAGATAAATGCCCATTATTTAGTAATCAACCTGGATCCCCTCATAATGTGCTAACCCTTGTGGCTGTCCATTGTTATGGTACCCACAGTTTGCCTGTACCTGTATCAATATCTGCTTTCCTAAACCTGTTTGAAAACATCCAACGAAAAGATACTAATCATATAAGATCTTGCAGATAAGTGCATCACTATTTTAAAGTAGGATCGTACCATTCAGTCTCGTACAGGCAATATCCTCAGAAAAATCATAGGTATCAAGCAAAACCAAACCGCATAGGCCATATTATTTTCAAAATCCAAACCAAGACAAACCATGCAGAATCACATTATCTAGACCATGCCAAACATATAAACCAAACTATAAGTTCGCACGTAAGTGAGACCGTTCCAATTTGCACTAGCCAAACTATAATGCCTTTCAAAAGTGGCTCAAAAGTGTTGATGGAAATCATTACTTGATTTGATGGAAATCATAATTACTTCTCTTGGCATTAGATTAGACAAATATGGGCAGCTATACAATCCCACGGATGAAAATCATTTCTTGATTTTCTCAGCCAACCATGCAATTGGATTTGGCAGAGAGCTATATAATCTCAAGTGATGGAAATCATTCCTCGATTTTGCCAACTATGTACATATTTGTAGAGATTTTCTTTATACGGACCATATAATTTCTTTGATGTAAAGATATTGATCACTTTGATGTAGAGATACCGATCCCTTTTATAGCGTATATAAGCATATTATCATAGCTAATGAAAAACAAACCTTGTGGCTACAAATTTCTTTCTTAACAAGTGCCATATCTAGAGTTTGCACAGTTGCTTTTCTTGTGGCTTTCTATCGATATGCAGATATATAAAGCTTCTTATAAATCTGCAATGGTTGCCTACTTGGTTATGAGCCATCAAGATTGCATATGTCCATATCCTTACATTAATCATAAATAAATGTATCACTTATGTTTAAAACATGATTACGGTATATGGCATAAGTAGATGATATAAGTTGTCTGCATTCATTCCACTTCAGTTGAAAAAGCTTGCAATAGTACTATTGGTAAACCTTCATGGAAATTATTTAGCAAATAAGGACTTAGAAAGCTAGCTAGTAATGGGGACAAGGTTTCATAGGTATGTTTGGAGCAGAATTTGTGTGTCAAACAAGTTGCTTGTCTATTAGTTCAAAGTAGTATAAGAGCTCTACGATACTCACCTTATCAAGTTAATTATAATAAGGAAGAAATACAACAATTTTATCACGAAACTTGTTTTTCAGGTTTATTTTCTAGCAAAATTTTAGTGGAAAGCAATTAGAAGAAAGTTGTTATAAAACTTAGTGATTTTAAATCTGATATGAGCTCATTTTTTATAGACGTGCCAACTAAACAGCCTATGGGATCTTTTTCAAACTTAGATAACTTTTTAAACTCAAATTTACCATATCTTACACATGGTTGGACCATTTCAGCTCATCTTTTCAAGCTTGTATTTGTTTAAGCACTCCTTGCTTGCTAAATGAAAGATGTTTTCCAATGCAAAAAAGGGGGAGGGGGGGGGGGGGGGGGGGGGGGGGGGGGCGATAATCTTTAGAACACATTAGACAAATAAAAAATTTAAAAACTATTTTAAGAGGCCAAAATCAACCTAAATTCTAATCATTACAGTGAGATACCATCAGGTGCTTTCTTGATAATCTTCCAAAACTACCATATTTTTGAACTCCACTCCTACTGAACCCTTACCACATGAAAATCCGATACAGAAGGCAATGCATAAAATGCAAGTATTAAAGTGGTGCTGAACATATGTAGAAGGGAAGAAGGGGGTGGATCGGGATTAGAGACATCGAGATCCACTTTAGGTTATGTTGCTGGAAATTGGACCCGGGGGCGGCCGTCGGCTGAGGAGGAGGAGCTCCGGCGCGAGAATGGCGGCGGCGGTCCGTCGGCGGGCGGCGTCCTCCGGGAGACCTGCAAGAAGCCGGTGGCCGGGCTCCCCGGCGCCGGCCCTCCGATGCTTAAGTCAGAGGGGGGCTTAATTTTGGAGAAGGAGATGTAGTTCGTATGTAGCAGTCCAAGCCAGAAAATTAGAGTTAGGAGCCCTCCCCCCCCGGAGGAAGAAGCCTCCCTTTTTATAGGGAGGGTGGCAGGGTTACCTGTGATGTGACTGGGCGAATTAATGGGTTACCGTCACGATTGGATGTGGGCGTGTGAAGTAATGAGTTGCCGTGGATGGCCCGTTCCCATCATGGGAGGAGATGGCGCGTAGCCAGAGCTTGCTTGTGGCGCGCAGTGCAGTACATTCTTGGGAATGGTGAGGCGTTGACAGTCGTAGCAGGGTATGGTTCCTGATTGATATGTCGTGGCGTGGCTGGCAAGCAAAGCATGGTGCGGTGAGGCTGCTGCAGGGCATGGCCGCAGCATACAGATGACGAGGTCGGCCTTCTGAGGTCAGCTCGACCTTCTGTGCTCGGCCTTCTGAGCTCGGCAGCCTTCTGAGCTCGGCCTCGGCAGCCTTCTGAGCTCGGCAGCTTTCTGTGCTCGGCAGCCTTCTGAGCTCGGCTCGGCCTATGAGCTCGGCCTTCTGTGCTCGGCAGCCTTCGGAGCTCGGCCTCGGCAGCCTTCTGAGCTCGGCTCGGCCTATGAGCTCGGCCTTCTGTGCTCGGCAGCCTTCTGAGCTCGGCCTCGGCAGCCTTCTGAGCTCGGCAGCCTGCTGTGCTCGGCAGCCTTCCGAGCTCGGCTCGCTGTCGGATTTGGGTGCTTTAATTGTATTTGTGGGGTGGTCCATTTTTTCCCCCAACACTACCCCCCGACTTCCGAGTTCGAGCTGCTTTTTGGCTCGGGCGAAGGAAGTAGTCCAGTCGTCGATCATCCTGTAATATAGCCAAATATGTATAGAGATGTACGTGCCAAGTAGGATGTACCTCTAATGCAGTTGGAGTTAAGTGCTCCAGGTTGACTCAGCGGCCTTCTTTGGCTTGTGGTCGACTCAGCAGCGCCCCCACTCAGATCGGGGCGACGTTGGAGATGTAGATATCCGGAGACGACGGACCTTGTCCGTTGGCGACCGTGCGCCCCCACTCAGATCGGGGCGACGTTGGAGATGTAGATATCCGGAGACGATGGACCTTGTCCGTTGGCGACCGTGCGCCCCCACTCAGATCAGGGCGACGTTGGAGATGTAGATATCCGGAGACGACGGACCTTGTCCGTTGGCGACCGTGCGCCCCCACTCAGGTCGGGGCGACGTTGGAGATGTAGATATCCGGAGACGACGGACCTCGTCCGTTGGCGACCGTGCGCCCCCACTCAGATCGGGGCGACGTTGGAGATGTAGATATCCGGAGACGACGGACCTCGTCCGTTGGCGACCGTGCTCCCCCACTCAGATCGGGGCGACGTTGGAGATGTAGATATCCGGAGACGATGGACCTTGTCCGTTGGCGACCGTGCGCCCCCACTCAGATCAGGGCGACGTTGGAGATGTAGATATCCGGAGACGATGGACCTTGTCCGTTGGCGACCGTGCGCCCCCACTCAGATCAGGGCGACGTTGGAGATGTAGATATTCGGAGGTCAGCTTTGGCCTTCTCCGACCTGGGAATATATTGAATATTGAAATTATTTTAAAGCCGAAGTGACGTCTCGTACCTTTTGTAGGCATTTTGACGATTCCCGAGCTTCGAAGTCCCTCAGGACTTAGCTCAGCACCGGCGGAGAGTCGTTGGAGACCCTTAGGAGGTAGGCGTTGAGTTTTGGGCTGCGGCACTGCCCCCCAAGGCCACAGAGTCGTTGATATGTAGTATATAGGAGCTATATTGAGCGTCTTCTTCTCCATGTTAAGCTCGGCTAGTGGAGAATTGCACGAGGGGGTGGCAGATAGGGACCGCAGCTCGGAGAGAGCCTGGTCGGCCAATAATAGCGTTGAAGGCCGAGCCGACCTGGGCTACAAAAAAGTTTAGCTTCACAGTACTTTCTCGGGGCGCGCGCACAGCCGTGATTAGCAGGCCGAGAACCCCTTTCGCAGGTATGAGACCTTCTGTGAAGCCGGCCGGAGGGTTGCTCATTTTCTCCAGTTGTTTTACAACCATTGGAAGGCATCAAGATGTCCGTAGTGCTTTTATTATCCACGAGTCCTTTTACGTCAGACTTTGCAATAACTACAGCATGGCTATGAGGGGTTTCAACACCCTTTTGGTCTTCATAAAGGGAGCTCAGGGTCCCGTTCTTCTGGCTCCCCCCTTTTAGTCACGGACGAACCGACCCAGTCGACCTCGGCGGATGAGTGCCTCGATCTCGTCACGGAGCCGGTAGCAATCTTCCGTGTCGTGGCCGTAATTTCGGTGGAAGCGGCAGTACTTCTTCGAGTGCTTCTGCAACTCTGACGGCCATGTTTTTGGGGGAGGTCGGAGGTAACCCTGACCCTCAATCTCCATGAGGATCTCGGCTCGGGTGGATGTGAGGGGAGTGTATTCCTCAAATTTTTGGAGGGAAAACCTCTGCCGAGCTGGACTTTTGGGCCGAGGAGGATTCTCCTCGTGCCATGGGAATCTGCTGCTTAGTTGGGAGCGCTCCTCGAGGTGCTTCTTTTGCATCTTGGCAGGTCGTTTGGCTGCTTCCCGCCGAGAGGCCATGGCTTCTTCAGCCTTGGCGTACTTGCGAGCTCGGGCCAACATTTCAACAAAGTCGGCAGGGAAGCTCTTCTCAATCGAGAAGACAAATTTGTAGGACCGAGCTCCAGTCTTCAATGCTGACATTGCAATTGACTGGTCGAGATCGCGAACCTCCCACGTTGCAGCGGTGAAACGGTCGATGTAGTCTTTAAGGGACTCTCCTTCCTTTTGCTTGATATTGAGGAGAGAATCTGATGTTCGCCGCTGGCGTCGGCTGGCAGCGAAGTTGACAGCGAACTGCCTGCCGAGCTGCTCAAAGGAGGACACAGTGCTCGGCTTCAGACCGGAAAACCAAAGCCGAGCCGCTCCTCGGAGGGTTGCAGGGAAGGCTTTGCAGAGCACGGCCTCCGAGGACCCTTGCAATGCCATAAGGGCTCGGTAGCTCTCCAAGTGGTCAAGGGGGTCGGTGGTCCCGTTGTAGGGCTCTATCTGAGGCATTTTGAACCTCGGTGGGACCGGCTCATCTTCGATCTGGCGAGAGAAAGGTGACTTGGTGGTGAACTCAAAGTCATCTTCACGCCTTGCTTTCTGGCTGTGGAGCGCCTCGATCTGCCGCTCGAGTTTCTCGACCTTTCTGCCGAGCTCGGGTGGGACTCTTGTTGCAGCTCGGCATGGGGCAGGCCCCGCCTCAGATGGGTGCTCCCGAGCTCGAGGCGTCAGGCTTCGGCGCGAGCTCGCAGGATAATGGATGCGCGACAAGCCCTCCCGGCTCGATGGTCGAGTTCGGTGGGAGCTTTGGTGGTGGCGACGCTCTACAGAAAAATGATGTTGCGAGCGGCGTCCTGAGGACTCATGGTTGTGAGGAGGGAGTAGAGGCTGGTCTTCTACTTGCTGTAGGCCTCGAACGGCCACAGTGAGTGCTTGTACTTGTTGAACAAGCAGGTTGAACTCCTCTGGTTGGACTTCAGGGACTTGATCCGCCGGAGGCCTTGGTGGCGAGTTCTGGACTGAGTGTCTAGGACTTGGTGCGGGACGCCGGGAGGCATTGGAGGCCCCTTTGCTCCTTAGCTTCATGGTCACGACTCGGGCCCTTCCTCTAGCGCCAACTGTTGCTGGAAATTGGACCCGGGGGCGGCCGTCGGCTGAGGAGGAGGAGCTCCGGCGCGAGAATGGCGGGTGGCGGTCCGTCGGCGGGCGGCGTCCTCCGGGAGACCTGCAAGAAGCCGGTGGCCGGGCTCCCCGGCGCCGGCCCTCCGATGCTTAAGTCAGAGGGGGGCTTAATTTTGGAGAAGGAGATGTAGTTCGTATGTAGCAGTCCAAGCCAGAAAATTAGAGTTAGGAGCCCTCCCCCCCCCGGGAGGAAGAAGCCTCCCTTTTTATAGGGAGGGTGGCAGGGTTACCTGTGATGTGACTGGGCGAATTAATGGGTTACCGTCACGATTGGATGTGGGCGTGTGAAGTAATGAGTTGCCGTGGATGGCCCGTTCCCATCATGGGAGGAGATGGCGCGTAGCCAGAGCTTGCTTGTGGCGCGCAGTGCAGTACATTCTTGGGAATGGTGAGGCGTTGACAGTCGTAGCAGGGTATGGTTCCTGATTGATATGTCGTGGCGTGGCTGGCAAGCAAAGCATGGTGCGGTGAGGCTGCTGCAGGGCATGGCCGCAGCATACAGATGACGAGGTCGGCCTTCTGAGGTCAGCTCGACCTTCTGTGCTCGGCCTTCTGAGCTCGGCAGCCTTCTGAGCTCGGCCTCGGCAGCCTTCTGAGCTCGGCAGCTTTCTGTGCTCGGCAGCCTTCTGAGCTCGGCTCGGCCTATGAGCTCGGCCTTCTGTGCTCGGCAGCCTTCGGAGCTCGGCCTCGGCAGCCTTCTGAGCTCGGCTCGGCCTATGAGCTCGGCCTTCTGTGCTCGGCAGCCTTCTGAGCTCGGCCTCGGCAGCCTTCTGAGCTCGGCAGCCTGCTGTGCTCGGCAGCCTTCCGAGCTCGGCTCGCTGTCGGATTTGGGTGCTTTAATTGTATTTGGACTACTTCCTTCGCCCGAGCCAAAAAGCAGCTCGAACTCGGAAGTCGGGGGGTAGTGTTGGGGGGAAAAATGGACCACCCCACAAATACAATTAAAGCACCCAAATCCGACAGCGAGCCGAGCTCGGAAGGCTGCCGAGCACAGCAGGCTGCCGAGCTCAGAAGGCTGCCGAGGCCGAGCTCAGAAGGCTGCCGAGCACAGAAGGCCGAGCTCATAGGCCGAGCCGAGCTCAGAAGGCTGCCGAGGCCGAGCTCCGAAGGCTGCCGAGCACAGAAGGCCGAGCTCATAGGCCGAGCCGAGCTCAGAAGGCTGCCGAGCACAGAAAGCTGCCGAGCTCAAAAGGCTGCCGAGGCCGAGCTCAGAAGGCTGCCGAGCTCAGAAGGCCGAGCACAGAAGGTCGAGCTGACCTCAGAAGGCCGACCTCGTCATCTGTATGCTGCGGCCATGCCCTGCAGCAGCCTCACCGCACCATGCTTTGCTTGCCAGCCACGCCACGACATATCAATCAGGAACCATACCCTGCTACGACTGTCAACGCCTCACCATTCCAAGAATGTACTGCACTGCGCGCCACAAGCAAGCTCTGGCTACGCGCCATCTCCTCCCATGATGGGAACGGGCCATCCACGGCAACTCATTACTTCACACGTCCACATCCAATCGTGACGGTAACCCATTAATTCGCCCAGTCACATCACAGGTAACCCTGCCACCCTCCCTATAAAAAGGGAGGCTTCTTCCTCCCGGGGGAGGAGGGCTCCTAACTCTAATTTTCTGGCTTGGACTGCTACATACGAACTACATCTCCTTCTCCAAAATTAAGCCCCCCTCTGACTTAAGCATCGGAGGGCCGGCGCCGGGGAGCCCGGCCACCGGCTTCTTGCAGGTCTCCCGGAGGACGCCGCCCGCCGACGGACCGCCACCCGCCATTCTCGCGCCGGAGCTCCTCCTCCTCAGCCGACGGCCGCCCCCGGGTCCAATTTCCAGCAACAGGTTAGGGTTAGGGTTAGGGTTGGAAAGCAAAGCTTTGAAGAAGGCTAAGAAGAAAATCTATAAAAATCAAAAGGAAAACAGGGAGGAGGAGGGAATGGTTGAGGAATTCAACCTGGCAGATTGGAACTTTGGGCTTTTCAGAGACTTCATGGACTTTGGGCTCAACCCAGCAAGTGAGCTAGCAATCCAAACAGCCCACATATGCGGAATTTCTGCAACTGGGCCTATGAGGAAACAACATAAGCCCTAAGATTTGGTTGATTTGGTATAGAATTCATATGGAGATCTCGGGTAAGGGACCTAAGGGTTCGGCCTAAAATCCTGGCTCGGAATATTTCTAAGCAATCCCGCCGTCTCCCGCTAGGCCTTCGGGTTGCGTGGTCTCTCGTCGCTCACGACAGAAGCAAACGAGAGGACGCTGTTCCATCCGGACCCACCCATCTCGCTCAAAACAAAATCTAGCCAACCAACCACCTTTGCTTCCAGGTCCAAACTGTCGACTCCCCAGGTTCCTCGAACCTACGGTTTCCTTCTATCCCACTAATACAGTGCTTGTACAAAAACGAGCTTACACCCAAGTGGGAAGCCTCCATTGCATTCTTCACAAAGAAAGCATTAAAACAGGCCAACTCAGAGGGAGAGAGAGCGAGAGAGAGGAATAGGGAGATGTCGAGTCTAGTGGTAATGTTGAATCGGGCGGTCGTCGATGTGCGCGAGAACATGGCGAACCACAAGAAGAGCTTGTTTTAGCAAAGCAGCATGGAACTGAAGCTAAGGAGAGGAGGGAAGTGATCCTCTCGGACGCCACCGTGTGCATGCTGATGGATCGTTTTGCGCCCGGATGAAACCGAGGATTTGGTCTTGAGAGAAGGGATCCTCTCGAGTTCTACGATGTCTCTGTTATTTATACCACGTTCTAAGGTTTTCTTCCATGTCTCTGTCGATCAGTTGTTACTACCAATTTTATTTTGCATTTATGTTTGTACTGCATGAAAAAAAGAAAACAAAATTGTTCATGTCTCTGAGCAGGCTTGCAAATGGTTTTTAGATTTACAGTAACTTTTGCTAGCTAATCTCCAGCTTTGTTTTTAAGTTTTATCAGCCTATTTTGGAGGATCTAATACTTGAACATTTTATTGATTAGTTCCATATCAATTATCAAGAAACGGATAACCGTGGATTGTGCATTAGATGGCTGTTACTGGTAGTCTGGTATATGGTAATTATTAAGTATCACATGTCCTGTGCTTATGTGATGATACTTCTTTTAGATTTTCAGATGGGATGCAGTAAATGCAATGGTAATACTTATAACTTTTTTGAACTAATTTTTTCCTCTTTTCCCCCTTCTCTTTCTATCTTTTCTTTTGGTTTACCAAGTATGAGAATACGGTTTACATTTCTCTCAGTTATTCATCTTTCATGCCATTGGCTGCCAACAATCTATTAACCTAGTCGGAAGAGACCTAAAATATAGGATGCGTATGAAAAACAAGCCTAATATTTTATTGTGTTGAGTTTGGGTTCTAAAAAATTAAAGTTGAAGCCATAAATGGCCGGGTTTAGTTCAGGTAGATCCGTGTCCAAAAATCTAAAAACGGACCAAATTATATTCATACTCGTATATATAAATACATATATATCTATGGGTATCTATCAAAAACAAGTAAAAGAGCAGTAAAACTGTAATCCATCTTGTTCGATTAGATTGCTATCATATCAATTGTTATAGTCTTTTTTTACAATATATTTGTTATAGATTGTGATTTAGCATTTATACTAAGCTCAGTAGTGTACAATCTTTTTTCGTTTCTCATATTTCTAGATTGTACTGATGCTTAAATAACAAAAGTAATACTTGAATATATTTAAAATATACTTTTTATTTTTTTACATTCCTTTTTTCATGTTCCATAACTTGTGAGATGTCATATTTGGTACGTTTAAATAATTTTTAAAAATACTCCAAAATATGTAGCACGATAGCTTATTTAGTACTTTATTTCTTGGATACAATACTGGATATGGATATAAATTTCATTGGATTTATATTTAAATTTGGATTTGGGTACAATAAGGACCAAACCCGAGCTACCTGTGTGGTAAGTACACATCTTGCTCGATCGTGGTGTTCTAAAATAGTTTTGCAATCCAAATGCAATGGCAAACCAAAATAAAGCCTGATTTTCCAAAGAGAACCGCTTAGCACATGACATTAGACGCCATGCCGGCTCGGATTTTGAGTATTTGTTTGAATGATTCCCAGAGGGAAGCGAGGTTTCATCATCGTTCCTGCCTCGAGCTTAGGAGACGCTGTCGCTGGACAAATACAGGCTTTTTTCCCACTAAGAGAGATCATTTGACACATTTGCAACATAATCGCATGAGCCATCTAACCCATCCATGTCCATTAAGCTGCTCATAGTGTGGACTCTGCTGAGATGGGCAACTTAAGTACTCATATTACAACCGTCAAGACGCTCCATGCTCTCCCCGTATGGTCACAAGGGGCAGGTGGAAGCTTTTCTAAATAATTACACTATTACAAATAATGTATACACACATGAAAGACGTACAGTGTAGGGAATACTGGGGAAAAAAATGAAAAAGCTGATCTACTTACACAGTTTTCCACTCCAACCATTAGGGAGAATACGAGCTCGGCTCGGTGCTGTAAAATGATTCACTGGAGCTGAACACCAGCCTCTCATCCTCCCACTTAATGATCTCTCTTGCATATCGGAGTGCTACATCTACTGAATCCGAGTCCAACCCGTTTGCTAGTGTAACATATAGTTTTCGCCCAGTAAGAGAACAAAATAGCTTCTTAAATTTCACAGCAATGTAGTGAAAGGCATGCTGCGCCATGGTGGCACAATTGTTGATGCTGCGGCTGTTGCTGTAATGATGACGACTTACAACTGGATCGAAGTCGTCAAACCATTCGCATACGGTAAGCGGGGTCATGTCTATCTTCTGCTCCAGCAGATCAAATTTGTTGAGTATCAAAAGAAAATCCATCTGATAGAAGCTTGGATGACCAACGACGCTCTCAAAGAATCTCTTGCTCTCCAACATCTTGTTTATAGCCACTCCATTTGCATCTTCATAGTATTCATCATAGTCACTCAGGGCAACACAAAAGATAACAAGCCTGACATCATCAAACATATCCAGCCACTTGCAGTTCTCTCCAAGGCCTTTTGCATGCAGTCTGATGAGTTGATACCTGTAAAAAAAAAAAGAGATTTCAAAGGTTCAAGCTTTAGCATATTCTGAAAGTCAAAATTAAATAATGAGCAATCAATGATGTGTTGTAACTCAAGCTCCTGAAGTCGCCAACTTTGCACCATTGAATCGCAAGAAACTATCCATCTAGGTCATTAAACAAGACATAATGGTGTATCTCCATCAGAAATGGGCTTAAACTTCTCATCAAACTAGATACAGCTAGGGGAGAAAGTTAGAATACATAGGTGTAATCCCTTGTAAACTTCTCATAGAAAAAAATGTTAAATGTGTGCTTATTGCACATTTAGAAAACTTTTGGTCTCATTTTTGTGATAAGATGTCAAAATTTTGATAGAGATGATGAAATGACATGATTCCATCAAATCCTCTTAAGCGCGAACTATTTGCACAACAAGTGGCTCTTGTGCTGCTCAAGACAAGAAAAGCTGATGGTTTTATTTGTAAATAATGTACTTGATGCTTTGAGTAAGGGGTTGAGGATATTCTTTCACAGTGTGCACGTCTTTCAACACACTATAAATCTAACTACAGTAATCAACCAATCTCCGCATAAACAAATGATAAATTTTAACTCTATCCTGCATGCATTATTATAATCACCGAGTGCAGACAGTGTGTCAACCTTATCAGTAATGTGTCCTGCTGATCAGCATCATCATTGCCGCTTCCATCAGCAGCCAATTGTGAAGAAAAGAAATCTGTGCATGCTAGTCCATTAGATGAAGTTATTCCATCAGCATAGAGGATATCCTTGTCAGTGGGCTCATATTCCACTCTAGATATATCAACAACCTGAAGAAATGACCGACAACATTCTTAGATTAAATGGAAGCCTCTGAAAATATTAATAAGATACTACAAATACTTCATGTACAGACCAAGTTTCAATCAACCAATTATTTTTATTGGGATGAATAATGTGATATGTAACAGGAGACAAAATCCTAGAAGCTTATGTCTGCTGTGAATTGATAATAAGGAAGTAGATATCACAGGAAGAAGACAGTGAACAATTACGACAAGCATCAAGATCTAACCAGAAAGGGGGACTATGCAACAAATTTGACTAAAAATCTCGCTTCTTATCAACATTTTCTAGCTAGTGAATTCCACCAAAGTCAATAGCAATATTGGCCAATTTCATGTTTTTGACTGATATATAAAAACATCGTGCCCTTATATGGAGCAAATAAAAGAAACAAAAGCACTTGATTGGCTAAGTTTCCCTTTTTCCTCAAGAATGTAATTAAGATACCTATAAGGAAAACAAATATAATGAAATAAATAACTTTTCCATCTAATGTGGTCCTGATTTGTTGCATTGACTATTTGATCATTGAAAGACCAGGTTTTAACCATACAACCAGGGGAAGTTTATACCAATTTCAGGACACAAGTTATTTGGAGAGCAGGTCTGGTTATTAACTTTATTATCTTACTATAATCTTCGCACATATTCAAAGAGCTTTTTTGTGGTTGCTTATAGACTTTGAGTAGGATTGGTGCCTTAAAGTCCTAATTTACTTATAGGCTCAGCTAAGTAAATCTAAGGGTTTTAGGATTTAGGTTAAATTAAAGAATACTTTAGGTATGCTTACTTATGGCAAACTCAAATTCTAAATTTTTTCTCTCAGTCATCAAGAAGTCATCTTCTACTTTTCATAACCTTGTGTCATGGAGTCTTTAAGTTAGAGCTAATGTACACTATTCCATTTTACAACTCATAACAGGAGCCTATACCTTTCCCCTTGGGAAAAGAGGTTTTCTTTCCCTTTTATGTTTTGTGCACCTACAGCAACAAGGAACTTATCTACCACCTATATAATGGTTGCATGTAAAGATCTTCTTTGATTGGGTGTACATATAGGAGGAAATAGGCCCAGGCCACCCCAAGGCCCGTCAAGCGAGATGGCTTTAGGTCAGGCTCGGCCGCAAAAATAAGGTATGAATAAATTATAAGTTGGCATCGAGGTCCCGCTGAGTTCTTACTCCATATAGCGAAACTTTGATCTACTCCCTAACATACAAATTGGAAAGTTATCCAGTAAACATAATTAAAATATTATATTCGTAGAAATGACAAAACAGATCCTTTGTTTCTTAATAATTTGAAGAATTAAATCTATTGATTGATTCATAGTCTCTGTCGTTCCTCCATAATATGAACTCTTACAAAGCAACAAAAAAGAAGGAATCAATCGATTTTCTGGATAATCCAATATTTATATGTATTTCTACGGATGAGACATCCTGCAAATTTTTTGCTATACTAAATTAATAGAACCTTATTCTATGAAAACTCTGATGAGATAATAAATAAGAATTTGGATATTTTTTTCTATACTTGGCCCATCCTGGATCTGGCAGGAAGTCCAAGCCCAACGATAGGCCCGGTCCAAGCCCGACAATGGGTCCGATCAGTTCTCTCTCCCCTCTCTGCTCTCCCTCCTCTCTACCTCCTGATCTCTCTCCCTTCCTCTCTCCCACAATCTCTCCCCTCTCTTTTTCTCTCTCCCACCGATCTCTCTTTCCTCTCCACTCTCCCCACTCCTCTCTCTCTTCCTCTTGATCTCTCTCTCCTTTATCTCT
This sequence comes from Phoenix dactylifera, assembly GCF_051530095.1. Lineage (NCBI taxonomy): Eukaryota > Viridiplantae > Streptophyta > Magnoliopsida > Arecales > Arecaceae > Phoenix > Phoenix dactylifera. The sequence goes on from NC_143198.1 coordinate 3,950,776, forward strand.
CTATCACTCCCACCCAATTTCTCTTCCCTCTCCCCTCTCTTTCTCCCTCGTAATCTCTCTCTTCCCTCTCCCTCTCCCACCCAATCTCTCCCCCCCCCTCTCTCCTCTCTCTCCTTAGTCCCACCTGATCTCTCTCCATCTACTCTCTCCCTCCCAATCTCTCTCCCCTCCCCCCCCCCAATGTTTCTTCTCCCTCTTGATCTCTCTCTCCTCTCACTATTCTCCCCCACGCCCTCTTTCCGCTCTCTCTCACTTTGGATTGGAGCCTGGAAGAGCTCGGGTTTGGGCTCTAGTCAAAGTTTTGAAAGAAATTTCAAGCTTCTCAGTGCAACCTAAAGCCTGAAATTTTTTTGGGTTGGGATCAGGCTGCATAGAAATCTGACCCATCCCGCCCGCATTCCAGCGCTAGGTCTATATGGTGGTAATGATTACATGCAGTAATCCACTTCAAGCTTTTCTATTTAAGGGCACCGCTCCTGTCCTTCCATATACTTCAAATCACTTCAAAATCCTATGAAAAGTGAAAATACCGTGGATTTGAGATTCAATCGTTGCAACTGGGACCCATCAAGCAATGGTTCAACTAAAAGCAAATTCAGTTCAGCAGTAACATAATAGTTAGCTAAACTACTAGACTCCCTTTAAAATTCAATAAAACCCTAGATTCATAGTTCCCTATGCATAATCCTACACATTTGCCATAACATTTTCAAGGCTCCCCCCCTTTTTTTTTATGTTCAACTTTCAGGCCATATCTATTGTTCCAACAATCAAGATTTCTGATTTATTGTCCTTATATCCAACTACGGCCCTACAGATATCTTAGTCTTGTCCTATGTTGACATACTAGCACCATCTTCAGACACTTTACTTTCGTATTAGTACATGAAACACAGACTGACTGAACCATAATTCAAGATATCCTTTTATATACAAAGATGGAGGGAGGTCAACGATAAACTTCTATGCACCAAAATAAGAAGCGATAAGAATCATATATGCTAAGGAGTACAGAGTATTTAATGTATTATGAAGATAATTCAGGGAAAAAGAAACAGAAATGCTAATTACCCGCTCTAAGAAATAACTGGCAACACTAGGAAGCAGTGGTAGTTCCCTTCTACGCCTATATGTCGCTTGAATAGCAGCATCATTCCACAGTTCCTCAACTAATGGGGCATATTCACGAGTGGCAGCTGGGAAAATAGCTTCTAGGTTACCAGAAGCCATAACCTTGAGAAGCCAATCAGAAAATGCTTTCAGCCTTGGACCAATGGAGTACTCAGTTGTATCATCATGTTCGTCTAATTCCTTGTTTCCTGCTGCTAACAAATTTACCTTTAATATGGTTCTTGAGCAATTAAATAGCAGTCTTGAATCATATTAGCCACATTGAAAAAGTTCAAAGCATAACTTAATATCCTTTACAAATATGAAGTTAAAACAGAAAGAAAAGAAAAAGATAGAGCTGAGCATCCATTAATAGAAACCAGAATTTTTTTATTATTGAGCATGAAATAATTTATTAAGATGACAGATCAAAGAAAATAAATATGGCTTTTCGTGATACCCAGCTGTATGTGAACTTGGCAGCAGTTCAGTGCTCACAACGCCCACCTCGACTTTGTAACTCCACCAGCCAGATCTTTCTTCTCTTTTCCCAAAGGTAGAGAGAGAGAGAGAGAGAGAGAGAGAGAGAGAGAGAGAGAGAGAGAGATCAACTAAATCAAGATACAAAAATCCAGTGTGCATGATTTTAGTATACAAATATGAATAGAAAAGGCGAGTATAAGGAATATAAATTTACAGGATAAGGGCTTAAAGATTAGTAAAACAAAGACAAAGTATATGGATGTAAGTTTAGTTAGAATGGAAATGAAGATGTGATACTAATTAAAATTGATGACCAAGAGATGACATGATTACATTATTTAGGATCTATCATACAAAATAACGGGAAGATAGACGATGATACATATACTAGAATTTGAGTTAACTAGATGAAGTGGAGAGGTGCATCTGAAATATTATGTGATACGCATATACCTTGAAAACTTAAGGAAAAAATTTATAGAACAATAATAAACTCTGCCATGTTGTATCGATCAGAGTGCTAGGCAATAAATAACATGCAAGAAAATAAAGTAAAAGAAAACAACTTGAGTATGATAGAAATGAGAATGTTAAGAAGGATGTGTGGTAGAACTAAAAAGGATAAAATAAAAATTGAATATATTTGAGGAGTTGCAAGAATTGCATAATTAAGGACAAAGTGTTGGAAAATCAATTAATATGGTTTGGACATGTACAACAAAAATCTGAGAACGTTTCAGTATCGAGAGTTGCTTTGTTGAAGGTTGCCAGAAAATGAGAGGAAGACCTTAGTTAACTTGGATGAAGGTTGTAAGGAAAGAGAACGAGAAACTTGAAACAACATCAGAAGTGGCCCTAAATAAACTTGGCAAATGAGGATTCATAAAATTGGCCTATGCTACATAAGAAATGAAAATCAAGATAACAGAAAATACCTATACTCTTGGAATGAATTAACTTACGCTTATATGGTAGTAAAACAAGAAAAAAGCAACACACAAGTTGCAAAGACAATGTTGCAACCAGATATGATTTAGAGGTATGGTCTGAAAGACATTCTCTAATGCAGTTAAGAAGACATTCTCTAACCATATATGCAAGTAGCAAACATGAAAATTAGAAGTTCTTACATCCCTAACCCTTGGTTGTTATGAGGAACACATTGAAAAAAGAGAGGCCAGTCAAAAAAAGTCAAGAAAAGGACCTAAACAGCAAGGATAGAGGTTCGTCCACCAAAGCATGTCTTGCCCCAAATTTTTCGCTCCTTCTACGATGACAAAAATATCCATCTCTAAAAGAAACTCTAAATCAACATCAAAAAGGATAAACAGCTGCAAAAAAGTTTTATATACAAGCACACAAGATTTCCTCAAACAAAAGTGAAGAAGATGCAGTTGATATAACTAATGCCAATGCCATCATCATCTAGCATTGATTGCCTCTATAACCAATTAGCGGTTATTTGTCAAGCTTCTCCTCATCATAACAAGCAAGTCAAACGCTCATAATTCTTTTAGATACCCATTCAACATTAACTGATAGAAACTATTAGGCATCACTAGAAGGACTTTACAAGAATTCACCATTAGGTTCCCATATCTAAGGTTCTATACACCTCCTGGCCTTCCATTTTCCGATATAGAGCATCTAAAGGTTCTAAGTATCCTCAACTTCCCTTCTCTGAGATATTCTCCAGAGTCCATAACATGGGACGTTTAAATATCCCCAGTGTCATTATCTCAAAGCACATGTTCATCCCAATTCCATACAAATCAACTAAATTAAGAAAACTAATCTATGGGAGGAAAATTTTCCTATATGTTTGCTTCACCTAAACCTTTTTAGGTTCTTGCCCTCTTTAGTTTGAACTTGATCCTGTCTCGAAACAATACTAACTCTCCAACAGTCCTTTCCTAATAAAGAGATCGTCATAAAGGAACAACTATTGCACCACCTTGGCATCCATTTAGGATCCATATTGTAGCAAAGACGACAAATTACCCATCCATGTTGCACAAATATATAGTTACCGACTATAGATATATCAATGGCTGAGTTTCAATACATCATAGCAACTATATGTTGGGGCTTCAATATTCAGTAACTAACAATTGACAAAAGCAATGGAATTCATATACTAGGGTGGATACGCAGCCTTGATGTGCCCATAAAGAAATGAAAACTTGAAGAAGTTGATGAACAGTAATATCTTAATGGTTCACCGACCCATACCCGCCATTACCAGGCATATTGTACCGACCCAATAAGGCATTGGTACGATACAAGGGCTAGCAACAACATTGTATCAAGAGATGGTCAACTATTTTGTCTCCTTTAGGAGCATACCATATTTCAACATGGGAGTGTACCGTACCAACCCAACCTAATATAATGAACTATTTGTACAAGGTCCAATACTGACACTAAAAACCTTGTTCTTGATAATTAATAGAAGAAATGGTAAAAGAGATAACCGAAACTAGCAGGAGATCATACTTGTGCCTGAAGAACGTAGTTGCTGGTTTTTCCTTTTCTCAGCCAAACTCTCTTCCTCAAACCGTTCACGCCCCTCAAGTAGTATACCAAGATAGTTATATATGTTGCTCTGTACCATAAGCTTAATATCTTGAAGTTCATCCTCAGAGAAAGGGATACTTCTGTACAAGAACTTGGCCTGAGATAAGTATTCAACAAATTCAATCAGCTAGCTGACAACATTGAATATGTAAAGAGTGACTTCAAAGTTAACACATAGATGTAACATTCTGCAATATATGGTGAACTGCATATGCCTTGACCTTTTAAATAAAAAAAAAGTATGTGGTATAATAGGAGGATAGTTGTAAGGCGGTCTAGAAGAGATCTAGAAGGATGTTAATTCAAACTAGTACATATTTGGCAGTTAGCAAAACAACTTGCATTTTATGCAATCATCTTCATTAAGTTAGGATATTGTCAGATACATAGAGCTTGTACTTACTGTAACATGAAAAAGCTTGTCAGAAAAATAATTGTGAATATAAAATGTAAACTCAAGCATCAAAGGATGCTTTTCAGACCTCAATTAGAATGGCAGACAAGGCAGGTCAGAATGAGTGAAGATGCATGCGATCAGGAGTCAAAATCAATCAGACCTTGCTGATAACATCTAATTAGAAAAATGTAAGGTAATGATATCAAGCCAGTGAGTTACAAAGTCTAGAAAATCTTACTAATGGATTGCAACCACTGAAAAGTGGGAATTTAACCAACTTATGCTAATATATAAATGATCTACTCCCTTCAGATTCGAATTAACAACTGGAAGAGATTTACCTCATCCAAATTTAGAATTAAACTGACTCCGAATCTGTAACGATTTACTCCATCCCAACCACATAGCATGGCATGCCACTGTATGGGACTCCCATCCATTCTTTTTTTTTTGGGGAAAGTATAGTGGATTAGTGGCCCACAACAATGCAAGCCATGGCCTCGGACCATAATCAAAGCCCCCAAGCCCCCCAAGACCAGGACATGCTCTACATTTAAGTATAGTTTCTTAATAAAGCAATCATTGTAATAAATAAGCATTTTAAGGATCCACACTTATGAGATATTCATACAGATTAGTACTGTCAATTGGGCATTTTAAGAAGGGGCAATGAAAGCCTGAACAAGCATCACTAATTAGCATAGGCAATAATCTTATTTATTTTCTTTTCCTTTTTCTTTCTTTTTGAGAAACAGTTTGATGCTTCTAGTGGCACCGTTTCGGGCTTATAGTTGAAACATAGACAGTCTAAATGCTATCCAGATGGTGATATTAGAACATGTGCGCATACCATGACCAAAACTCTTAAAGAAAGAACTCTTATATGCTAAGTTAAAATCTATTTTCCTATAAAATCTTCAGATTTCTAGAGATCATCTATGGGTATTCCTAAATATTCTTCCAACTCATGTACCTAGAATGGTGCTGGAAATTAAAAAAATGAAAAAAAACAAAAAAAAGAATTATATTGACATTCATGCTTGGCTTGTATGCAATTATGATAATTTGTAGATTAACCCATAGATTGTCATTGATTATCAGATGCTATTACTGCCTCTACTTGGGTGAATGACTGGCTCCGCCACTGAGCCCGGGTATAGTTATAGGACCACCTTCTGACTCGCCATCCCTCTATAGCCAGTAAACTATTTGCTAATGTAGCCAAAAGATCTAGTTCTTCCCTTCTCAAAGCAAAGTAATACTTTTATGTTGATATATGCCTTACACTGTCCACTTCTGCTCTTTCTGAAGTAAGTTTACTTGACATTGCAAGTAAAAATCATCGGTGGCAAGTAAAATTACACAAAGACTAAGGTTAACCCTTGATATACGATTTTAGCACTTAAAAGCTGTCCAGCCAGTACTATTTCTAACATTTGTGCCTACAGGCTCGTATACATTACTAAGATCTCAAATTACATCCTTTGCATGGATATTCTCCATAAAATAAAAGACCAAAGAGAGTCCTTTACTCAATTATTTTCCAATATAAATTGGTTTTCTTAGAAATAATACTGGCCTAGGGCTTGGTATTGTTCATAACTCCAAAACTATATTAATTAACTTATCTCACATGCTGGTCCTCCTACATGGCATGATGCAAGTCTACACTAATAATCTCTGGTGCAACTTGTACTATGCATGTGAATATGTTCTATCAAATACTAATACTCTTTCTTTTCTAACTTGAAGATTATATTCTCATATTTTTCTTCCTAGAATTCCCCACAACAATAAGCATGTTAAAAGCGCACAATAGTTCAAGTTTGGAGAAGCAGCGCTGACGGTTTTAAGTTAGAAACTAAAAAAGTGCCACGAGAGTTCACATGACAATAATAAATTTCATTATAAATATTTTCAGTTGATCTCATTATCTCTCTTACGAAGATGCTTGGGATCCATCTCTTGAGCATAAGAACAAGAATTGTCCCCTAAAGTTGAATAAAAATATCTCCAATTTCATAAAATACTATTTCATTCGACTGACAAAATATAAATATCTATGGATCACCAACTATTTTGATTCAGTACAGCTTCAAAAATGAAAAAAACATATCCTTATGGCAAAAATGAATAAAAGTTTATAACAGTGATGATCACATCTGTAATTTTCAATAATTTTTATCTAGAGACTGCATCTTTTCTTGATGCAATAGTAGAAAAACCAAAGCTCTAGACATGAGAGTGCATAGGAAGCATCTAGAAATAATGACAGATATTATAAAATAACAAAAAAAAAAAAACTCATTTGGTATTTTTTTAACAAAAAATGCAGTACTGCAACTCTAGAATGATAAATAATTTACATTAGCTAATCTAACTTAGACTAGATTATGGTCGATTTGAAAGCACATTAAAGATGAACAATTGAAAACTAGGCAAAAAACATCAAGAATGGGTGCATCAATAGACATGGCTTGTAGGAAGAACCTAGCTACTACCATCCAGACCATGGTACACCTTACCAATCCAAACCAGACAGTACTGGGAGTACCATACCGTACCGGTTGATACCGGTATCTGGTATGGATGGTATACCGAGACTCGGTACAACAAAAAAAATTTGTACCGTACTATACTGATACTGTACTAGTGTGGCACCAATACGAGATCCGATACCGAGACGGCAAACTTGATCAAAACCATGTTTACTACCTAAAATTTGCTCTTAACTTTTCCAAATACTTCTTTTTGTTGAATCTAAAATTTTTGGCATATTATCCATATATTTGGCTGAACTAAGCATCAAGTTAGATGCCTTCATGCCTCAAGTACAGGTATGATTGTAGCTCAACCATATATATGTACATAATATGTTTGTTTTCATGTCTGGATGTATCTGTATCCATATAATCTGTAGTACCTGTTTAAATATGGTACTTGTCCCTGATCCATGATACCCAACCAAAAGAATTCTTTGGAGTGTTTTTTGCTCAAGATAGTCAGGAACAGCTCTATTGACCATGTTATCCAGTTCTTCACCAGAAGGATTTGCAGGCTTACTGGGAATCGGCAATGATAAAACAGAACAAAGCAGCTTCATTGTAGGCTGCCAAACAAGTAATAAAAAATGTATCAATTTCTCAAATATGGCCTACAAAAAAATGAAGATAAAAAATTTGCAAGAATACCGGGACTCACCTTGCCCCAAATCTGCCCTTTTATATTCTTCTGCCCCTCCTCCTGGTACGTCCCATCAGCATTTACCCAAAAGTGAGGATTCCCGGCACACTGAACTCCTGCCCACTGCAAGATAGACATGTTTACATCTGGTTCTATATTTAGATTAAATTTGAAGTTGATATACAATGCTTTGTTGATAAACCTTAAGCATCTGTAGCTCAACTTTTGTAATCTCTCGTCCATTTATCAAGATCCCAGTGTTCCCATTGCTTGCATTTCGCATAATGCTGCCCCCGACATTCAGATGTGGACTGATGATCTTGTCAGGTTTGTGTCCTTGCTGTTAATTCGTTCATCAAAAAAATCCAAACAACTTGCTGAGAACTTCATAAGTACTCTAATGAGTAAGCTCATGCACCTTGTGAAACAAAGCACAATTTTTCACTTGAAATATTAAGCTACATTTGATTGAATCACGAATCCATATAATGGAAAATTATTTAAACGAATGGTAATAAGTTCATGTCGGCAAATATTAACTCTTATATTGCACCGTCCACACATTCCAATTTCTTGTAGAATAAAAGGCAAAGGTAAAGGGAGAAAGTAAATGTTTTCCATATAATGAGATAGACTTGTGTCCCAAAACTAAAGAATAAATTTCACGGGTTCCACAATCAAAACTCCAATAATTGAGTTCAACTTCTTCTCAGAAAAAACAATCGAGTAGACATGCATGTGAAAGTTTTCTTTCCTTTTTCTTTTGATTAAATATATGGATATGATACCTTTTGATGAAAATATGCATATGATAATTGTTTGCTCACCTGTCCCCAAAAACCTGAAACTTTATCATACCAATAGTATCCTGGCTTCAGCTTAGAGGGCGGGCACGGACAACTCTGCAATAAAACCATCTCTTCTTGGGTAAGCTTCTTCCCATTCACGCAGATATCTTCTGGTCTTAGTTGGTTCGCCTCGCAGTCTTTCTCAGCCTTCATCACCAGCTGGACTTCCGACGAACTCAGCAATCTTTTAAGCATTCGGGAGGATTTGCCCAATTTCTCCCTCTTAGTCTCCATTATCGAAGACCCAATGCAAGAAACACACTTTCTCCCTTCCGGCATGGAGCCCATCGCTCTCAGCACACATCCATTACAGTACTTTGCGTCGCAAGCCAAGCATGCTTCCTTCTCCGTAAACCGGTTTCCTTTCAAGCATCGGTAGCAAGCTCCCTTCGGTACCCTCATTCCGGATTCCTCCATCCTCCCTCGAGGAGTTAATCCAATCGCCGGGGAAGCCGAGCCACTAGACTGGGCGGAATCTTGGAAGGTCACGAGCACAGCTTTCTTTGCCTGGGTATCAAAGGCCTCATCATCCCCCGAGGCTGATGACCGGAAGTCAAACTCCGAGCTGAGAGCCGACTCCGTCGAAATCCTGCCATGAACCATGTCATTCGGTGAACCCTCCAACCCCTCGCCCTCCTTGAACTCGCTGGAGAATCCCACCACGCCGGAGCTGCCGGTGCCCTCAGAAGAACCCTCGAAACCCTCGCCCTCCTTGACCTCGCCGGAGAACCCCAAAACACCGGAGCTATGAATACCCTCCGAAAAACCCTCGAACCCCTCCCCCTCCTTGAGCTCGCTGGAGAACCCCACCGCGCCGGAGCTGCCAATACCCTCCGAGAGCTCCGCGGAGCGGTCAGGAAACCCAGCCGACTCCAGCACGCCGGAGCTGCCGACCTCGCCGGAGACCTCGACGGAGTCGAGACGGTCCATCGCCGCGTGGTTCTCGATGACGGAGGTAGGTGACGCGCCGGCCGGGTCGGCGGCGAGCCGCCCGCTCTTGGAGGGCTTCTTCAGCGGGCCAGGGGACGGGAGGGGCTGGACAACGGGGAGGGAGAGGGGGTCGGGGAGCGCCGACGGGGCGGCCACGGCGGCGACGGGTATCCGCTCGATCTCGATGGGTATCGCCTCGGGGATCTCATATGGAACCGGGGGGCCATGGTACTCGATGGCGAAGGAGTAGTCGGCGGAGTCCACAGCCGGCGGCGGGGATACGGCCGGGAGCATCTTCTTGGCGCGCCGCTCCATTTTTCGGCGATGAGCCGGAGCCCTAGAAGAGATCAGGATCCATTCTGGAGCTTATCCTCGGTCTTATGGCGGAAAATTTTTACGAACCCTGACCCTAACCCTAGCTTTTTTTTCTTTATTATACTTTTCCCTTTTTTTTTTACCCAACTTTCCGAGCACGCGCGAGTGAGGGTGGGGGAGGCAAGCGGGAGAGCAAGGACGGGGGAATGGCGAAGAGTGGGACCCTATAGTGTCGCCCACTGAGTGACCTGGAGAGCGGTTGACCGCTGGGACCCACGCGCTTCTTATCTTATCCGTGCTCGGAATCTTGAGTGGGGCCCGCCGTTTTCCTTTTCCTTGAGACCGTACACCGTAATTTGGGGCACGAGGCGTGACTCGGCTGTCCTGGATGACACAGGGAACAGCATTTGATCTAGTGAAGGAGTAGCTGACACGTTGCACGTGACAAATAGAATCCGCTCGTGACGCTAACTTCTTAATAACGACCGAAGGTAAGTTTCTATTTATTAGGTTTTGCAGAAAATTTCACAACCTTTTTGGCTGGAATGTTCAAAGAAGCTATTAGATTCTCATATCAAATTTGAGAATAATCTCGTTAAGAGACGTTGATTCTTCTTTTTAGAAAAAAAAGCCGACTCACATTAAAATATAGAGGTTATATGATTGTACATTGAAGATACAAAGATTCTTCAAACTACATATGACATTGTTCAGCTTGTTGAATAGTTTAACAAGTCTACTTAGAGATCACTATCTTTTATAAAAAATTTTTTTTGTAAATTCTTTATAAATAGTTTTTGTAAAGTTTTCTTTTCAAATAAAAAACGGGTGGCTTTGCTTCACTCTTCATAAAAAATAAAAATAAAAAAAAATTAAGCCTTGGGATACTGTTCTATACTTTTGAAGAATGACCTGGTTTCATTTAGTCAAATTTCATAAGATGTGAGTGGAACTGAATGCTTGAACTGTTGTTGGTCAACCACAGTCTAATAAAGTCTGAATTAATCTTGCTCCAAACTATAATTTAGGAGTTTATACACAATTAGCTAGTCTAGATTTAAGGTCTAGAGTGCATTAGTTTGGTTGCGCTGAAGGTAATATTATATTTGACTAGCCTATATGGGATCATGTCATCCTAGCCATATATGGGGTCAAAATTTGTATCTAGATTGATATCTGGGAGGTCAATATTTTCTAATATACCTTCTAGAATTTTAAAATAATAATTCTGTTATTAATTTTTCAAATCAACTGCTAAATATAATAGTTAATATGTGGTTACTATAATAATTGAGATTTTGGAAATCTTAATCCCTATAATACCAACTAAGATTACTGAGAAGTATTGTGGTCATGCATAGCTAAGCCCATTGACAACCAACTGTTTTCCTAATTTCTGAATTTCAAATGACCCCTGTGGACGATATGTGCCAAAACAAAGTCCAGGATTCCTCAGTACAAGCAAAGGTAGCAGCCTCTTTGCCCTGCCCAAGCCTAATCCTATCTCTGAAAATGATACAAATCTTTCTTGGGTAGAAGCCCGGAGACATTCATTGCTGATTAAAGATAATACAATAAGATTACATCAAGGCAAGAAATCCAAAGTACTCAAATGTTAACATGTAGCCTACATATTAGAATTTGTAAGTTACAAACATAATAACAATCTATTCCTCGTCAAGCACAGAGTATGCACCTCTGTGTATGGATATATGAAACTGAATCAAATTATTGCCTTCAGGCTTGGGAAAATATTGGCTGGGTCACTTTGCATTGCATCTACAAACACTCTCACAAGAAATTCTTGTTTCTTACCAAAAGGGAAAAAAAAAGGATAATTGCAATTTGCCAACCTCAAATTTTTTCAGGTACTTCCTAAATACCCATCATTGCTTCACAGGGGCCACAAGGAGGTAAGGTAGGGAAAAGCCATTGCTCAAATAGTCATCCAATAGCCCTTCACCCTTCTTTCCACATATCACAAATAAAAGTAGTCATGCGCATGCTAACTTGACAAGGTTTGGAAAGATGGGACTTGCAAGAGGCCAAAGTTTCTATGAAAATTCCATGCTCACATTCACAAACACAAAAAAAGGAAGACTGCTGCTATGGAACATTCCCCCCTGCAGCTCTCACCGGCATCTTACATTGGGTGTCGATTCAAAACAAAGCAACAAAGCAAGAGCAAGTCTTAATATTGCCACTATTTACGGTGCCTAAGAGTTTGAGACCACACTCTTTCCAAGAAATATGTGGGCAAATTGCCTAAGAGTTTGGACAATAGCTTGTAGGTATTTTACAAAAGAAACGTGCCAATATTGACTGTGAGAGTTTGTGTTTGAGAGTTCTGAATTGGGATTGAAATGCTCAAAGCTTTAAGAATTAATCTTTAGACTAGATGCAAGGCTCCTAGCCTACTCCAATCTCAACTCCTTAGAACTATGGTATCTCTATTATTATGACACAAACTTTTAGGAACCTCACTCCATGGTCCTGAGCCTCCCTTAAATAAGAATATTTGCTAATTAGTTCTCCACTTAAAGAACATAAATACCAGGAAGACAGTGGATCACAACCATTGTGCTTTCTCCCAAACGATCGCAGCCATCCATACATTCCTCACATGAATCACACGTGACAAGATCTATTTAGGCCTAAACTACAAATGGCTTCATATGCAGTAGTCTACAAATGCCAGGATATATTATGCTTCCTATTACCTTAACAGAATTCTAAGCGTATGAGCAATCAAATGGAGCCAACCAGCTGCAGTAAGAGGGGGTTGCATTTGGATGCACCTGGAAGTTAGCTCATGGGTCGCGATCCTGTTTACACTTCCATTGGGCCAGCCCAAACTACTTTCTGGGAAGCGCAAAAAGAGATGACTGACTAATTTTATGGTTTAATTAGCAACTTGGGCTATGGCTCAACAGTTGCACTCCTCCTTGGACAGGGGAACCTGTATTTAAATCATAGAAGGCAATTTCCAAGTGCTTACCTATGATAATTTTATAATATAATTTTGTTTGTAGATACATTACCGCTGTTCATGTTGTTCATGCTTGATACATAGGTAAAAGTGTTCATTTTGTTCATGTTTGATAGGCGGAAGATTGATCTCTAAAACAATTTTTTTTAAAAAAATCTAAATATTTTCAACATCTTATTTTGGAAGATTTAACCCATTCATTTAAAAACACTAATAATAATAATATTCCAAACAAGAATTTCCAGCTCACATGTTGTGCTGCACTAACAAATCTGCTTTTACATATCCCTGCTCGGTGCAAACAGCAAACAATCTGCTTTTTCTAATCCTTAAGCCTTTAACTGAGACCTAGAGTTAAATAGTTGTGTGAGGATCTGTGCGGGCGTGTGTTTAGTCTCATATCGGTTATTCGCTGGATAGATCTTAGGTACTTATATAGGATCAAGGAACCCAAATAATACCTTCCGGCTAGCTATTTTGGGTGAGGTCTTGGGTTGTTACAAATGGTATCAGAGCAGACCCGGCCTATAACCTATGTGGACTAGGGGACACTGCAACACGGATCCATTGGGGCTGACCACGGGCCAATCGTGGTGTTTGTAATTAGATTTGAATAGATTTGAACCCTTAGCTTGACGAGGACGTTAGAGCTTGAACAGAGAGAGTATGTGAGGATCCGTACGGGCGTGTGTTTAGTCCCACATCGGTTATTCGCTGGGTAGATCTTGGGTACTTATACAGGATCAAAGAATCCAAATAATACCTTCCAGCAAGCCATTTTGGGTGAGGTCTTGGGTTATTATAAGTTGATAAAATATGCCAAATACAACAACCATAAGAATTTCCTGAGGTTGTAGAAAATCCCTACTACTTGATGGAGTGATGATTGTGAGCTACACAAATCCCCACAGATCACAATCCTCAGTGTACCCAAATTATCAGAATTTTCTGCAGTCAAATATTTAAAAGATATATGGACACATATCATCCACTCTAAAAAGCGTAACTATCCACTTTGAGATCCACAAGAACTCACATTTAAAGGAGATTTTTTGCAACAGATAAAAAAAGAAAAGAAAGAAAGAAAAATCTCATATTTGGACCACATCAGTCCTATTAGTCGCAGCTTTTAACTGATTAGCCCTACGGTTGCAAGAATATGTTTATATTGTTGGGAGAAAATGTTCCATGAGGACCTCCATGGCTTAGGTTGTATCTTTCGCACCAAAGAATGGTTGATCTTCTTCAGCAATGCCAACAATTATTGGAGCATATTTTTCACAATTTCAAAGCACCCCAATCTCTTTTTTTCTCTGTCTGCACAAATCCAATGGTTGATACTTAGGGCTCGTTTGGTTCGCGGAAAGCATTTTTCCTCCTAAGAATATGATTCCTGAAAAGAAGATTCCTAGAAAAAGAATACCTGCGAATGTACTTTTGGAATGTTTAGTTAAACATGAAAAAGTGACAAATTTTTAGAGTGCTTATGTTTGGTTGACCATCCACTTTCTTGTAAAAGTTATGTGTAATTCCTATTATACTCTTAATAAAAATTAGGTCTTTAATACCTCTTTAATGCTGAAGGGACTTTTTGGAAAAAAATAAAGATGGAGTGATTCCCACCTCATGGAAAAGTAACTTTCTCATGTTTCTCATGGAAAAGTCTTTGATTCCCACATTTCATGGAAATACAACTTTTTCATTTCTCTTCTTTGAAAACTCCAACCAAACAAGAGGTATCTCATTACTTTCCCGTTGACTATACTTTCTTCCCGTCTTTTTCCGCGAACCAAACGAGCTCTTAGAGAAAAAAAAATCATTCTTCCATGCAAAAGATACAACCCAAACCCAGCTACTACATGGGTGTGTCACAAATTAGGGAGTGAGGTGGGGAACCCCCATTTCAGGCCCCTGCTAATCTCATCAGCTGTTCCAAACGGCAACAAGAAGCGACCAACCGAATGGCAGGAAAGAGAAACAACAGAGTGATTGTAGCAGTTGCAAGAACTTTCCGACAGTTGCCCAGAACTTCCCCAGGGTCGAGTTCAGGCAGCCGTTGTAATTCTGAAAGAGTCATAGCAGAGAAAGCAGATAGATGAGCAACACTCGCAAGAAATCCTCTTCAATGCAGCCGATAAAAAAAGCAGCACAGGAGGATGAGAAGGAGGAGACTCGAATTTTTCAGAATTTTCCATAGAGTATCAGCAGAACATCGACAGCAGTTTTCTAAATAAAAGGGAGAAAAGAGTGGCATAAAAGCCTCCAGTGTTTGAATGGGCTGCATGAAGCTTAGAAACAAAATTGGCTCATCATAGCACAAAGTAAGATAAGCTGGCAAGCAAAAACATCCTTCGATGTAATGTTGCATTCCACACCATTGCACATCTCTTCATTGATTACATTGCACTCTCGAATAATCCCTCTTAAGTGCGGCCCACACAAAAGCTATTGCTGTGATTAGGAAAAGAGAATATATTTTTCTTGGAAGACAATCTCCCATGGCGCAAGCAACAATGAGAAAAGAAGAGAATATATCTTTCTTGAAAGACATTTCCCATCGTGCTGGTAGACGGAAATATTCTTGCTCCAAATTCACGTATCGAATCGAATTTCTAGTCGTTTAAATACATGGGAAGAGGAGGCGAACATGCAGCAGCGGGGAGGAGGCTATGGGTCTTTATATTTAGTTCAAATTGACGAAGGTATGTTCTTTATATTTAGTTCTCGTTTTTCGGTCTCCAATCACTTGTAGTTGCAAATTTGCGTTTTTGTTAGTGGTTCGTTCGTCCAACCTCCTCCTCGCTGTTTTGGGAGAATAATAGTGAAATTGCCAATCCACAGTCAGATATGAAATGCCTCCTAAGCGCACGTGCTGAGTGGAGAAATGACAGCCAACTTAGCAAGCTCTAGTTGGCTTCACCCAGGGACAGCAATTTTTGACTTGCCCCGTCAAGCCAACCTGCAAACGACTTGCTTTATAAATCTTGCTTTTTGACTTGTTCCGGTTTGAGATAAATTTGTGTGGATCATACGTGGGTTTAGACCTATTTCTTAAACGGGTCAGGTTCTAGTTTGAACCTTGGACTTGTTTAACTCCTTTTTAATACTTTAATAATTTGATCGGGTCATGACTTTGACCTATTTAACCCATTTAAGATTTGCTTAATTTGTTCTTGTCCCTTTTAAGCCAACCTTCTTAACCTATTCAACTTGTTTAAATACATTTAATCTGTTAAAAATCTACATAACTTTTTTGACCCATTAAACTTGATTCGACTTCTTTAGTAAATGGGCTATATTGGTTGGGTTGGGTTATCTATTTAATAAATAAGTCGGTTTCAAATTTGAATTTTTGACCTATTTAATAAACAGTTTGGGTTGACAAATTTTTAACCCGACCGACATCCGACCCAATTTGTATTTGACACAATCATCCCAAATTGCCACCCCTATCTTCATCGTGTCTTTAATCTATTTTGGGAACTTATCAATTGACATAAAAAGGAAAAAAATGGCCCGCTACCAGAATGGCAAGGGGGTGGGTATGGGTTACGTAGGCCATTATCCATACCTGCCCCACAATTTAGACTCACATACCTATACCTGCCACATGCGCAGCTCAAAATGGGCTGGGTAGAGTTAGATGGGATAGGTTGGGATGGGTAAAGCTGCGGAAAATTATTTTTCTAAATATAAAGCAAACAAATAAAAAAAATAAAAGTAAATCTCAATATTTTATATAACATTAAACAAGATAAGTGTCTAAGACATAGAATCTAACGAACCAACTTTTCAATAATAATAGAAATAACAAATAGAAATATTATTCCTTAGGAAGTCAAATATTCCTCAAAATAAGAAAAGCAAACAATTAAAAAGAGAAATAACTAAGCATTATCTTGTAGCCTCTCACATGTCTAATTTTTCTCGTGATTGATTACAAACTTCTTTCTCCATTATCATCATAATCATCAAGGCTTATATATAATCAAATCGGGTCTGTGGCAGGTATTGCTATTATCCATACTTGCTCCAAATTTGCTGTGGGTTTTAGAATGAAGATGCATCCCCGCCATCGACTCTAAATGTGTCCAAAATTACCCACCCTATTTGGGTCGAATTAGGTCAAATACTCAACGGAGTAGAGTAAATTGCCACCTATACAGGCTACATGCTATGTTTGAAAAGAAGATGAAATACAATTTTGCACTATGAAAATATAGGTTGATCAGTGGACAAGCCACCTTTTCATTGACTCTGTTCTATATTTCAATTTTTTTCTTTATCAAGTGATTTTGTTGAGTATTCTCACTTTTCCTTCTACCTGTGTCCCAGCTCACTTTTGATAAACCCAAATTTTAAGGCTAATCAGGTGTAGAAAGAATTTTGGTATAGTACTAACTTTGTCTGTCAACATAAAGAACATTTCTTTCTTCTCCACCTTGAGCGGTTTCATATCACAATTCCTATTTAATTTATTTCTTGCATTTTCTCCGTTACACACATTGCATAAGAACAATCAGAAGGTCCTTCAGTTTTTGTCCATTTTAGTTTTATGAGTCCTGAAAGTGTAAGTGAACGTAATGAACTTGAATTTGCATGCATTGCAAACAGTTTGTCTTCTACATGTATACGGATTAAGTTTCTAATACGATAAAAATGTCCCCCAGAAGCTCTGCTTTATAGGCACATTATTTACTATTCAAGGAAAAATGACATAAACCTCATGCATTTGAGAGAACTTCTAAAATGTAACTTCAAGTGTCCGAGGAAAACCATACTTTTCCTTCAAATCTTATTAATGTAATATAGTTGTAAATTCAATCATTTATTGCTTTTGAGCTATTACTCTCTTATGTGATTTATTTCTTTGCAATATTCTTATCCCATTATAAATTTTAAATCCCTTTACTACAGTAAAATCGGATCTGTTTGTTAATCAACCTCATTCTAGCAATCGATTTAATCAATTTTGCACACTAATAACTAATCAGTTACTAGTTATAGTTTCTCAGAAAACAATCCATTCATTCTAGCAATTATTAGCTCAGTCCATGGAACAAATCACGAGTATTGCTAAAAAAAAGTTTTGAATCTACGCGCCATCCTTGGTTCGATAAAGATTGAGCTTGAAAGTGATTGACATTGAGACAAATTTGCGCCTTAGTTTTATTGAATGGCTATTGATAATCTTAGGTGATTTTAGGCTTGAGGCAATTTTACACGGGTTTGGGTGGTATCTTTCGTGCGAAAGAATGATCGATCTTTTTTTATGATATCAACCAGTGGATTACACCTTACATAGATCTCGAAGCACCCCAACTTTTTTATTCCATCTATCTGCACAGATCTCGAAGTGGCTATTGCGTAATTCAATGGTTGATGTCGCAAAAGAAGATGAAACATTCTTTCATGTGAAAGACAACCAAAACCATTGTTACACGGTGCTTGGTTTAGATAATTTGGTATAAAAGAATTTTGAAGTGTTGATTTTTGAACAAAAAGCCAAGAGACGTGTATGTTTTCTTCATTGTTTGAGAGTGCTTTATAAACTAAAAAGGAAGGACCTTGACCAATGCAAATGTTATTTTGCCATCATGGGATTTGCTCCTCTTGAAGATTAGATTTATTACATAATAGTCTATTGAAGCGAGCACAAAGCCAAGAAAGGGGTTAATGGATTCTACCGAGAAGTAGCAGTAACTAATTTGATGGAGTGTGTGGGAAGTACGGTAATTCCCTCACTCAATTTAATTGATTTAAACTAAGTCCATTGTTTGAGAGTGCTTTATAAACTAAAAAGGAAGGACCTTGACCAACGCCAATTTTATTTTGCCATCTTAGGATTTGCTCCTCTTGAAGGTTGGATTTATTACATAATATTCTATTGAAGCGAGCTCAAATTCGAGAAAGGGGTTAATAGATTCCACTAAGAAGTAGCAATAAGTATTTTAATGGAATGTAGAAGAAGTAAGTTAATTCCCTCACTCAATTTAATTGATTTAAACTAAGTCGACGTATAATAAATTCTTTAATGAAGCAACAAGTAGCAACCAGTAGATGTAAACCAATTTATACTTTAATGAAGGCCGTCTAACGAACAAAGAATCCCAATAAAAGAATTCAGAATATATTAAGCTCCGGAGAGGACATCCAAGTTCATGGAAGATAACGAAATCCAGCTGCGAGTGAGGCGCCTTCTCTAGCCCGATGCTCTTGTAATCCACCTCTTTTGCTTCCTTTTCATCTTTGTTAATTGCTTACTTCTTCTAGATTTTGGTTGTTAGAAATCATCGTGCAAGAAGGAGATGTCGATTATAGCTGAGGCCTTCGCTGAGGCCTTTGCCTCTAAGCTCGTCGATGGCCTGGCCACTTTGGTGAAGGATGAGGTGGGCATGCTCCGGGGTGTGAAGGGCGAGATCAAACGACTCCAAAATTCTTTTCGAATAATTAAGGCCGTCCTCGCCGATGCTGAGAGTAAAATGATTCAGAGCAAAGCCATAAACGAGTGGCTGAAGAAGCTCAAGGACGTCATGTACGATGCTGACGACATCCTCGATGAATACCGGATCAAGGCCGAGAAATCTAAAGCTGCAGCCTCTTCTAGAAGTCAACCTTGCTCTTGCCTCTTCTCTTGCTCTTGCTTTGGCAAAATGGTGTTTGCTCATCAGATTGGTAGGAGAATCAAAGGCCTCAATCATAAGCTGGATGACATCTGCACAGAGAAATCTAAATTTCATCTCCAGGACTTTTCTGCCGACAGTGGTGACCATCGATCCACTTCTCGAGTTGGCAGGAAGACATCTCCCATAGCTGAGCCTGATATCGTAGGGTCCAATATCCAGAAGGATACCGACAAGCTGGTGGAGTTGTTGATTAAGGAGGATAGTCGAAAAAATATTCTTGTATATGCCATCGTAGGAATTGGGGGAATTGGCAAGACCACTCTTGCTCGAAAGATTTTTAACGACGAAAGGATAACAACCAAGTTCCCGATGAAGCTCTGGGTCTGCGTGTCCAAAGATTTTGAAGAGACTAGTCTCCTAAAAGATGTCATCGCTCAGGCGATTCCAGAGGGCCGTCCAATAGGCAATCCTAGCTGGGCAGAGCTCGAGAACAAGGTTGCAGACACTGTCACAAATAAGAAATTCTTGCTTGTCTTGGATGACGTGTGGGACCCAAAAGTATGGAATAATTTACTCCGAAACCCCTTGCAGAGTGGGGCAACTGGAAGTAGGATCCTTGTGACCGCAAGAAACCAAGGGGTTGCATCGAGAATGAAGGCCGTGCGACCTCATCATCAGGTGCAGGTCTTGTCTGCTGAAGATGGTTGGGCGCTGCTAAGGATGGTGGTTTTGAACGGGGAGGAGAAAGAGATCGAAGATTTAGAGGATATTGGAAAGGAGATTGTTGAGAAATGTGGTGGTCTCCCTCTTGCTATTAAGACGATTGGAGGAGTACTATCAACGAAGAGCAGGACCAAGACACAGTGGGAGAGAGTGCTTAAAACCCTTTCAAGCAATACTTGGTCTCCTTCGACCGACTTTCCCAAAGAGGTTCAACCAGCGCTATGGTTGAGTTATGAAGACCTGCCATCTCATCTTAAGCAGTGCTTTTTATATTGCTCGCTGTTCCCTGAGGACCATAGATTCAACAGTGACGATCTAATTTATTTTTGGATCTCTGAAGGGTTCATCCATGAAGAAGGAGATTTGACATTGGAAGAGGTAGGTGAAGATTGTTATGGGGATCTTGTTCAGAGGAGTTTTTTGCAACTAGATCCGAATAGTTTTTCTACATGCACTGTGCATGATCTACTATGGTCTCTTGCTCGGTTTTTAGCAGAAGAGAATTTGGTTGTGAAAGATGGGGTTGAAATCCCAATTAATTCATCTTCATTGAAGCCACGTCGCATACGGGGTGATGTTACAGAAGAAAACTGCCAAGCATTTTTTAGTGCATTGGAAGGGCACAAATCCTTGAGGACTCTACTGCTACACTCGGAAGAATCACAGGTGATCCAAGAGAATGATGTCGACAATCTGATTAAGACGACCCCGCGTCTTAGAGTACTAGACTTTTCAGACTCTCCGATCAAAAAATTGCCAGACTCCTTGGGAAATCTCATACATCTACGTTATTTAGATATGTCATTTTTCGACATAAGTGCCCTACCAGAGAGCATAGGAAACCTTGTAAATCTGCAGTTCTTGATGCTCCTGTATTGCACAGATCTACACAGGCTTCCTAAAGGCATCGGTAAGTTGCACAACCTGCGGTGTCTCGACCTTTTGGAAACAAAACTGGAGGGTGTGCCTATTGAATTAGTAAACTTGCATCATCTAAGACGGTTGTATATCTCATATAGTGACATTTGCCTGCAACTTCCACCACTGGGGTGAAAGATAACAGGCGGTACAAAAACATACCAGGCCTTCAATGTATTGCATTAATATAGATGTGCTGTACATGGTTTATGTATAGAAAACAAGCTTTACAAGGAAAAATAATAAGTGTGTTAGGCTGTACAAAACTGTCATATGTAATCGTGTGAGATCAGCTATAATTAGTATAGTATTGGCAGAATTAGCTGGAGGATCCGGAGAATCATCTGGAGATGATTGTGGCAGAGATTCAGCTTAAATTAGGGAAGTATTGACTGCAGAATTAGCTGGAGGATCCGAAGAATCATCTAGAGATGATTGTGGCAGAGATTCAGTATTATCTCTAACACCCTCCCGCAAACTGAGGGGCGGAGAGACACACAGTTTGGACCGAAGATGAAGAAAACGAGCAACTGTGTGACCCTTAGTGAAGATATCTGCTCGTTGTTCGGTGGTGTTGATATAGCGAAGAACAAGATCACCAATAGTCACCTTCTCTCGAACATAATGATAATCTGTCTCAATATGTTTTGTTCGAGCATGGAACACAGGGTTGGAAGCTAGAGCAAGAGCACTCGAATTATCACACCACAAAACTGGAGGAGAGGAAAGAGTAACATTAAGATCACGAAGCACCATGCGTAGCCAGTATAATTCAGAAGTAGTAATGGCCATAGATCGATATTCAGCCTCAGTGCTGGATTTAGATACAACTGGTTGCTTTTTCGAGGACCAGGAAACAAGATTGTCACCCAAAAAGATGCCATAGCCACTAGTTGATCTGCGATCATCAGGATCCCCAGCCCAGTCCGAGTCACAGAACGCTTGAAGATGAAGAGAACTGGGCTTGTAGTGAAGGCCATGATGTGAAGTATGTTTGAGATAGCGAAGAACTCGCTTTGCTGCAATCCAATGAGCTGTCGTTGGTGCATGCATATGCTGGCAAAGTTGATTCACAGAATAGGCTATCTCTGGACGTGTGAAAGTAACATACTGAAGAGCTCCCACTGCATGTCTGTATTCATTAGGATCACCAAGAACATTACCATCAAACTTAGACAATTTAGAGCCAGAGACACAAGGAGCATTGTAAGGTTTTACTCCACCAAGATTAAGTCTGTCGAGTAAATCATGTATGTATTTGGCCTGTGACAACTGAAGTCCAGTAGCATCCCAAGTTGCTTCGACACCCAAAAAATATGATAACAGACCAAGATCCTTCATTGCAAACTCTAACTTAAGCTTATCAATAAAGAAATGAATGGCTGCCTCAACATTACCAGTAATTATTATGTCGTCAACGTAAACCAGGATGAAAACAGTTGTATCACCAGACTTGTAAGTAAAGAGAGATTGATCTGCTTGTGAACAAACAAACCCAAGATCAGTAAGTGCTGAGCAAAGGCGTTGAAACCAAGCCCGTGGGGCTTGTTTCAAACCATAAATTGATCGATGAAGTCTGCACACCCAATCTGGATGAGTGGAGTCAATAAAACCCTTTGGTTGTTCCATATATACTTCTTCACTTAGAAAACCATGTAGAAAAGCATTAGAAACATCCAATTGTCGTACATGCCAGTGTTGAGAAACAGCAAGAGCTAGAACAATACGAATTGTAGCAGGCTTGACCACGGGACTAAAGGTCTCATGATAATCTATGCCATCTTGTTGATCAAAGCCTTTTGCAACTAATCTGGCCTTAAATCTTTCTATGCTTCCATCAGGCTTCTGTTTGATCTTGAAAACCCATTTATTTCGAACAACATTGTGACTAGTGGGACGAGGACACAGGGACCATGTACCATTTTCAACCAAAGCACTATATTCAGACTCCATAGCTCGACACCAATCAGGGTTGGTAGCAGCTTGGTTATAGGTTTGAGGTTCAAGTGGAAGTTGGACAGTGAGTAGGGCTCTTAGAGGGTATCGTGTGGAGTAGTAGGTATGGTAATTAGTGAAGGATTTTGGTTTGAGATTGCCTGTTCGAGATCGAGTGACGATTTGATGTTGGGGAGTTGTGAGTGTAATAGGCCTAGGTAAATCAATAATGGGTGAGGTTGGTGTATTTAGTGAATGTGATGGGGAATTAGTATTATCAGGTTCAAGTATAGGCTCAGTTTGTGAGGAAGTTGGTGAGTTGGGTTGATTGGTACAGGTCGTAGGCTCAGTTGGTGGATTGGTGTTGGCGGGTAGAGGTGGTACGATATCTGGTAGAAAAGGTATAGGAAATGTACCTGAATGAGTTAACTGCGTGGCATGAGTATCTTTAGGAGGTTGAGTTGATGTAGGAGACACATGTGTGTTGGACTCGCGAGCAGGAAAGCAATTCTCATCAAATATGACACTGCGAGAGATGTACACTTTGCGAGATTGAAGATCATAGCACCTGTATCCCTTTTGTTGAGAGCAGTAACCAACAAAGACACAAGGGATGCTACGATAAGAAAGTTTATTTGGCATGTATGGTCTGAGAAGAGGGAAACACTTACATCCAAATACTCTTAGAGGACGATAATCTGGATGACATTTGAACAGTTTGAAATAAGGTGTTTCGTGACTAAGGGTGACAGAAGGAAGTCTATTTATAAGATAGACTGCAGTGAGGAATGAATCAACCCAAAAGGATTTTGATAAACCTGATTCAGCAAGAAGTGTTAAGCCAGTATCGACGATATGTCTATGTTTACGCTCAGCTATGCCATTTTGCTGAGACGTATGAGGACAAGTTAGACGATGGTGAATTCCATGATTTGCAAGAAAATCTTTAAATTGATTAGACAAGTATTCACCACCGTTGTCACTTTGGAATTGTTTAATGGTACTCGAGAATTGATTTTCAACAAGGGTCTTGAATTTGACAAAACAAGAAAACACATCAGCTTTATTGAATAAAGGATACAACCAACAAAATCTACTGTAATCGTCTATGAATATTACATAGTATTTGCATCCACTAAGAGATAGGACAGGAGATGTCCATACATCAGAATGGATTAATTCCAAAGGAGTAGTAGACTTTCTTATTGAATCTGGAAAGGGGAGTTGATGATGTTTTCCTAATTGGCATGAATCGCAGACATGATTTGAGATAGAAACATTTTGAACTGGAAGATGCTGGAATTGAAAGATTTTATTGAGATTGGAAGAGGAGGGATGACCAAGTCGCTTGTGCCACATTGCTCGTGAAGTGTTAACTCCAAAAAGAGCAGTGAGACATTTAGCTTTATTCTGAGAGATTTGTTGTTGATGAAGAGGGTAGAGTCCCTGTTTACTGTGTCCCACCAGCAGAACAGCCCCCGTCTGTATGTCCTTAATTTCATAGCCACGATTAGAAAACTCAATCAGGACATTATTATCAGCACAAAATTTATAGATTGAAATCAAATTTGTAGAGGCATCTGGGCAGTGAGCAATGTCTTTAAGAATGAAGGTTTTATGTGGTGTGTGAATGGATGTTGAACCAATGTGTTTAATAGGTAAGACAGAGGTATTACCTACACCACCGATTGATGTATTACCTTCTGGAGCCTGAGGATATTCAAGATTTGCAACATTTGATGTAACATGGGTGTTAGCACCTGTGTCCATATACCACTGATCATTTTGATGAGCAAAATGGGCTCTGGGAGCATTGTTCTGTGTAGCAAGGGAGGCAAGTTCCTGTGGTGGATGTCTTCCTTGGAAGGCATAGTCAAATCGCTTGTAGCAGTCCAATGCCTTGTGATTAAGTTTTCCACAAATTTGACAAGCACACTGTTTACACTGGCAGCAAGAAGTTGTAGGTGCAGAGAGGGGTATGTTACCTGGTCCAAGGTTATTTGCTCGACCAAAGTTAGGTTTTGGTGCTGCTAGTGGTGGAAATCGTGGCCTGCGTGGAGTACTAGGCCTGTTTGAATAGAATGCAACAGGACCAGTTTCAGGAGTAATTGTCTGTTTATTGAGCTGATCAAGCATCATCTCATAATTAAGTAATTCTGAATGGAAATCAGTGAAACTCATAGCCTGGTGTCGCAGAGAGAATGTCAGAGGAGTAATAAATCCAGCAAAGTGAGGATTCAGGCCATTTGTGACGTAAGAGATAAGATCATCATCTGAGACTGGCTGTCCCACAGCTGAGAGTTGATCTGCAAAGAGCTTAGCCTAGGTTAGATACTCATAACAGCGGAGGTTACCTTGCTGTAGAGTCTGCAATTGCTTCTTGAGGTGAGTGATTCTGGATCGAGATTGGGAAGCAAATCTTGTAGTGATTGATTCCCAAGCTGATTGTGAAGTATTCAATCCATACATAGAAGAGAGCAGAGATGGTGCTAGAGTAGACAGTAAGAAGGTAAGTAGAGTTTGATCCAGTTTATACCATCTGGCATATTCTGGATTAATAGTACCAGCAATCTTTGCAGCATCATTAACAAATTGCAGAGGTGCTGGTTTTGATCCATCAACGAAGCCAATAAGATCATGGCTTCGAAGTAGTGGCAGGAACATAGCCACCCAACCAAGGTAGTCATCAGGGCCAGACAACTTCACATTCAAAGTAGGCAGATTAGGTTGTTGAGAGGAAGTAGCATCAGAGTGCGCCATAGGAACGTTAATGGCAGAACTTGATGTTTGCAAGGCTCTGATACCATGAAAGATAACAGGCGGTACAAAAACATACCAGGCCTTCAATGTATTGCATTAATATAGATGTACTGTACATGGTTTATGTATAGAAAACAAGCTTTACAAGGAAAAATAATAAGTGTGTTAGGCTGTACAAAACTGTCATATGTAATCGTGTGAGATCAGCTATAATTAGTATAGTATTGGCAGAATTAGCTGGAGGATCCGGAGAATCATCTGGAGATGATTGTGGTAGAGATTCAGCTTAAATTAGGAAAGTATTGACTGCAGAATTAGCTGGAGGATCCGAAGAATCATCTAGAGATGATTGTGGCAGAGATTCAGTATTATCTCTAACATGGGGAAGCTCCCCAACTTGGATCACCTCTCGATAAATGATGCATCTGCTGTCAAAAAGATTGGAACTGAATTTTTGGGTCAGAAACCTGATTGTAGCAATGATCAAGGTGGCAGGATGCAAATTTTTCCAAAGTTAACAATATTGACATTTCGAAACATGCCCAATTGGGAGGAATGGGAATGGGAGGTGAAGGATGATGAATCAAAGTTAAAAGAATTGACACTTTATCGTTGTCCAATGTTGAAGTCTCTTCCTTCTAGCCTTGTTCACCATGCTACTACCCTAACAAAGCTGCAGATACAATGTTGCGATAGTCTAAAAGCAATCAGGGAGTTTTCCTCGGTCAAAGAATTGGAAATATCTGACAGCCCTAATCTAGAGGTTGTTTCAGACCTTCCTAGCTTGAAAACATTGAAGTTGAAAGATCGTGCAATGCTTGCCCTGCCAGAGTGGTTACATAGAGGACAACCTGACTTCCCTGCACTCAACAAGCTTGAGATCAAGGCCAATGACCAACTACTCCGCCGATGCCTCAAGGATGGCTTAGATTGGCCCAAGATTGAACATATCCCCTACGTATATGCCAAAGATCTTGATGGATCCGGATTCATCTCCAAGAGTCCCTCGGCATTCAGCACCAACTTAAAATGATTATGTTGAAGATCATGAGTAGAGCACATAAGGTTCTCCCTTCGCAATGAGGTAACATTTTGTTTTCCAAATATCATGCTTTTTTTTGTCGAACAAAAATGGGATTTTTCTCTATATCATCATACATTTTAGAATTCCTATCCAAATCTTGTTTGGCTAAACTAGTCTTCTCTGTTAAGGTGTGATAAATTTGCAAATCGTATCTCTTTCTATAATTGCCTACATATATTTGGTGAGATATCATCATTGTATACAAAGTCTCCAGAGTAGAATCATTGTTTTACCACAGGCCGCACCTATTATCTGATTTGAAGCCCATCCATATTTGCTTCGAGCCTAGTGACACCAAATTGGACCAGTATCCTTAGGACCTCAAGAATGACCACTTCCCGCTGCACTTAGATGTCCTCCATGAGCTTTTCGAAGCTTCTACCACTACCAAATAGGATATGGAAATTTTGTAGCCTCTCTAAACACTAAACAGTCCCATACTTGAACTTGCGAATGCAAACGTTGCAATATCTTACATCCCTATACAACTTTGGCTTACTGTGGCTTCGCCAAGAGAATGCCGGTTCGATTCAATACCTTACGAGTCCATGACCCAGACGGTTCTATTGAACCGACCACATCTCCGCATAGCTTCGCCCGGGCCAAACCGTGCCACCCACTAAAATAAAGCCGGCTCACCAAACCCAACCCAAACCCAGTGGTAAAATGAACTATATCCCAATCCTTTCATTCCGATATATTTACAGTCTTGGCTTTCTCTTGTTCGATCTCACATTTATTCTGGCGTTTCTTCTGCTTTGATTTTCGAACAGCATGAAATCTATTCATGGAGCCTCAGCTATCTGGTTATGCTTTTGATCAAAGAGACTTATTTTCGGTATTGATTTTATATTTTATAACTCGGTGTTACTTCATTGATTTTTTGTTGCTCCCAATGCATATTTGATAGCAGTACTAGCGTAGTATCATACTATGTAGTCAAATATAAAAGGAATTATCATTGGAAAGAGGAACAATCTCCGAGGCATGTGAAGAGAGAATTTATTATGTACTTTGGATTCTTGTCCTTCTTACTTGGTTTGTGTTGCAGTCCATGATGCATCTGAGCTCCAGCCATCTACCTGCTTGTGGGACAACCCTGTTCACCATCCCTTTTCCATGTGGATTTGAAAGCTTTACGGCTCCAGAGTCCAGAGATAAGGGGGTAAATTGATTCATGAATTATACCTTTGCAAGTTCTTATCGTGACGAAGACATGTTTATTTGACCGAGCTCTATTGATTTATTTGTTTCATTTTGTTTGTTAGTACTATTAAGTAAATTTGAACTTGTACTTGATAGTTCAGACATTAAACTATGCAGCTAGATCTAGCTATCGAAAAGTTAATTAGCAAAATGTTGTGCATATCTATTAATATTACTACGAAGGAGTAGCTGTCGAGGGATTTTCTCATTCCATCCTAGTAACCCACTTCACTCGGCTGCATTTTGGGCAAGATATCAAGTGGTGGACTAAACTTTATCATGATATTTGATACGTAATACGTTGCTTTTTTGTGAGCATGATATGAGATGTATTTACCAAATTGGCAAACTTTATTGGTAATAGCAAAATTTTGACATTAGATGTTTTTTGCCAAAGCGCTTATGAAGTATCCTGAGATTGCGGAAATGGAGAAGATGCCTAAAATGTTGTTAACTGAAATGTGCTATGAGTACTGAGGAAAGAAATTTGACTGCAAGTACATAAGTAAACAGAGCACTTCGGAGATGCTAGAATTTGTGTCATTTTTTTCCCAGTTGAAGTATGGAAGGTTATGGGACAAATTATGTTAATTTGAAGAGTAATGTATACCTTAAGGAAGGTTGAATGTGGGCAGAAATGAAAGGATACACAGATCAACTCTTTGGAACAAAAGAGCATTCAAATTACCACTATGACTCAAGAATTTCAAGTACTGGCCATTCTTTTTAGAGTTCAAATAAAGATTACAAGTTGAAAGGATTTTTAGAAATAATTTGGTTTTTTTGCTTAGAGTGTTAATTGCTAAGGTTATTTCTCACTTTGTGAAATGGTAAAAAAGAGCCACAGGGTTAAGGTCAATAATTTTGAGTGACTTTCCAATCCAAAATCTCTATTATTATTATGCAGAGAAGAGGGCATTAAAGGAGATTTATTTATTTATTTATTTTTAACTCGGGACTAAATAACCTGAATTTTAAAGTCTAAGATATGTTATAGCCATTTGTATTAATTTTTTGGTAACTTTTTCGGTGATCCTTCCACATATTTGTTGTTGTTAGATTTGTGAGACGGTATTCTGCTTTTACATTATATGTAGCGAGAACTTTACTGTTTTAGTATCCGTAGTCCACGCAAAACTGAGCCTAAGAAGCCTTCTACTGGTCTCGGCTTAGTAATTTCGGGACTGGATACTGAGTATGAAGGATTTGAAGATCTGGTTAAAGAGAAGTGCGATCGAGATTTATAATCATGCTTCTCTTCCACCCCTTGTATCCTAAGTCTGCATCTTATTGTTTACTGTCAACTAATTCAAGGACGTGCAGCAAACTGTATACATGGAGTAGGTGAATTTTTGGAAAATTATATATGTTCATGGTATCATGCATATTTTTTACTTGATTTTCTGAAGTACTTCACATGTGCTCATAATAGTGATCATTTTTTTTGATTTGATGTTGCTGTCATTCTTTCTTTTCTTTTGCAGATAGATTTTATGCATCCAATTTGAGGATCTTGGAGGAAGATATTAGTGCTCTAACTTTATGATAGGTCTTCATGTATCAGCAGGAACTACGTTTCGTTCGTTGGCGTGTACTTAATGGTTGTTTCACCCAAATACTGCTTTTATAAGACCAAATAAATTGGAATTCTGTATGTTGGTTATGAACTTATGCAATGATACGATGAATATGATGGTATTTCTTTTTATATTCTAATTATTTGATGGTTCCTTGTTTAGCAATATGTGAAGGGGAATGCTAGCACATGCAAAGGAAAAATAAGTAGAGGTAAAACTATTATTTGTCGGAATTATATTGATATGTTAGAAGTAAAAATCAGAATGCCTAGATGTTCCAATTGCTAGTGAGCCCAACTCTAACGCGTTACATTGTAGGATACTGGACCCTTGGGACCGTTATTGCACATCACAAGATCTAATGGCTCCAGGGGTTTGGAAGCAGCTAAAAAGACTGCGTGTATGCATCATAGGCTAATAAATGTGGTGCTTTAGACTAATTATGTTATATTGATTGCCCCATCACGAGCAAAAAAACGTGACACTTATCGATTTTTCTGTCAACGTAACTGTGGTTGATCTAAAGCTAGAAGCAAGAAGAATTAGTATGTGGATGTGAACTTGATTGAATGAACAAGGACTTTGAGCTGATCTCATTATTATCGATTGTCCCATCATAGGCCAGAAATGTGACACTATCGATTGTCCCATCACCGAAATTTGGCTGGAAGTTGAAAAAATAATTAACCTTAGATCTGGATTGGGTTAAAAAGGAATGAAATGAAAAGTTATTTCAAAATACTATTAAAGATTTATGAGATTTCGTATGATATATCACTCTTGAGTGGTTGAATTTCTATTGATATTTGATATACATATATATACTAGTTATTCGAGCATTATTGATAATCGGTTTGTGATTTCGTTATATGTATAACAATTTCTTACTATTTTCAAACTTATACTTAGTGTGAATGTGTGGGTATTCATGCTTTCTTTTTCTTTCAAAGATGCAAGATGCTTGGTACTTTGCTGTGGTTAGAATCATGAGTGAAAGGATAAATAAATAGGCCATCACTAAAACCACATAAGTGATTAAATTTCATAATTATACTAGTTTTGTTATTTGGTATAAATTATGATCATTATTATCCAATAATATTGGGGTTATAATAAATTTTTCAGGCTCTGTATTTTTTTTAGAGCTTTGTCTTAGAAAATATGTGTCGTGTCACGTAGCAATTCGGATATTGGTTCGGGACGTGATAGTTGCAATGCAGGATGTATCTGGGCTCTAGTCATCTACCTACTTGTAGGACAACCCTGTTCATCATCCTCTTTCCATGTCATTGAAGATTTGAAAGCTTTATGTCTCCCGAGTCACGAGACAAGGGGTTTTAATTGATTCACGAATTATACCTGTGCAAGTTCTTATCGTGATGTAGGCCTGTTTATTGGATATGACGTAGGACTGAGAACCTAATCATATAATTGAACGAACTCTATTGGCTTATTTGTTTCATATTGTTTGTGGAAATTTGAACTTGCACTTGATAGTTCAGACATTAAAATATTTACCTAGCTCTAGTTATCCTAGGGTTAATTAGCAAAATTTTGTGCATATGTATGAATATTACTGTGAAGGAGTAGCTGTCAAGGGATTTTCTCTAGAATGATGATGGAATAAATTATGTTAATTTGTAGAGTAATGAATAAGGAAAGTAGGATATCTTACTAGTCACCATAGGGCCTGATATGAACAAGAACCATCCCTAAAATGATGGAACCTAGTGATAATCATTACCATCAGCTTGATAGCATTGTGGCAGTCCCCACAAATCCTCAAGTTCTTAAACACTTGGAATAATTGATTCTACATTCAAGTTCTGAACTCCGAGTGCAAAAGCAAGCTTCTTATTGTGGCTGCACAAAGTTTCCTCCTCTTGCAATTCCTCTGCCCATGCAAAACATCCAGGCATCTGGAAGATGACCATAATCTTCTTCATCAACATCATGCAAAACATAATCTGCATCTGGAAGATAACCTTCTAGCTTCATCTTTAACAAAAGTATTGTTGGGGGAAAACCCAAGTCATGCCATCTCGGAGGCGCCCGACCAAAGAGCGCCGACCAGAGAGGCGCTCGACTAGAAAGTACCGACCAGAAGCAATCCCGCCACAGGACACTCCACTAGGTGACCAGCTCAGCTCGGCACCCGTGCCAGGCCCATGCCTTAGCCGAATACCCAATTTCCGTCTAAACCTTTAAAGGATTTGACAACTAAATACATGACTCCACTACAACCTGCCACCATCCCTAAGTCATCAAGGCACGAGGTCTCCACAGGTATTCGGCACGACCCATCATTAATGCATGAGACCTCCTCAGGCCTCCGATGCACTCAGTCATTAAATGAACACGGCTCAAGATGATCTCCGGATCACTGAACCATCAAAGCGTATGGCTCTTTCTGACCGCCGGTTCACTCAGCAATTAATGCACTTACCATCTATGAACCCCAGGCCCACCACGGCCGGCGGTTCAACCACCCCAACGGGTCCGATCAACCGCGACAGCTCCCTGACTCCGGTCTGATCCGGCCTTATTCTCCACTACGCCATTAATGAGCAAAATCATGCCCAATTATCACAAAAGAGGACAAATCCCCCTGTCACCTCCCAGGTAACATAATATCTTCCTATAAAAGGGAACCTGGGGAAAAAGAAAAGAACAACACAGAACGGACACAAGATACACACAGAGAACAAACATTCTCCTCCTTTACTCCCCCCACATATTAGCCCCCTCTGACTTAAGCTTCGGAGGGCCGGCGCCGGAAAGCCCGGCCACCGGCTTTCTTGCAGGACTCTCCAGGAGAACGCCACCAGTCGACGCCACCGCCGTCCACCGTCCCGGCAGCGGAGTTCCTCCCCCCTTGGTTCGCGGCAGCCCCCGGGTCCAATTTCCAGCAATAGTTGGCGCTAGAGGAAGGGCCCGAGTTGCTGCCATGAAACTAAGAAGTAAAGGGGCTTCCAATGCCTCTCGACGTCTTCCACCCAGTCCTGAACACTCTGTCCAGAACTCGCCGCCCCCGGCCGAGTTAACTCCTCAAGTTCGGCCGGAGCAGTTTGATGCCCTGGTGCAACAGGTGCAAGCCTTGGCTACCGCTGTCCAAGGCTTGCAACCCAGGGGCGTCCCGACGGTACCGCTTCCTCCGGCTCCAGCTCAACCAGAGCCCCCTACAAGCGGACTTTCCCTTCGAGGTCAGGACTCTCAAGTCCAGGCCTCCCTCTGGAGAGAACACCCAGTCAGAGGCCCTGGTGGCTGGCCACAACCTTCGGAGGCTGAGTCGGTTCCGGGGCAACTTGCACCCGAACGAACCGCTGCAGCGATCCTCCAGAATGATGAACTCGACAAGAAGGTCGAGAAGCTGGAGCGCCAGATCCAGGCACTCCACGGAAGAAAATCGGGACGTGATGGTGACTTCGAGTTCACCACGAAGTCCCCCTTTTCCCAGGAGATTGAAGACGAACCGGTCCCACTACGGTTCAAGATGCCCCAGGTGGAGCCTTACAACGGCAAGGCTGATCCCCTTGACCACCTAGAAAGTTATCGGGTCTTAATGGCCCTACAAGGAGCCTCGGAGGCCATGATGTGCAAAGCTTTCCCAGCGACACTCCGAGGACCGGCCCGGCTTTGGTTTACCGGGCTGAAGCCGAGTATTGTCTCCTCTTTTGAGCAGCTCGGCAGGCAGTTCGCCGGCAATTTTGCCGCCAGCCAGCCCCAGCGGCGGACATCGGACTCCCTCCTTGATATTAAACAAAAGGAGGGAGAATCCCTCAGGGAGTATTTGGACCGGTTTACCGCCGCAACATGGGAAGTCCGGAAACTCGACCAGTCAATCGCCATGTCGGCATTAAAGACTGGAGCCCGGTCTTACAGGTTCCTCTTCTCTATCGAGAAGAACTTTCCTGCAGACCTCACCGAAATGCTCGTTCGGGCGCGAAAGTACGCCAAGGCTGAGGAAGCCGTGGCTGTTAGGCGGAGCGGGGCCGAGCAGAACCCCAAGAAACAGAAGAGACGCCGCGAGGAGCGTGGCCAGCCCAGAAGCCCGTCCCCGCGCCGAGCTAAAAATCCGCCCCGCCTGAAGAGTCCACCCCGACTACGGGGACCGCCTCAGCAGAGGTCACCACTCCGCCCGAGGTTCCCACCACGGGCCCGTGCACTCGAAGGGAGGTATGAAAACTACACTCCCCTCACTGCTCCTCGGGCCGAAATCCTCATGGAGATCGAGGGGCAAGACTACATCCGGCTCCCACCTCCGAAATGAGACTCCGGAATTCGGCGTGATCCCCGGAAGTATTGTCGTTTCCACCGGGATCACGGCCATGATACCGAGGACTGCTATCAGCTCCGGAATGAGATCGAAGCACTCATCCGCCGAGGGGTGCTCGATCGATTTGTACGAGGCCGGCGCGAAGAAAAGAAGCCAGCCGAAGGAGCCACACAGCCTGAAGGTTCAAATGCCAACAGGCCCATCGCCGGCACCATCAACACCATCCGAGGCGGGCCCCCGGTTGGAGAAGCGTCAGGGGAAGGGACCTCCTCAAAGCGCCTGCGCGTCTCGGAAGCCATCTCCTTTTCAGACGATGACTTAGAGGGAGTCGAAACCCCCCATGATGATGCCGTGGTCATCTCCATGATTATAAATAAATTTGATGTAAAACGCATCTTGATCGATAATGGAAGCTCGGCGAATGTTTTGTATTTTGATGCCTACTGTAAAATGGGAATGACAGAAGAGCAACTACGGAGGATGAATGCTCCATTAGTTGGGTTTACGGGGGATTCAGTCCCAGTAGAGGGCGAGGTCGACCTCCTGGTCACAGTCGGGCTCGCCCCCCGTGAAAGTACTGTGGGGATGAGCTTCCTCGTGATACGCCTGCCCTCGGTCTACAATGCCATTTTGGGAAGACCAGGTCTCAACGCCCTCCGAGCGGTAGTCTCGACTCATCACCTGCTCATGCGATTTCCCACCGGCCAAGGAGTTGGCGAGGTTCGTGGGGATCAAACGGTAGCGAGGCGATGCTACATGGCGACCCACGAGGCGAAACGACCAGCTGAGGTGCCTGTCCTAGCAACCGACCAGCCCTCAACTAAAACTCTGGAGGCAAGGGTCAACCCTCAGAAAAAGCGGGTAGAGCCTGGTGAGTTACTGATCCAAGTTCCTCGGTGCGAAAACTTTCCCGAGCTAACCGTGCAGGTCGGCTCTGGCCTCAATGAGCGCGAAAGGGATCGCCTCGTCAACTTCTTGCGGGACAATATGGACGTCTTCGCATGGTCGCTCGCGGATATGCCGGGGATAGATCCAGAAATCATGGTCCACCGGCTCCAAGTAAAGCCAACCTGCAAGCCCGTGCGACAAAAGAAGCGAGGCGCCGCCCCTGAACGACAACGAGCAGCAGCCGAGGAGGTTGACAAGCTCCTTGAAGCTGGCTTCATCCGGAAGATATCCTACCCGGAGTGGCTCGCCAATGTGGTCCTCGTCAAAAAAGCCAGCGGAAAATGGCGCATGTGCGTGGACTACACCGACCTGAATAAAGCCTGCCCAAAGGACAGCTTCCCACTCCCCAGCATCGATGACAGTCAACTTTAAAGACCACGCAATAGCACGTATCTGGTAGGATAGTGATTACGGGTATCGATCCACAGGGATTGGGGTATAGTTGTTTTCTTAAAAATAAAAATATTTAAAAGGAAGAGTTTGTGAAGAAAATTAAACTAAGGAATTTAATAAAGAAAATGCAATTAAAATGATATCAGTTTGGGAGAACCTAGGGCAAGAAATTCACCACTAACATCGGAAGAAGGATTAATTATATTTTAATTTATTCTTGGATAAACATGCAAATTGGCTACAAGCCTAATAAGCATTTAAATAGAAATTCACAAAAGTAATTTAGGCATAATCCATCTTTAGTTAGCATGAAATGTCTACCCTAATCTAAGGTGGCAGCACATTGCATCTTCCTTAAGCATGGACTATTTTATATTTACTTAGTGATCATGAAGAGCAGTTGTATAAACTTCACATTTAAAATCACAGAAATTAAATATGAGATGAAATAAAATATTCATTAGAAGCAAAATAAGGTTTATACAACTCCAAGAATAGAAATCAAAAATATAAAACTCTTGGCCCTTTGTTAGGGCTACAATCGGCCCTAGAGAAGATCAGCCTTCCATGAAGTTGTGGGCGGCAGCAGCAGCACAGCAGCGGGCTCCCATTTGCATCATGATCAGCTTCCTTTCTTCCTCCCTCAGCACTTCATTCTTATTTTTTTATATACATGGGAAGTTATTCCCAAAATATCCAAACCTCTCTCCCTCCTCTGTTTTTTATTTCTATGGGACTTCCACCCGAGAAGAGATGCCATGGGATCCGTCTCCTCCTCCTTTTATAGCCTTCACCAGCCCTCTCTCCTCCCCTGTTTCGTGCGAAGGATAAGCTTGAATGTGGGATAAGGATGGCTGGCTGGAGTTGATCCGGTCGTTGGGAAAGTTGAGATTTGTTGGCCGCGGGAGATCCGGATGCGGGAGAAGTTGGAAGGAGCTCACGGACGCTGGGATGAATTGGAAGGGAGTGATCTGTAAGGCTCTGTTCCTTGATCCTTGGACACACTGCTGGATGGAGTTGATCGCTGGATCCTTGAAGCTCACCAAACGGCTGGATTGGTTGGCTGAAGTCACCTTGATCCTTTGGGATGCTTGCTTTCTGGACATTGGAAGGAGCTAGATTTGGTGGGAGGTGATCCGAAAGAAGAGGCTTGGGAGATGAAGCAAGCGAAACAGGGGAGGCGTGGGTGGATAAAGTTGGCTTGATTCTCGGATGCAAGGGATGTTGCTCACAGTTGAGATGGCGGAAATCGTTGGGAAGAAGATAAGGATGAATCGAGAGAGAAGGAGGATGCTAGGAACAAATACGGATGGGATGGAGTTTGGATTTGGTTCGAGATAAAGATGAGCTCGGAACAAGGGAACCGGAAGCTGATGTTGTTTTGTTCCTGGGAAGAAATCGGCTGATAGCTGGGAGGTTTGGGAAGTTCATAAGATTTGACTTTATCCCATGGAGATGGAAGATGGGATTCTCTGATTCGTGGGATCTCGGGACGGATGCGGAGAAGCTCGGCTGGGAGTGAATGTGCTGGAAGCTTGATCTGCATCGCGGGATGGCTCGCGGATGAGGTTGAGATTAATCGGGGAGTTTGGATGAAGCTCACGGTTGGGAACGGATGTTAAGTGATCCGGAACAGGGGAGAATAAGCTTAGATGCCGTGTTTGCTGGTCCGTGAGGCTCGGGAGGATGGAGTTGCATTATGGGTTGAATGCGGTTGATGGAATGAAGATGGATGCTAAACGAAATGAAGGGGAGATGAGCTGAGGCTTTGAACGCGGAAGGGATGAAGCTGGGACGGCTTTGGGATAAAGATGGATTACGAACGGGATGTATGTGATAAGGATGTAATCCGAGATGCAGGGGAAGTTGGACTTTATCCATGGGTGCTGGAAACGGGAGAATCAACGTGTATGGGAATGGTCTGTTCTTTGTTCCAACACATGGGAAAACAATGGGTTTGAGAGGCGTGGAGTTGGGTGATGCAAGTTGAATGGCTGAGATGGGATGAGGCTTTGGGATCCGCGCAACTAAGATGATATGCTTTGAGATCTGAGAAACAAATAATTGAAGGGATTTTATTGTTTTTGAGATTAAAATTGGATCATGTGGAAAAAGAGTTGGGTGACTGAATCAGAGGGTCTTGATTTGCGGGGTGCATATGATTTGGGTTCAGGGATCATCCCAAATAAGTTTGACTTGACCTGCATTCATTAGGCTTAATCATTAAATAATTAAATCAACTCGAATTACCTCTGATAATTATTAAAATGCAATGATGATGGTAACACATATTTTATGGTTAAATTTACGAAATATGTGAATTAAAATAATGATAAGTGCTATGAATAAAAGGTTAATTTATGCATTATTTAGCACTTATCAATCAACCAGCTCGTGGACTCCACCTCGGGTCACGAGCTGTTAGCCTTCATGGACGCCTTTTCCGGATACAACCAGATCCGCATGGCGCCAGAAGATGAAGAAAAAACGGCTTTCATCACCGATGGGGGAACCTACTGCTACAAAGTAATGCCATTCGGCTTAAAGAATGCCGGGGCAACTTATCAGAGGCTGCTCAGCCGGATCTTCAAAGATCAGATAGGCCGAAACATGGAGGTCTACGTTGATGACATGCTGGTGAAAAGCAATGTGGCGCAAGACCATGTGGCTGACCTTGATGAAGCATTCTCCACACTCCGAAGGTACCAGATGAAGCTCAACCCAACCAAATGCGCATTCGGAGTCACTTCCGGCAAATTCCTCGGCTTCATCATTACACAGCGGGGAATCGAGGCCAATCCTGAAAAGATCCGAGCCCTCCAAGAAATGACGCCTCCAAAGACAGTTAAAGAGGTACAACGGCTCACGGGCCGAGTTGCAGCTCTCGGGAGATTTATCTCCCGCTCGGCCGAGCGCTGCCTTCCATTCTTTGCGGCTCTCAAGAAGCCAAGGAACTTCTTATGGTCGGACGAGTGCCAGCAGTCTTTTGAAGAGCTCAAGCACCTTCTGGCTTCCCCTCCCCTGCTCACAAAGCCTCAACAGGGTGAACTTCTTTACCTGTATTTAACCGTTTCTCCTGTGGCGGTAAGCTCGGTCCTGGTCCGACAGGAGGGCAAACTCCAAAAACCAGTATATTACACCAGCCGGGTCTTGAGGGATGCTGAAACCCGATACTCCAAGCTGGAGAAGACTGCTTATGCATTGGTCATCTCAGCTCAGAGGCTCCGGCCTTACTTCCAAGCCCACACAATGGCCGTGCTGACCGACCATTCAGTAAAGCAGATTCTGCAAAGATCAGACCGCGCAGGCCGGATCACTAAATGGGCCATCGAGCTCAGAGAATTTGACCTCGAGTACCGACCCAGACCGGCAATCAAAGCGCAAGCACTCGCCGACTTCATAGTCGAGTGCACCGTACCAGACGAGGTCGAGCCTGAACCTGAGCCACCAACGGAGCAGACCCCGAGTTTGACATGGACTTTGCATGTCGATGGCTCTTCAAACTCGGGGGGTAGCGGGGCAGGTCTCATCCTCACCAGCCCGGAGGGGGTGGTCGCTGAGCAAGCCCTATGCCTCGAGTTTCCTGCTTTCAACAACATGGCGGAGTACGAAGCACTCGTCGCCGGGCTCAAGCTGGCCAGAGAGCTAGGAGTGAAGGACTTGGAGGCCTTCAGCGATTCTCAGCTCGTCGTCAACCAAATCATGGGTGACTTCGAAGCCAGAGACCCTACAATGCAGAAATATCTCCAGAAGGTACGGGATCTCGCCTCGACCTTGGATTCTTTCCACATCCAACATATTGCCAGGTCGGAGAACCTTAGGGCCGACCAGCTATCAAAGCTAGCGTCCTCTCGCATGAGTGAGCTCCCCAAAGCGGCAGCGCTGGAGTATCTCCAAAAACCCAGTACGGAGGAGCCCGAGCAGGCCCTTTGTATTGAGTCCGAGCCAAGCTGGATGGACGAGCTCATCAGCTATCTGCAAGACGAAGTCCTCCCCAGTGATGAACGAGAGGCTCGCCGAATAAAGCGCTCCGCCACCTGGTACATATTGCATGAGGGAAAGCTTTATCGGAGATCTTTCACCTCTCCCCTCCTCAGATGCCTTCGCCCAACAGAGGCTGATTATGCAATGCGCGAAGTCCATGAAGGGATTTGCGGAAACCATCTGGGAGGACGAGCATTGGCCCATAAAATTTTGCGCCAAAGATATTATTGGCCGACACTCCAGAAGGATGCGGTGGACTTTGTCCGAAGATGCGACCGATGCCAGAGAAACGCCAATGTCCAACGCCGACCCTCGGCTCCCTTAACTTCTATCAGCTCCCCTTGGCCTTTTGCCCAGTGGGGAATTGACATTCTAGGGCCATTTTCTCTGGCTATCGGGCAAAGAAAATTCCTGGTCGTCTCCATCGACTATTTTACAAAGTGGGTGGAAGCCGAGCCTCTTGCCCGGATCACCAAGCAGAAGATGCGGAATTTTGTCTGGAAATCAATAATTTGCAGATTCGGGCTCCCCCGCATCCTCATATCCGACAACGGTCGCCAGTTCGACAACCTCCATTTCAGAGAATTCTGCTTCGAGCTTGGCATCGACCACCGCTTCACCTCGGTCGCACACCCTCAGACGAACGGAGAAACCGAGGTAACAAACCGTACTATTTTGCAGGGGCTCAAAGCCAGGCTCGATAAATTCAAAGGACAATGGGTCGAGGACCTATACAATGTCCTGTGGGCTTATCGGACCACATTCCGTGTCCCCACCGGCGAGACTCCCTTCAATCTGACATATGGAACAGAAGCTGTCATCCCGTTGGAGATTGGGCTTCCTTCTCCAAGAGTAGAACATCACGATGCCAGCTCCAACTCCTTGCAGCTCAGGAGCAACCTTGACCTGATCGAGGAAACAAAGGAGGCCGCCCGAGTTCGCATGGCGAGGTACCAGCAAAAGACAGCTCAGTACTACAACGCCAGGGTCAAAGTCAAATCCTTCAAACCAGGGGACCTTGTCCTCAGAAGAGCTGAGGCCTCCCGACCAACTGAGCAAGGGAAACTGGCTCCAAATTGGGAAGGACCTTACCGAGTCACGCACATTCGCCGACCCGGAACTCATAAGCTAGAGTCTCTAGATGGGACTCCCATTCCACGAAACTGGAGCTCTGAAAATCTCCGCGTGTACTACCAGTAGAACCCCAAGGGGTCCCCCATCATTCAACCATAAATTTCATTTTATGATAACTTGTGATGGTTTGTGCACTTGTTCGAGCTCACCAATTCTCCTA
Source organism: Phoenix dactylifera (assembly GCF_051530095.1). Lineage (NCBI taxonomy): Eukaryota > Viridiplantae > Streptophyta > Magnoliopsida > Arecales > Arecaceae > Phoenix > Phoenix dactylifera. Next base: position 3,991,332 of record NC_143198.1, read on the forward strand.
ACTATCTCATGGTGCCAGGCTCGTTCTCCTACCCTGACCACGGTCGGGATGCCTCGATATTTCGGGATGGATTACCTACGTGGACTTCCTGAAGATGTTCGTGAGTTCGTGATACGGTCTCCACCGACCAACAAGCTCGGCTCGTTCTCCATCGACCAACGAGCTCGGCTCGTTCTCCATCGACCAACGAGCTCGGCTCGTTCTCCATCGACTTCAGCCAACGAGCTCGGCTCGTTCTCCTACCCCGACTACGGTCGGGATGCCCCGATACTTTGGGATGCGGTCTTCACCGACCAACGAGCTCGGCTCGTTCTCCATCGGCCAACGAGCTCGGCTCGTTCTCCATCGACTTCAGCCAACGAGCTCGGCTCGTTCTCCTACCCCGACCACGGCCGGGATGCCTCGATACGTCGGGATGCCCCGATACGTCGGGATGCCCCGATACTTCAGGATGCGGTCTTCACCGACCAACGAGCTCGGCTCGTTCTCCATCGGCCAACGAGCTCGGCTCGTTCTCCATCGACTTCAGCCAACGAGCTCGGCTCGTTCTCCTACCCCGACCACGGTCGGGATGCCCCGATACTTCGGGATGCGGTCTTCACCGACCAACGAGCTCGGCTCGTTCTCCATCGGCCAATGAGCTCGGCTCGTTCTCCATCGACTTCAGCCAACGAGCTCGGCTCGTTCTCCTACCCCAACCACGATCGGGATGCCCCGATACTTCGGGATGCGGTCTTCATCGACCAACGAGCTCGGTTCGTTCTCCATCGGCCAACGAGCTCGGCTCGTTCTCCATCGACTTCAGCCAACGAGCTCGGCTCGTTCTCCTACCCCGACCACGGCCGGGATGCCCCGATACGTCGGGATGCCCCGATACGTTGGGATGCGGTCTTCACCGACCAACGAGCTCGGCTCGTTCTCCATCGACCAACGAGCTCGGCTCGTTCTCCATCGACCAGCGAGCTCGGCTCGTTCTCCTGTTCATGATCAGCGCAAAGTCCGTGATTGGCAACAAGCTGGATTCTATCTTGCCGGCGTCCCCAAAGAACGGACTCCGAGCAGAAAAGCGTTTTCAGTCGTCAGGCGAAGTTCACGGCCTCGGCATAAGAACGCTCACGGTACCAGGTACCCGTTCAATTAACGTCTTTACATTATCTCATTTATTTTTACTTGGATTCTTCTCTGCCGACGTCCCCAAAGAACGGACTCCGAGCATAAAAGCGTTTTCAGTCGCCAGGCAAAGTTCACGGCCTCGGCGTAAGAACGCTCACGGTACCAGGTACCCACTCAATGTCTCTACATTCTCAATTTACTTTCATCCTTGGTTAAGTAACTACTTGAATGAACCCCCGACTGACGTCGAGGCACCCGGCCGGGCCAGTCATCGCTCGGCCTCGCCCCTCCTACATGCACCGTTTAATAGTAAACTTGGTCTATACCGTCAGCTCAATGAATCCTCATCACGAGCTGACGAGCGATCCAACCCGTGTTGTCGGAAAAAGTCCGATCATCCGCCTCGGCGGCTCGAGGTCCGGACTTCACTAAACTTCAAAGTCTTAGTGACAGTCCTAGGGCTCGGTCGAATTCTGAGCTAAGCTCGGAAAGATTCCCCCGAGCCCAAACGCATCCTAGACAAGCGTCACTGTATTACGTGTCTTAGGACCGAGCAATGGAAACTCGAACCTAAGCTCGGTGTGCCGAGCCTAAACGAAAGTCCAATTGTGGCGGACGAAGTTGGGACCGTAGAGCCTATGTCCTTGGAGCCTAAAGTGGATCCAAGCAGAGAAACCTAAGTCTACCACAGGCACTTACGAGTTGCGGAAAATATATGTATATTCATTTCAAAAAGCCCGTAGGCTAAGTACAAAGCTCGGGCTCGGCCCTTACAAATGTGGGGACCATCCCGACTTAAAAAAAAAAAAAAACTATACTAAGGCTCGGCCTCGGCAGCTTCGGGAATGGCCGGCTCTGCGGTCAAGGCCTCCTCTTCGGCAGCCTCGGCAGCAACAGGAACAGCCTCGGAGGCCACCTCGGTGACTTCGGGGACGGCCTCGGCCGCCTCGGCCAGACCTTCCTGGTCGGCCTCCGGAGCTTCTGCCTCCGCCTCCGCCTCCGACCTTTCGACCCCTGCTCCTGGTCTGAGCAGGTTCAGGTCGAAGTCGGGAAGGAGCTGCCGCAATTGGTTGCGGAAGTCCTTGAAGCCTTGAATCAGCCCGTTCACGCCCTCCTCTTCTAGGAGGTCACGGAACTCCTCCGACTCGCGGAAGAGCTTCACTGCGTCTTGGGCTTGCTCCCGAGCCTCTTGCTCCCGAGCCTCATGATATGCGGCTTTCCGCTCGAGGTTCTTAACTTCCCGCTCGAGCTCTAAGGTTTTGAGGCGGGCATTCCCCACCTCCTGCTCGCGGGTGGCTAGTGCCAGCTCGGCCTTGGCCAAACGAGCCTCCACCGCGCGCACTTCGGACCTCGCCAACGTGTGCGCGCCCTTCTCCTCTTCGAGCTCGGCGGTCAGAGCTCGAATCTCATCCTCGGCTGCTCCCACCCTTGCTTGGAGCACCTGGCGCTCGGCCTCGGACGCCTGGCACCTCACCTCGGCCTCCTCGTGCCCTCGCTGATGCTTCCGGGCCCGCTCCCGGTAGTCTTGCACTATGTGCATCAGCGTCTCCGTCTCGTGCAAATGCTGTAAAAGAGACGTGAGAAACGTAAGAAACTACGATAAAACTTGCATAACTGTACAGACAGGAAGACTAACTTACCCGGACGGCAGAACAAAGAGTAGCGTCCATGAAGGCGCCGTAGCTCATGGACCGTATTTTGGCCTGGTCGGCTGGAAGCAGCGCGACCCGAAATACTTCGTGCGCCACTTGAGGATTATCGAGGTGTGGAGTGATCGATTAAAACCCCGTTTGATTTTGATGAGCTCAAAGCATTTGAGTATATCTTGTGATTACTAATGAATTCAATTGAGTGTTTCAGTGAAAATCCTGTCCAAGTGTCTCTAGACTTGGTTCATAGCATTTTGGATAAGTTAAGAAGTCTGCATGAACCAGTGTCTGAGATACGAGTCGACTCCCGAGTTTCACGAGTCGACTCCAAGCGTATCAAGGTCACTGGCACGAGCTCGAGTCGACTCCTGATCAGTACGAGTCGACTCCGACTGAAAACAGACAGAAGGACAGAAGAGCAGTTTTTCAGGTCTGAGATTCGAGTCGACTCCAGTGGAATGCGAGTCGACTCCCAGCGGTACACACAGAAAAAGTCAGAGAGCGTTTTATGGACTCTGAGATTCGAGTCGACTCCAGTGGAACGCGAGTCGACTCCCAGCGGTACACAAAGAAAAAGTCAGAGAGCGTTTTATGGACTCTGAGATTCGAGTCGACTCCCGCAGTACGCGAGTCGACTCCGAGACTGTGCGACCATCGACAGACAGAAGACCATGTTACTGCCTCTGAGATTCGAGTCGACTCCCAGACAGCTCGAGTCGACTCCAAGACAAGCTTCACGTCAAAAGGCAGAAGACCAACTTTCGGAAACTGAGAGCCGAGTCGACTCCAAGGAAGTTCGAGTCGACTCCAAGACTGGATGAGCCAAAAGACAGAGAATCGGGAGTTCGGGCTCTGAGATTCGAGTCGACTCCCAGGACAGTCGAGTCGACTCGAGTGGACAAAATTCAAATTTGGATCCACGGACTACAGAGGATGAGCCGACTCCAAAATTGCCAGGTCAGCGCCAGAAGTTGGCGAGTCGACTCCGGGTCAAGACGAGTCGACTCCCAGTCAAGACGGCAACTTTAATTCAAACTGGGAACAGTTGCCGAGTCGACTCCGGAAAAGCTCGAGTCGACTTCTGCTACAGCCGAGTCGACTCCTGATCGCGCGAGTCGACTCCAACCCACCAACGGTCACATTGTCAAGCTGCGCAGAGTGTGCAGAACGGCCAGAAAAAGCAGAGTAACGGCTAGTTTCCGTGGGGGTTGGCTTAAATAGCCACAGAAGACTGTAGCAAGGTAGAGAACACACATTCCACTCCTAGCATTCAAGTCTTCAAGCTCTCTAAGTGCTCTTCAACGAGAAAAAGGGAAGATCTGCATTTACTGCTCCACCAACATCTTCCCAGCATTCAAAGCTTCCCTCTCCTGCTTTCAAGTCGATCACTCTTTCAAGAGGAGACCGGAGTTCCAGAAGCCACACCTCTTCACCATCTTAAAAGCGTTTGAGGGCTTCTAACTCCTTTACGATTATATTGTTTTAAATCTGCTTTTTGAGAAGCTATTTTCTGTTTTCTTCTATCTCGTGTATTTACTTGATTCAATCGGGGGATTGAATCAAGGGGATTAAGGTTGGTTGGTGAGCCGGTTTAAAACCAACGAGTGTAAGGGTTTGATTGTGATCCCGGAAAAACAATCGAAGTGGTTCTAGTCGGTGAGCCTGGAAAAACCGACCGAGTTCGTTGTGAGCTCGTAAAACAACAAGTTCGGTTGTGAGCTTGCAAAACAACCGGCTGTAATCCAAGGGGGTTATAGTGAAATTCCCAAGTGAGACTTGGGGAGTGGACGTAGGAGCAAGGGTTAGCTCCGAACCACTATAAAACTTTGTGTTTGTAGTGCATTGTCTCTCATCTTCTTCCCCACACATTACTCACAGCACTTAGCTTTAATTAAATAACTGGCTATAGTATTTAGTTAATCATCCACAAAGTTTTAATTAGCTAAGTTAATTTAAAAACCCAATTCACCCCCCCCTCTTGGGTTGTCTATCTGGGCAACAAGTGGTATCAGAGCCAAAAACTCTTCCACTCAAGAGTTAAAAGATCAAAATGACAACCCCATTTGGATCTTCTCACATTGAGGGTCAGTCCACCCAAAGACCTCCTTTCTTCAATGGATCCGACTACTCATACTGGAAGGCTAGGATGAGAATATTCATCCAAGCCCAAGACTATGAGATGTGGACCATTGTAGTGAATGGCCCATACATCCCATCCACATATGTAGAGGGTGTTAAGGTACCCAAACTAGAAACGGATTGGGATGAACATGACATGAGGAAGGCACAACTAAACTCTAAAGCAATGAATGTGTTTTATTGTGCCTTAGACCGTAATGAATTCAATAGAGTTTCAACTTGTAATTCTACAAAAGAAATTTGGGACAGACTTGAAGTGACCCATGAGGGCACGAATCAAGTCAAGGAATCCAAAATAAACATCTTGGTTCATAAATATGAACTATTTAAAATGGATTCAAATGAAACAATCACAAGCATGTTCACTAGGTTTACTGATATTGTCAATGGCCTAAAAAGCCTTGCCAAGAACTATACTAACAGTGAACTTGTCAGGAAAATCCTTCGGTGTCTACCAAGGTCGTGGGAAGCCAAGGTGACGGCGATCCAAGAAGCTAAAGACTTGAACAAGCTTCAACTTGAAGAGCTCCTTGGATCCCTGATGACGCATGAGCTTACCATGAAACAACACAACGAGGAAGAGTCCTCCCATAAGAAAAAGGTAATAGCTTTAAAATCTACTTCTTCTAACAAGGACCTGTCTTGCAGCAGCAGCAGTGAAGAGGAAGAAGATGAGGAAGATGGTGGTGAGGCACTTCTTGTGCGCAAGTTCAAGAAGTTTATCAACCACAAGAAGACGTATCATCAAAGGAGAGGTCCCTCAAATTCCTACCGCAGAGACAAAGGTAAGGAAAGGGAAAATGAGGGGATTGGGTGTTACGAGTGCAAGAAGCCGGGACACATAAGAGCAGAGTGCCCCTTACTGAAGAAGGGGAGTAAGTACAAGAAGAAGAAGGCACTTGTCACCACCCTATCGGACTCCGACGCATCATCTTCATCATCGGATGAAGAACAAGAAGAGAAGGCCAATTTCTGTTTCATGGCCAACGAAAATGAGGTAATCTCCGATACGCATTTTGATTTTACATTTGATGAACTTTATGATGCGTTCAATGAATTAATGATTGAGTATAAGAATATAAATGTTAAAAACAGAGAACTAAAAGTAACTAACCAAAGTTATATTCATAAGCATGATTCATTAATTAAGGATAAAGATAATCTCACCAAAGAAAATCTAGAACTTAAGACAAGCAACCAACTCCTAATTAAGAAGACTAACACCTTAACAAAAGATATTGAGAAACTAACAAAGGAATTTTTAGATCTCAAAAACCATAAACAAGTCTTAAACAAGGATCTAACTAAAGAGCTAAATGATCTAAAAACCGAAAATCAGACATTAACTAAAGAACTAAACAAATACAAACCCTTAGTTGAAAAATTCACATATAGTTCTGAAAAGTTAAACATGATACTTAATAATCAACGAGCCGTATTTAATAAAGCGGGTTTAGGGTATAAACCAAGGAATAAGCAAAAACTTCTTAGTAACTTCTTTGTTAAAGCTGGGGAAACTAAAATTAAGAAAATAACTTGCTTTTGTTGTGGAATAGTAGGACATAAAGCAAATGCATGTAATTTTAGGAAAAGTAAAACTAAAAGAAAAAATAAAAGGGTATGGGTTCCAAAAGGAACCAACTTGACTAACCATGAAGGACCCAAGAAAACTTGGGTACCTAAGATGACATGATTTGCTTGTGTAGGAGTGTCTTGCAGCCAAGGTCAACAAAAACTGCTGGTATTTGGATAGTGGCTGTTCAAGGCACATGACGGGTGATAAAGATCAATTTTTCACCCTTGAAGCTAAGAAGGGAGGTGCTGTGACTTTTGGAGACAACAACCAAGGTCACATCATTGGTATTGGTAAAGTTCAAATCACCCCTTCTACCTTTATAGATAACGTTAGATATGTTGATGGTCTTAAGCATAACTTGTTAAGCATTAGTCAATTATGTGATAAAGGATATGATGTTATGTTTAAACCATCACTATGTATTATAACAAATCCTAATGATAATAGTTTAGTTTTTAAAGGGATGAGACGTGGAAATGTATATGTGGTAGATCTAGAAGACCTTACAAAACATAACCAATGTTTAGTTGTTAATGAAACTAAAGAAAATGATGCTAGTTGGTTATGGCACCGTAAGTTAGGTCATGCAAGCATGGACACAATAACTAAACTAGTTAAAAGAGACTCCGTGATAGGTTTGCCAAAATTAAAATTTGAAAAGAACAAAATATGTGAAGCATGTCAATTTGGCAAACAATCTAGAAACTCTTTTAAATCCATAAAATGTGTCTCTACTTCTAGGCCTCTAGAATTACTACACATGGACCTATTTGGTCCAACTAGAACAACAAGCCTAGGTGGAAATAAATATGGTCTAGTTATAGTAGATGATTACTCTAGGTACACATGGGTCATGTTTCTAGCGCATAAGGATCAAGCATTTTCTATGTTTAAGAAGTTCCATAAGGAAGTAACAAATGCTAGAGAGTCCTCAGTTATAGCTATTAGAAGTGACCATGGTACCGAATTCGAAAATCAATTATTTGATGAATTTTGTAGTAAAAAGGGGATAACCCATAATTTCTCAGCACCTAGGACACCACAACAAAATGGAGTTGTGGAAAGGAAAAATAGAACCCTAGAGGAAATGGCTAGAACGATGTTATGTGAAAGTAACCTCCCTAAGTACTTTTGGGGAGAAGCCATTAATACTTCTTGCCATGTATTAAATAGAGTTCTATTAAGACCCATCATAAAGAAAACACCATATGAACTGTGGAAAAACAGAAAACCAAAGGTTAACTATTTTCATGTTTTCGGATGTAGGTGTTTTGTACATAATAATGGGAAAGATAATCTAGGGAAATTTGATCCAAAATCTGATGAAGGAATATTCCTAGGTTATTCTACAACTAGTAAAGCCTATAGAATCTTTAATAAAAGAACCCTAGTTATAGAAGAATCTATACATGTTGTTTTTGATGACTCTAGTGACATCTCATCTAGTAAGAAGGTTAATTTTGATGATGATATTGAAATACTTGAAGAAAAGATAGATGAGATGGGATTACAAGATGATAATCAAAAGTTGATTGAAGGAGAATCATCAAACCAAGAGCCTATAGTGGATCATGGGCTAACTAAAGCTTGGAGGTATGCTCATGGGCATCCTAAGGAACTAATTCTAGATGATCCATCCCAACCCGTTAGGACTAGAGCATCCCTTAGAAATTTGAATAACCATCTAGCTTTTGTTTCACACTTTGAGCCCAAACATATAGAAGAAGCCGAAAATGATGTAAATTGGATAAATGCAATGCAAGAAGAACTAAACCAATTTACTAGAAACAAAGTGTGGGATCTAGTAGAGAGACCTTCTGAATATCCAATTATAGGTACAAAATGGATATATAAAAATAAGCTAGATGAAAATGGAATTGTTATAAGGAATAAGGCTAGACTAGTAGCAAAGGGTTATAATCAAGAAGAAGGTATAGACTTTGATGAAACCTTTGCTCCCGTAGCTAGACTTGAGGCTATTAGACTATTATTAGCATATGCATGCTCTAAGGACTTCAAGCTATATCAAATGGATGTAAAAAGTGCTTTTCTAAATGGGTTTATTAATGAGGAGGTATATGTGGAACAACCTCCTGGTTTTGAAAATCATCAATACCCCAATCATGTGTATAAACTGAACAAAGCACTTTATGGACTAAAACAAGCACCTAGAGCATGGTATGAGAGACTTAGTAAATTTCTATTAGAACATGAATTCTCTAGGGGAAATGTAGATACAACATTATTTCTGAAAAAGAAAAATAAGGATATGTTATTAGTACAGATTTATGTTGATGATATCATTTTCGGTGCTACTAACAATCGCCTCTGCGAGGAATTTGCTGATTTGATGCAGAGTGAGTTTGAGATGAGCATGATGGGAGAGCTGAACTACTTCCTCGGGCTTCAAATCAAACAATCTGAAGGAGGCATCTTCATCAATCAAGCCAAATATATCAAGGAGATGCTCAAGAAGTTTGATATGGAGGGAAACAAGTCAATCAGCACCCCCATGAGCTTATCATGTAAGTTAGACCAAGATGAATCAGGTAAATCTGTAGATCAAAAACTTTATAGAGGTATGATAGGTTCTTTACTGTATCTTACTGCAAGTAGGCCTGATATTATGTTTAGTGTGTGCATGTGTGCTAGATATCAGGCTAATCCTAAAGAATCACACCTAGCTGCAGTTAAGAGAATCTTTAAATACTTAATAGGAACTAAGAATATAGGGCTGTGGTACTCTAAAGAATCTAGCCTAAACTTAATAGGGTACACAGATTCAGACTTCGCTGGATGTAAGCTTGATAGAAAAAGTACCAGCGGGTCTTGTCAATTTCTAGGAGAAAACCTAATCTCATGGTTTAGCAAGAAACAAAACTCGGTTGCATTATCCACTGCAGAAGCTGAATATGTTGCAGCCGGGAGTTGTTGTGCTCAAATCTTGTGGATTAAACAACAATTAGAAGATTATGGCATTAAACAAGATAAAATCCCCATTAATTGTGATAATACAAGTGCCATAAACCTAACTAAAAATCCAATTCAACACTCAAGAACTAAACACATTGAGATAAGACATCACTTCATAAGAGATCATGTATTGAATGGTGACGTGACTCTCCAATTTGTTTGTACTGATAATCAATTAGCAGATATTTTCACAAAACCCCTAAGTGAAGAGAGGTTCAGTGTACTTAGGAGGGGATTAGGAGTGATTGACCCATCCTAGTGGGAGTTTCCACTAGATTAATTGATTTTGATGATTAAAATGAGGTTAAAATAGAGTTTCTATTCAATGATCATCAAATCAGATCCCAACTAGGTGATTTTCCCTCATTTGGCACGGTTATAGCATGATTTTTAAGTGCGTGCCAAGGTTAGAGACGACTCGAGTAAGTTTCAGAGCCGGCTCCTAAGGGGGAGTCGACTCGCGCATTTGGGGGAGTCGACTCGCAAAGTTGGCAGCTGAGGGGGAGTCGACTCGCACATTGTCGGGAGTCGACTCGAAGTCTACAGGCGCATAAGGAGAGTCGACTCGCGCATTTTCTGGAGTCGACTCGAGGTCGAGTCGACTCGCGACTCAGGGGAGTCGACTCGCAGTCGGGATCCGACTTTTTAACCCTAGGTTTGTCGTTTCGCAAATACTTTTTCTCAAGCCGCCACTGTTCACAAAGCCCTAGAGCCGACTCCTAGGTCATCCTCGATCGTCTCCAAGCCCTTTTTCCGTCGATTCTTCGCCGGACATTGAGTTTCCGTCCGTTCCTAGGTCTTTTCAGGTCAGTCCCGAGCTTCCTCTATCGATCCTTCTTCGTTCTCTAGGTTTTCATCTCGTTTAGGTCAAGATGCCTCGCAAGGGAGTTGTTAGAAAGAGGTCCCGTCCCGTGGCCGGTCCCGAGCGGCGCTCCAAGGCGCGGCACGATCCCGCGAGGCAACCTCCTCCGGATCGTTCCCCGCCTAGGGTGGTTCATGTTAGGCCGTTGGCCGGGAAGGCCGTCACCTCCGAGAGGTATGTCACTTTCGACTATCTCTCCCGGGAAGGATTCACCATAGGCGATAGGCTTAGAGCCCAGGGTCTAGAATACTTCCTCACCTTGGACCTTCCCACCTATCCTGGCCTAGTTCAAGAGTTCTACAGTACCGTCCATCGGGGAGATGGAGGTATTGAGGGCACGGTATTAGGTGTCCCATTGCGTGTCACAGAGGACCTCATTGCCCATATCCTCCACCTTCCATTAGTAGGGGTGGCTCCTGCACATCCTGAGGATAGATTTGAGGCCCTTACGATCGTCTTAGGGCATCCACCTCAGTCTCCCCTAGATGAGGTATCTGCTAGCTCACTTCCTATTGAAGTGAGAATCCTTTTGAGCATTTTGTCCAGGTCCATCTTCCCTAAGACAGGGAGATTTGATTTTGTGAATGAGAGGGACCTAGCTATTATGTCTTACATTCTTCAGGACACCCCGGTCAACTTCCCCAAGCTCATTTATAGGTATATGTGTGAGCCCCTGGATAGACCTAGGCTCTCCCTCCCATACGGAATGATATTCACTCTTCTCTTTAGGCAGTACGAAATTTCCATTCCTGAGAAGGAACCCTCTCGTGCCTTGCGATGGACTGATCGCTTGGGTACGGGGACCATGCACAGGATGGGATTTCGAAAGAGAGAAGGGATCTGGGTTAGGAAGTCCACTCTCACCGCTCAGACCACCAGACCATCACCCAGTCCTGAGCCAGATTCTGACTACCCAGAGTTCCCAGACCATCCAGACCTTCCATCCACTCCTCCTGCTCCTACCACCTCTGCCGGACCTTCCTCCTCAGCTCCACCATCTATGGAGGTCCGTATTGATCCAGAGCAGCTCCGGGAGCTGCGGCAGGAGATCGTCCGAGATTTGAGGGACGAGCTGCTCCGGGAGCTCCGAGGTTCCGTGCCAGCTCCCACTCCTGCACCCACTCCATCCTCAGCATTGGTCCCATCCTTGACAGCCGTGACAGACATGACGGCTGAGGTGCGGCAGGAGATCTACAACATTAGGACCCTGGTGCAGGCCCAGTTCCACAGCATGAGCGAGGTCACGAGCACCACGAGGAGGATGCGGGATGACATCTGCCGTGACATGCACACCACCACCGAGGGGGCCGAGCGCTTGTCGAATGTGCTCATCGACAAGCTGGACGCACTTCAGACCTCGGTGACTGGGCTTCAGACGTCGGTGACTGAGCTCTCCACTACACATAGCAGAGCCACCACGTCTATTATCACGCAGCTGGGCCATGTTACAGAGGCAGTCGCCCTCCTCATGGAGCAGAGCCGATTGAGAGGAGGAGTCACATCCTCGAGAGGAGGAGCTACATCCTCCAGAGGAGCAGATGTATCCTCGAGAGGGGGAGCTACATCCTCCAGAGGAGGAGATGTATCCTCGAGAGGGGGAGGCACATCCTCGAGGAGGTCATAGATGATTTTGAGTTGTGTTTTGTCTTCTTTTGTATTGTTCTTGCTTTACCTATTGTATGCTCAAATGTATTCACCTTCATATCAATACAATGAGTAGACATCTTATCTTCATTTCTGTGCCATTTGATGATTGACTGTGCCATTTGTGCCATTGATTGTGTGTGATTACCTCCTTTTTGGTATGATGACAAAAAGGGGGAGAAATGTGTAAGTATAAAATATGTAAAAGGGGAGAAATATTAAAAATATGTAAAAGAAATCAATGGAAATAAATAAAACGATAAACTCTTAAAAACACACATAAATTTGTTCTAAGTGGATTCCGTACCTCGAGGCTCATTATCTCTCTTTTGGGGCTCCTAATGGAGTAATCTCCAGAATCTATTCAAGGGATATTCGGAGATTAGCTGAATCCTACTCAAGAACAAATTGACAGATTTTCCCTCTAAAAACAAAAATTTTAGTTCAAAAATTTCAAAGCATTAAAAGGAAATTCAGAAAATCAAAACATAGTTGAATGCATATGTTGAGGGGGAGAATCTGAATTTTAATCAAGCTAAATCATTAATGTCATATAAGCCAAACAATTGATTGCAGAATATGAAGGCTTATATAATTCCAAATGAAAGGGGGAACTTTAACTCCGAAATTTAATGTTTCACTCCTTTCAAACTTGGATAAATTAAATTATCAGACATTTGAATTCATTTATGGAGTTTATTTCATTATTTACTGAGCAACTCATTTTACATATACTCAAAGTTTTGTCATCATCAAAAAGGGGGAGATTGTGGAGTGATCGATTAAAACCCCGTTTGATTTTGATGAGCTCAAAGCATTTGAGTATATCTTGTGATTACTAATGAATTCAATTGAGTGTTTCAGTGAAAATCCTGTCCAAGTGTCTCTAGACTTGGTTCATAGCATTTTGGATAAGTTAAGAAGTCTGCATGAACCAGTGTCTGAGATACGAGTCGACTCCCGAGTTTCACGAGTCGACTCCAAGCGTATCAAGGTCACTGGCACGAGCTCGAGTCGACTCCTGATCAGTACGAGTCGACTCCGACTGAAAACAGACAGAAGGACAGAAGAGCAGTTTTTCAGGTCTGAGATTCGAGTCGACTCCAGTGGAATGCGAGTCGACTCCCAGCGGTACACACAGAAAAAGTCAGAGAGCGTTTTATGGACTCTGAGATTCGAGTCGACTCCAGTGGAACGCGAGTCGACTCCCAGCGGTACACAAAGAAAAAGTCAGAGAGCGTTTTATGGACTCTGAGATTCGAGTCGACTCCCGCAGTACGCGAGTCGACTCCGAGACTGTGCGACCATCGACAGACAGAAGACCATGTTACTGCCTCTGAGATTCGAGTCGACTCCCAGACAGCTCGAGTCGACTCCAAGACAAGCTTCACGTCAAAAGGCAGAAGACCAACTTTCGGAAACTGAGAGCCGAGTCGACTCCAAGGAAGTTCGAGTCGACTCCAAGACTGGATGAGCCAAAAGACAGAGAATCGGGAGTTCGGGCTCTGAGATTCGAGTCGACTCCCAGGACAGTCGAGTCGACTCGAGTGGACAAAATTCAAATTTGGATCCACGGACTACAGAGGATGAGCCGACTCCAAAATTGCCAGGTCAGCGCCAGAAGTTGGCGAGTCGACTCCGGGTCAAGACGAGTCGACTCCCAGTCAAGACGGCAACTTTAATTCAAACTGGGAACAGTTGCCGAGTCGACTCCGGAAAAGCTCGAGTCGACTCCTGCTACAGCCGAGTCGACTCCTGATCGCGCGAGTCGACTCCAACCCACCAACGGTCACATTGTCAGGCTGCGCAGAGTATGCAGAACGGCCAGAAAAAGCAGAGTAACGGCTAGTTTCCGTGGGGGTTGGCTTAAATAGCCACAGAAGACTGTAGCAAGGTAGAGAACACACATTCCACTCCTAGCATTCAAGTCTTCAAGCTCTCTAAGTGCTCTTCAATGAGAAAAAGGGAAGATCTGCATTTACTGCTCCACCAACATCTTCCCAGCATTCAAAGCTTCCTCCTCCTGCTTTCAAGTCGATCACTCTTTCAAGAGGAGACCGGAGTTCCAGAAGCCACACCTCTTCACCATCTTAAAAGCGTTTGAGGGCTTCTAACTCCTTTACGATTATATTGTTTTAAATCTGCTTTTTGAGAAGCTATTTTCTGTTTTCTTCTATCTCGTGTATTTACTTGATTCAATCGGGGGATTGAATCAAGGGGATTAAGGTTGGTTGGTGAGCCGGTTTAAAACCAACGAGTGTAAGGGTTTGATTGTGATCCCGGGAAAATAATCGGAGTGGTTCTAGTCGGTGAGCCTGGGAAAACCGACCGAGTTCGTTGTGAGCTCGTAAAACAACAAGTTCGGTTGTGAGCTTGCAAAACAACCGGCTGTAATCCAAGGGGGTTATAGTAAAATTCCCAAGTGAGACTTGGGGAGTGGACGTAGGAGCAAGGGTTAGCTCCGAACCACTATAAAACTTTGTGTTTGTAGTGCATTGTCTCTCATCTTCTTTCTCACACATTACTCACAGCACTTAGCTTTAATTAAATAACTGGCTATAGTATTTAGTTAATCATCCACAAAGTTTTAATTAGCTAAGTTAATTTAAAAACCCAATTCACCCCCCCCTCTTGGGTTGTCTATCTGGGCAACATGAGGGCTGAATCGCCCTCAAAGACCGACCAGACGGGTGCGTAAGGCACCCGCTCCCGTGAGCCCGACGGGCCCGGAAGGCCAACTTCGGCTGGCCTGGGCAGAGCCGACCCCGAAGCTCCCTGGCTGCTCCCCGGCTCGGAATTGGAGGGCTGGGGTCGGACAGGCGGCCGATCTGACTGCCGCAAAACTGGAGCGGGTTCCCCCCTGGTCGGCGACTGGGGCTTCCTGCCGACCAGGAATCTGCGACAATGGCACCGGGCACGGGAGCGCCGTCGTAGCTCCCCTAGAGCCCGCGCCCCTGGAATCCGCGCCCTCCCTCCGACCAGCGTCGGAGTGCGCGGGGCGAGGAGCGCCCACCTCGACCGCTGCGGTCGCCGAGGTCGCCGAGGTCTTCGCCTTCTTCCTCGGCTCGGTTGGTTCTCCCGAGAGCTCGGCCGCCCTCTTCTGAAACCGGGCGTATAGGACCTCGCTCTTGGTCACCATCTTTGCGATATCTGCAAGGGCGAGCAGGATTAGAACTTAGAACTGCAACAAAACGAAAAAGACACCCTACTGTTACTCTTACCATGGGGACGCGCCGAGCTCAGGCCAACGTTCACTAGAGCGTCCTCACTTATGAGGCCGCTCAGTAAAATACCGTCCCCGAGGCTGCGGATGGTGTCAATGATCCCCTGCTCACGCGGAGAAAGCTTGGGGGCTTTGTTGACAGACCTGAGCTGGGTCGGCCCCCACCTAGGGTCAAACCCCCATGTCCGTTTAGAACCTAGGAAGAAGAACTTCTTCTTCCAGTCGTGAATGGACGAAGGAGCGCCCTGAAAGAGTGGCCGACCCGCCCGAAGGGCGATGTAGAGCCACTCTACGTCTCCCGGATTCGACTTCAAAACAAAAAGTCGCCGGAAAACGTTGACAGAGGTCGGAATCCCGTGCAGTAAGCACAATGACAGAAAACCGATCACTGTCCTCCAGGCATTCGGAGCGAGTTGCGCCGGAACCAATTGGTATACCGTCAACAACTCGTTCACGAAGCCGTGAAGAGGGAATCGTAGGCCGGCCCAGAGTGATTCTAGATACACTCCAATCCGGCCTACCGGAGGATCGGTTACCCGATCCCCTCGCCTGGCGGGTTCCAAACGGAACTCTTGAAGAGGAAAAAACCACTCTTCGGTCATTTCGACCTCCAGAACACTCATGGTGGACTCAACCTCACTTGGAACGGAACCCATTAGGAGGAAGAGGGAGAGATTGAGAGGAAAAAGGGGACCTGTAGAAGACGCCGGAGAAAGAAAACTTCGGACCGAGGAGAGCTGGAGGAAGGAGACAATAAGAAAGGAACGGGAGGCCAGGTGAAGGTTTATATAGACCCCTCCAACGGCCCGGATCAGCGAGAAAAACGCTACATCCCGTTTAGATTACGACACGTGTCGACCCAAAAGATGGAGCGCCACATTTAATCCAGGTTGACGCTTCGAACACCGAAGCGCCCCATCGGATCGTGCGGCCCCATCATGAGCCCACGACGCGAGGACGCTTCGGAGAAGGCGTCCCAATAATGAGACATTTCGGAAAAGAAGAGACGCCGCCTATTAAAGGCACCTCGAAGCGCCCGATAATTCGAAACGCGCAATGATTTAAAATTTTCGGAATCCATAATGACCCAACTAAAACTACTTCCCGCGCTCAAGCTGGTAGCCAGCTGGAACTCGGAAGTCGGGGGGTAGTGTTGGGGGAAAACCCAAGTCATGCCATCTCGGAGGCGCCCGACCAAAGAGCGCCGACCAGAGAGGCGCTCGACCAAAGAGCGCCGACCAGAGAGGCGCTCGACTAGAAAGTACCGACCAGAAGCAATCCCGCCACAGGACACTCCACCAGGTGACCAGCTCAGCTCGGCACCCGTGCCAGGCCCATGCCTTAGCCGAATACCCAATTTCCGTCTAAACCTTTAAAGGATTTGACAACTAAATACATGACTCCACTACAACCTGCCACCATCCCTAAGTCATCAAGGCACGAGATCTCCACATGTATTCGGCACGACCCATCATTAATGCATGAGACCTCCTCAGGCCTCCGATGCACTCAGTCATTAAATGAACACGGCTCAAGATGATCTCCGGATCACTGAACCATCAAAGCGTATGGCTCTTCCTGACCGCCGGTTCACTCAGCAATTAATGCACTTACCATCTACGAACCCCAGGCCCACCACGGCCAGTGGTTCAACCACCCCAACGGGTCCGATCAACCGCGACAGCTTCCTGACTCCGGTCTGATCCGGCCTTATTCTCCACTACGCCATTAATGAGCAAAATCATGCCCAATTATCACAAAAGAGGACAAATCCCCCTGTCACCTCCCAGGTAACATAATATCTTCCTATAAAAGGGAACCTGGGGAAAAAGAAAAGAACAACACAGAACGGACACAAGATACACACAGAGAACAAACATTCTCCTCCTTTACTCCCTCCACATATTAGCCCCCTCTGACTTAAGCTTCGGAGGGCCGGCGCCGGAAAGCCCGGCCACCGGCTTTCTTGCAGGACTCTCCAGGAGGACGCCACCAGTCGACGCAACCGCCGTCCACCGTCCCGGCAGCGGAGCTCCTCCCCCCTTGGTTCGCGGCAGCCCCCGGGTCCAATTTCCAGCAACAAGTATGGATCTTGTTCTTTATTTCAATCCAATTACAGCCGGGCACTTTTGCAATTCCTCTGCCCCTCATCAAAATCCTAACCTTCGAGCCCCATCCTACATCTTGTCGACGACTATCACGTTCGATCGCGAGATATAGTTTCTCAGCATTCTTTGGTTCAATCCCAAAGAGATACCAGTTTTGCTGCATTCTTTTCTAACTCAACATTCTTATATACTCCACAAGAAACGAGCAGTCCTCCCCATGCAGTGGCGGTCGGTTCCATTGGCATGTTTTGGATGAATTCTTTTGCCTATCGACCAAAAAGCAATGATGATCTGCACCGGGTCCGAGCTCATGGTCTCTGCTCATCGAGCGAAAAATGGTAGCCCAGTGGGAACGGGGCTTGTCTACCAGGGTAGTCCAGGTTCAAAATGCGCAGATATCGGTTAAATTCGGAGACCGGATGCCCTACGTCTGGACGCTGCTGTTGGGAGCACTTCTGGTCCGTTGGCAATCGGAGTGGTGCTGGGGTGACGTACTCATACGTGAGTAACCACGAGTGGAGAGGGCATGCGGAAATTTATGATCTGAATCGAACATGCTCTAGCAGAGAAGGGGGCAGTGTGGGGTTGCTATGCGAGTAAGGTTCTCATCGTCCTTTTTTTTTGAATTAAAAAAAAAAAGAAGAAAGAAGGAGAAGAAGAAGATGAAAGGCCCCACATCAACAAGCTGTGAAGGTGACTGCAACTAGACAAGACGACCATGACGGTGACTGAATTAGGCCTCATCCGTGACTCCCTGGTCCCTAGTCGGAGTCGACGTGGATAAAATAGAATAAAAAAATAGTTTTTTAATAATAAAGAGGGATGAGATGGCTTGGTTTATGGTCGAGAGACCTAGGGTCTTGGGTCCTTCCACTAGGTGTGAGAATAGAGTTGTGCATCCTTCTTTCTAAGTTTGCATCCTTCCACTGGGTGAATCGAAACTTTTTTCTGCGATAACTCGTATCTGCTAAAATTTCTTTCATCTGTGAGCCTTGCACTTGTAATATTTACGGATTGTTCCAATCAAACAAGACATAACTGAAATATTATGAGAACTTATCATGAGTCCTTTGATTGCCCGTTGTCTTGCATCTCTATCTCAGGCTGGATCATTGCCATTTTACCATTTGCTATTTTTTTACCGTAAACCTTTTTTCTTAATTTTTTCCGCATTTTTATGTACTCTGGAGTCTTTTCTGAAACTAGGAAAGCGATAAACTTAACTCTTGAGGAAAATAATGAAAAATTTAGTGGAAGATCTGTTTTTAAAATCAAGTACCTAAAGGACATCGTGATACATTTATGGGATATATATTCACCTTAGGAAACGCATATTCAAATCCTAGGGAAATGCTTTCAGTAAAATTTTTCATTCCTGAGATGTCTTATTATCTCAAAACGGTAAAAATCCTAGCCTTCCAATGCTACCAAACTCTCTCACAGCTTAGGAAGCCTCTTATTTCTGCTTCTTTCCTTTCTCTTGCTCAAAG
The DNA here is from genome assembly GCF_051530095.1 of Phoenix dactylifera. Lineage (NCBI taxonomy): Eukaryota > Viridiplantae > Streptophyta > Magnoliopsida > Arecales > Arecaceae > Phoenix > Phoenix dactylifera. The sequence goes on from NC_143198.1 coordinate 4,010,109, forward strand.
CAGAAATCTGCGACCTTTTTCTGTTGCCCCCCCCCCCCCCCCCCAAAAAAAGACCAGGCTTTTGCCATCCTTTTCCTAAAGAATACTGTATGAGTATAGAAACTCTTTTACTAAAGGCTAGCAACTTGAAAACAGTTGCTGTTACATCTGGCATAAATTTTCAGAAACTATGGTCAGCCATTTTGTTTCAGCACTCAGAACACCTATATGCACAAATGATTGGTAATTATGTTTCATCCAATGCAGAACTTCGACAAAGCTTACAATGCAAAACCAAATTCCATTCGATTCTGAAGTTTTGAATCAGTCCCTCGTACATCAAGCTAGTATGCAAGAACGTCCATTGATACAACGGCAGAGCTTCTATGCCGTGCTGCGTTCCACACCATTGCACATCCCTCCATTGATTAGAATCCTGCAAGAACAGTTAAACCATTTTGTGCCATTAGTCTTAAAAGTTACGCTGAGCATGATCTTTTGGTCCTATTTTTTTTTTTTTTAATAAGTACAACGGCGATAGCAGATGTGAGTGCAGTTCATAAAGTTAAAAAAAAATAAAAAATACAGATGGGATGGATCCAGATATCATGAACTACAACGGTGAGTATCATGAACTTGGTCGGTCTTAGCAAGGACTGGACTGCGAGAAGACCCAGATATTGCTCGAGTCATTGGGGCCCATCCACTCAGACTTTTTAAGTGACACTAGAGTATGTAACTTGCATCCCACGCAACTTCTGGTTAGCGGTCTTGTGCCTTTTGGTCTTTGTGCACCCACTCTCGAATCGGCCCGCTAATTTGGGCCCACACAAAAGCGGATGTGATAAATAGTATTTCTTATGTGGATAAGACGACAAAAGTTTGTACACGGCAATCGGGGCCCACCACATTAGGTTGTGGAAGTTGGGCCCACCACATTAGGTTGCGGAAGTTGGGCCCACCACAGAGTCTAATCCAATTTCTAGTGGTTTTAAATCCGGGGAAGATGGGGAAAACTTGCAGCGGCGGGGGCTCTTAGGACGAGCTCGGGTGGCCGGAGGAGGCAATCGGGGCCGTCAATCATATGCAACTGCGCTCCCATCGTGAGCCGCCGTGTTACGGGCCGTCCGATGGATGAGGTGCCCGTGTCTGCGGGCACCACGGTCGGCTTGTATCTGAGGCTGGGACTGGCCCTCTTCTCCTCCGCCTCCTTTTTCTTTATGTCCGTCTGCGTCGAGTTCTACAACCAGGCCGCCTTCTGGTGATCCTCTATCTCTTTTTTTATTTGATCAAATTTGGTGTATTTTATCTTAATTTCGCTATAATTCTCTATGTTCATGTGCCACAACCTGCAAGAAAATTTGGTTTGGAAGGCTTGTCTTGGGTTCTTTGGTGAGGACAGAGGATAGACTGGGTTTCGGTCGTGATAGGGGATGAGGAAACAGGCTATCCCAATTCTGGGATTGCTTGAATTGACGTCCAGTTCAGTTGTTATAGTCTTCAGATGTTTATAAGTATAATCGAAGTGAAAATTTTCCATAGCCTTTTTGCATCAGAATGCTAATCTTTGCATCTGATCTATTGTTAAAATTAATCCCATTTAAAAAGTGTCAGTAGGTCTTTGAATGTAGACGTGGTTAGGTAAGTTCTTTATTTTGGATTTTATTTTTGTTCTGCAAGGTTTTTGTATTTTGAGAAAATTTCACAACTTTTTTGTGCCTATAAAAAGTATACGTGCATGAGAAACACCTTGAAACCATTATACTTTTATATTCAATTGGCTAACAAGGCCCTAAGGTGGTCCATAGTTATTGGAAATTAAAATTAGCTTCTATAGAGGTAAAACATTTGCCATATTAAGAACCCCAGCTAATTTCCATCAAAAAAAAAAAAGTTTGGGGGGGGGGGGGGGGGGGGGGGGGGGGGGGGGTGTGGTCTGCTATGGGAAGAGATGATAACCAACTTAGCAAACTCTAGTTGGCTTTATCTAGGATGGCAAATTTTGACTTGACCCATCAATCTAACCCGGCTTACTTTAAGTAGTTTCATATTTGACATAAATTTGTTTGGATATAAATGGGCCAACTCCCCTAGATCTATTTATTAATTTGTTTGGATATAAATGGGTTCAGATTTGAACATTTAACCTATTTAACCCCTTTTGATACATTTAATATTTGGATTGGGTCCTGACCTACTTAACCCGTTTAAGACTTGTTTGATTATGTACCCCCCCCCCCCCCCCCCCCCCCCCACAACAAAAAAAAAGACCTGTTTGATCCGTTTAAGATTTGCTTAATTTGTTCCTATCCCATTTAAGCTGATCTGACTAACCTGTTCAACCTATTTGAATTCATTTAATCCGATAAAAATCCACCTAACTTATTTAAACTATTTAACTTGATTCGACTTGTTTAGTAAATAGGTTAAATTAGTTCGGTTGGGCTACTTATTTAATAAATATGTCAGCTTCAAATTTGAAATTTTGACTAGTTTCATAAATAATTTGGGCTAACAAATTTTTAACCTAACCGATGTCCGACCCAACTCGTATCTAACTCAATCTGCCTGAATTGCCACTCCTAGCACCGTCTAGTCTTTAACCCGTGGACTTATCGATTGACATAGAAAGGGAAAAAATGGTAAGCTACCAGAATGGCAAGGGGGTGGGTATGGGTTAGGTAGGCTATTATCCATACCTACCCTAAAATCAAGACCCACATACTCCTACCTGCCATATGCGCAGCTCAAGATGGGCTCAGTAGAGTTAAATGGAATAGGTTGGGATGGGTAAAGCTGCAGAATTTTTTTTTTCTAAATATAAAGCAAACAAATAAAAGAAGAATATAAAAGTAAATCTCAGTATTTTATATAACATTAAATAAGATAAGTGTCCAAGACATAGAACCTGACAAACCAACTTTTCAATAATAATAGAAATAACAAAGAGAAATATTTTTTCTTAGGAAGTGAAATGTTCCTCAAATTTAAAAAAGCAATCAACTAAAAGGAGATAAAACTTAGCATTATCTTGTAGCCTCTCACATGTTTAATTGTTCTCGTAATTGATTACAAAATTTTTTCTCCATTATCGTCATAATAATCAAGGCTTATATATAATCAAATCTAGTTCGAGGTGGGTATAGCTATTATCTATACTTGCCCCAAATTTGCTGTAGGTTTTAGAATAAAGACGCATCCCCACTATCATCTCTAAATGTGTCCAAAATAACGCACCCTATTTGGGTCGAATTAGGTCGGATATTCGACAGAGTAGAGTAAATTGCCACCTATATAGGCTACATGCTATGTTTGAAAAGAAGAAGAAATACAAGTATGCACTGTGAAAATATAAACTGATCAGTGAACAAGCCACCTTTTCATTGACTCTATTCTAGATTTCAATTTTTTTCTTTATCAAGTCATTTATTGAGTATTCTCACTTTCCCTTCCATCTGTGCCCCACCTCACTATCTTCTAATAAACACAAATTTTAAGGCTAATTAGGTGTAGAAAGAATTTTGCTATAGTACTAACTTTGTCTTTCAACATAAAGAACATTTCTATCTTCTCCACCTTGAGCGGTTTTATATCACAATTTCTATTTAATTTCTTTCTTGCATTTTCTCCGTTACATTGCATAAGAACAATTAGAAGGTCCTCCAGTTTTTCCCCATTTTAGTTTTATGAGACCTGAAAGTGTAAGTGAACATAATGAGCATGAATTTGGATGCATTACAAACAGTTTGTCTTCTACGTGTGTATGGATTAAGTTTAGGATACGAGAAAAACATCCCCACAAGCTCTACTTTATAGGCACACTATTTACTATTCAAGGAAAACGACATAAACCTTATGCATTTGAGAGAACTTATATAATGTAACTTCAAGTGTTTGAAGAGCCATTTTTTCCCTTCAAATCTAATTAATGTATATAGTTGTAAATTCAATCATTTATTGCTTTTGAGTTATTACTCTCTCATGAAATTTATTTCTTTGCAATATTCTCATCCCATTATAAATTTTAAATCCCTTTACTAAAGTAAAATTGGATCTATCTGTTAATCGACCTCATTCTACCAATTGATTTAATCAATTTCGCACACTAATAACCTAATCAATTATCAGTTATAATTTCTCAGAAAACAATCCACTCATTCCAGCAATTATTAGCCTGGTCTATGGTACAAATCACGAGTATTGCTAAAAAAAAAGGTTTGAATCTGTGCGCCATACTTGGATCGATAAAGACTGAGGTTGAAAATGATTAACATAGAGACTAATTTGCGCCTTAGTTTTATTAAATGGCTATTGATAATCTTAGATGATTTTAGGCATGGGGCATTGTTACACAGGTTTGGGCTATATCTTTCGTACGAAAGAATGATTGATTTTTTTTTCACGATATCAACCATTGAATTAAACATTGCATAGATCTCAAAGCACTCCAAATTTTTTATTCCATCCATTTGTACAGATCTTGAAGTCGTCATTGCGCAATTCAATAGTTCATGTCGCAAAAGAAGATGAATCATTCTTTCGCGAAAGATACAGCCTGAACCATTGTTACACGTGCTTGTCTTAGATAATTTGGCATAAAAGAATTTTGAAGTGTTGATTTTTGAACAAAATGCCAAGAGAGGTATACGTTGTTTTCATTGCTTGAGAGTGCTTTATAAACTAAAAAGGAAGGACCTTGACCAAGGCAAATTTTATTTTGCCATCTTGGGATATTCTCTTCTTGATGGTTAGATTTATTAGATAATATTCTAATGACGCGAGCTGAAAGCCGAGAAAGGGGTTAATAGATTCCACCAAGAAGCAGCAATAAGTATTTTGATGGAATGTGGAGGAAGTAAGGTAATTCTCTCGCTCAATTTAATTGATTTAAACTAAGTCGATGTCTAATAAATTCTTTAATGAAGCAACAAGTAGCAATAAGTAGATGTAAAACAGTTCATACTTTAATGAAGGCTGTCTAACGAACAAAGAATCCCAATAAAAGAACTCAGAATATATTAAGCTCCGGAGAGGACACCCAAGTTAATGGAAGATAACGAAATCCAGCTGCCAGTGAGGCGTCTTCTCTCGTCCGATGCTCTTGTAATCCGCCTTTTTTGCTTATCTTTCATCTTTGTTAATTGGTTACTAACATCCCAGGTGTTTTTTGTTCTGCTTTCCTCGCTTGTAGATTTTGGTGCCAGAAATCATCGTGCAAGAAGAAGATGTCGATTATAGGTGAGGCCTTCGTCTCTATGCTCGTTGATGGCCTGGCCGCTTTGGTGGAGGACGAGGTGACCATGCTCTGGGGTGTGAAGAGCGAGATCAAACGGCTCCAAGATTCTCTTCAAACAATAAACGACGTCCTCGCCGATGCTGAGAGTAAAATGGTTCAGAGAAAAGCCATAGGCATGTGGCTCAAGAAGCTCAAGGACATCATGTACGACGCTGACGACATCCTCGACGAATGCCGGATCAAGGCCGAAAAATCTAAAGCTGCAGTCTCCTCTGGATGTCAACCTTGCTCTTGCTTTGGCAAGATTGTGTTTGCTCATCAGATTGGCAGGAGAATCAAAGGTCTGAATCGTAAGCTGGACGACATCTGCGCAGAGAAATCTAAATTTGATCTCCAGGTCTCTTCCGCCGACAACAGTGACCACCGATCCGCTTCTCGAGTTAGTAGGAAGACATCTCCTGTAGCTGAGCCTGATATCGTAGGATCCAAAATCGAGGAGGATACGGACAAGCTGGTGGAGTTGTTGATTAAGGAGGATAGTCGGGACAACATTCTTGTATATGCCATCGTAGGAACCGGGGGAATTGGCAAGACCACTCTTGCTCGGAAGATTTTTAATGAAGAAAGAATAAAAACCAAGTTCCCGATAAAGCTCTGGGTCTGCGTGTCCAAAGATTTTGAAGAGACTAGTCTCCTGAAAGATGTCATCGCTCAGGCGATTCCAGAGGGGCGTCTAGCAGGCGATCCTAGCCGGGCAGAGCTCGACACCAAGGTTGCAGACACTGTCACAAATAAGAAATTCTTGCTTGTCTTGGACGACGTGTGGGACCCAAAAGTATGGAATGATTTACTCCGAAACCCCTTGCAAGGTGGGGCAACTGGAAGTAGTGTCCTTGTGACCACAAGAAACCATGGGGTTGCATCGAGAATGAAGGCTGTACGACCTCATCATCAAGTGGAGGTCTTGTCTGCTGCAGATGGTTGGGCGCTGCTACGCAAGAAGGTGGTTTTGAGCAGGGAGGAGGGAGAGATCGAAGATTTAGTGGATATCGGAGAGGAAATTGTTGTGAAATGTGGTGGTCTCCCTCTTGCTATTAAGACCATTGGAGGAGTATTATCAATGAAGAGCAGGACCAAGACGGAGTGGGAGAGAGTGCTTAAGACCCTTTCAAGCAATGCTTGGTCTTCTTTGACCGACTTTCCCCAAGAGGTTCAACCAGCACTATGGTTGAGTTATGAAGATCTGCCATCTCATCTTAAGCAGTGCTTTTTATATTACTCGTTGTTCCCTGAGGACTATATATTCAATCGTGACAAACTAATTTATTGTTGGATCTCTGAAGGGTTCATCCATGAAGAAGGAGATCTAACATTGGAAGAGTTAGGTGAAGATTATTATGGGGAACTTGTTCAGAGGAGTTTTTTGCAACCATATCCCCCGCTTTATGGTGAGTTTGAGTCTACTAGATGCACTGTGCATGATCTACTATGGTCTTTTGCTCGGTTTTTAGCAAGAGATGAGAATTTGGTTGTGAAAGATGGGGTTGAAGTCCCAATTAATTCATCTTCATTGAAGCCACGTCGCATACGGCGTTATGTTACAAAAGAAAACTGCCAAGCATCTATTGGTGCATTGGAAGGGCACAAATCTTTGAGGACTCTTCTACTATGCTTGGCAGGATCACATGTGGTCCAAGAGAATGATATCGACAATTTGATTAAGAAGACACCGTGTCTGAGAGTACTACACGTCTCAGGCCCTCAGATCATAAAATTGCCCGACTCCTTAGGAAATCTCATACATCTACGTTATTTAGACCTGTCAATTTCTGGCATAAGTGAGCTACCAGAGAGCATAGAAAATCTTGTAAATCTGCAGTTCTTGATCCTCCAGTCTTGTGATTATCTACGCAACCTTCCTAAAGGCATCGGAAAGTTGCACAACCTGCAGTGTCTTGACCTTCTTGGAACAGAACTGGAGGGTATACCTATCGAAATTGCAAACTTGCATCGACTAAGACGGTTGGCTATCTCAAATTGTGACATTCGCCCGCAACTTCCATCACTAGGGAAGCTCCCTGACTTGGACTACCTCTCGATAGATAAAGCATTTGCTGTCAAAAAGATTGGGACTGAATTTCTGGGTCAGAAACCTGATTGTAGCAGTGATCAAGTTGGCAGGATGCAAATTTTTCCAAAGTTAACAAAATTGATATTTCATGACCTACCCAATTGGGAGGAATGGGAATGGGACGTGAAGGATGATGACAGACTAATAGCCGTACCAAAGTTACAAGAATTGGCACTTTTAGATTGTCCAAAGTTGAGGTCTCTTCCTTCTAGCCTTGTTCGCATGTCACTGCCCTTACAAAGCTTAATATAGCATTCTGCCATAGTCTAAAAGCAATCAGGGGCTTTTCCTCTGTCAAAGAATTGGAAATATCTTACAGCCTTAATCCGGAGGTTGTTTCAGACCTTCCTAGCTTGAAAACATTGAAGTTGCGAGATCCTTTCATGCAGGCCCTGCCAGAGTGGTTACATGGAGGACAACCTGACTTTCTGGCACTCAACAAGCTTGAGATCATGGCCACTAACCTACTACTCCGCAGATGCCTCAAGGATGGCTTAGATTGGCCCAAGATTGAACATATCCCCTACGTATGTGCCAAAGATTTTAATGGATCCGGATACATCTCCAAGAGTCCCTCGGCGTTCAGCACCAACTTAAATGATAATGTTGAAGATCATGAGTAGAACACACAAGGTTCTCCCTTCGCAATGAGGTAACATTTTGTTTTCCAAATATCATGCTTAACAAAAATTGGATTTTTCTCTATATCATCATACATTTTAGAATTCCTATCCAAATCTTGTTTGGTTAAACTAGTCTTCTCTGTTAAGGTGCGATAATATTGCAAATGGTATCTCTCTATAATTGCCTACATATATTTGGTGAGATATCATCATTGTATACAAAGTCTCCAGAGTAGAATCATTGTTTTACCACAGGCCACACCTATTATCTGTTTTGATGCCCATCCATGGTTCTTCAAGCCTAGTGACACCAAATTGGACCAGTATCCTTAGGACCTCAAGAATGACCACTTCCTGCTGCACTTAGATGTCCTCCATGAGATTTTCCAAGTTTCTATCACTACCAAATAGAATTTGGAAATTCTGTAGCCTCTCTAAACACTAACCGGTCCCATGAACTCATGAATGCAACGTTACAATATCTTACAGCCCTATACAACTCGTAATTCATAGGCCAAGGTAAACAGCCCCTTTTCAGCTAAGGATTGGTAATTCAGAAGATGCACGGAAATACAGGTAGAAGCCATTCGATTCTTAGTGTGGCTTCGCCTAGAGAATGCCGGTTGGATTCAATACCCTACAAGTCTATGACCCAGACGGCTGTGTTGAACTTGACCAAACGGTTGTAACATTCCACATAGCTTCGCCCGGGCCAAACTCTGCCTCCCACTAAAATAAAGCCGGCTCACCAAACCCAACCCCAACCCAGTGGTAAAATAAACTATCTCCCAATCCTTTCATTCCGATATATTTGCAGTCTTGTCTTTCTCTTGTTCGATCTCGCATTTATTCTGGCGTTTCTTCTGCTTTGCTTTACGAAGAGAACGAAATCTATTCATGGAGCCTCAGCTATGTGGTTATATATTTAATCAAAGAGACTTATTTCCGGCACTGATGTTGTTTTTTATAACTCACTGTTACTTCACACCATCGATTTTGTTACAAGAATGGTAAAGTGCTTATGAAGTACATTGAGACCTGTGGAAATGGAGAAGATGCCTAAAATGTTGCTAACTGAAATATGTGCTTAGTAAAGAAATTTAACTGCAGGTACAGAAGTAGTCAGAGCACTTCAGAGATGCTAGGATTTGTTTCGTTTTATTCCCAGTTGAAGTATGGAAGGTTATGGAAGAAATTATGTTAATTTGGAGAGTAATATTTGCCTTGAGGAAGGTTGAATGTGGGCAGAAATGAAAGGATGCACAGACCAACTCTTTGGAACAAAGAGCATTCAAATTACAACCATGACTCTAGAATTTCAAGTAGTGGTCATTCTTTTTAGAGTTCACATAAAGATTACAAGTGGAAAGGATTTTCAGAAATAATTCTGTTTTGTCCTTAAAGCGTTAATTGCTAAGGTTATTTCTCACTTAGTGAAATGGTAAAAAAGAGCCGCAGGGCTAAGGTTAATAATTTCGAGTGACTTTCCAATCCAAAATCTCTATTGTGCAGAGAAGAGGTCTTTAAAGGACAATATTTTTTTTTTAACGCAGTACTAAATAACCTGAATTTTAAAAACCTAAGATATGTTATAGCCATTTGTATAAATTTTTCCGTGATTTTTTGGGTGATCCTTGTACATATTTGTTGTTGTTAGATTTGTGAGACGGTGTTCTGCTGTTACATCATATGTGGCGAGATCTTTGCTGTTTTAGTATCCGTCGTCCATGCGGAACTGAGCCTAAGCAGCCTTCTACTAGGCTCGGCCTAGCTTGTCTGCATCCCTAATTTCAGGACTGGATACTGAGCTTGAAGGAATTGACGATCTGGTTAAAGAGAACTGCTACCGAGATTTATAATCATGCTTCTCTTCCATCCCTTATATCCTAAGTCTGCATCTTATGGGTACTGTCAATTAATTCAAAGACTTCCAGTAAATTGTCTGCATGGAGTAGGTGAATTTTATCGTGCATATTTTTCACTTGATTTTCTGAAGTGCTTCACATGTGCTCACAATAGTGATCATTTTTTTGACATGATGTTGCTGTCGTTCTTTCTTTTCTTTTGCAGATGGATTTTATGCAACCAATCAGAAGATCTTGGAAGAAGCTATTAGTGCTCTAAATTTATGATTGGTCCTCATGTATCAGCAGAACTACCTTTCGTCTTTTGGCATGTACTTAATGGTTGTTTCACCCAAATACGGCTTTTATAAGACCAAATAAGTTGGAACTCTGTATGTTGGTTATGAACTTATGCAATGATACTATGAATATGATGGTATTTCTTTTTATATTCTAATTATTTGATGGTTCCTTGTTTAGCAATATGTGAAGGGGAATGCTAGCGCATGCAAAGGAAAAATAAGTAGAGGTAATACTATTATTTGTCGGAATTATATTGATATGTTAGAAGTAAAAATCAGAATGCCTAGATGTTCCAATTGCTAGTGAGCCCAACTCTAACGCGTTACATTGTAGGATGCTGGACCCTTGGGACTGTTATCGCACATCTCAAGATCTAATGGCTCCAGGGGTTTGGAAGCAGCTAAAAGACTGTGTGCATGCTTGCATGCATGCACTGATAAAGGCCACGACTCTCTTTTTGCCTGAGGCCATATATATTGCCTGAGGCCATATATATTGCACGTAGACATAGTTTGGATACACATGTATATACCTTTATCCTTCTGTAAAATTTTTTTACTCCTCCTTGGTGACGAAGGCACGAACATTTTTTTTATTTTTTTAAAAAAATTCCCGAAATCCCTCGGCTCTCTCCCTTTTCTAGATCTCCTTGGATTTTTTTGAGCACTCAGAGTGTCACGCCTCAGAGAGGGCATTTGGTATGGAGTGACCGTCTCAGGATCAAGAATGATGGTGAGGGAGGTGATGAGATACTGCATTTGGTTGCACCATAGTGATCCTACGTGGCGGTGATTCTAAATCACCTTCATTCCTCAAATCGCCGCCCAACTAGTGATGCAATACCCGTCTTTGAGATTGAAAATCTAAAATAACCCCAGAGTAGTGATCCTGAATTGAAAGTTAAAGACAAAAATACCCCTCAATTTAGCAGAAAAATTGATATATCAATATACCATCAATATATTATGTCAAGATTATATATATATAATATTATGTTGATATTATATATTATATTAATGATATATATTATATTATAATATATTACTAATCGTATTATTATTGAAGGATAATTTTAAATTATAGTATAAATATATTATTATATTTTAATTTATATAATGAAAATATTTAATATATTACTCCTATTTACCTGATTTTTTAATCAAAATAATTATTAGTATTAAAAAAATCTATTATAAGTACAAATAAAAATATTAATTCTATAATGAAAATAACATATTTTTATAAGATTAATAATTTATAGAAGTAATAAATATATTTTTATAGAATATATTAATAATTAATATATTGATAAATATATTAATATTTTATTATAATATATTTTATATGATTAATAAATATATGATAAGGGCTACTAAAAGTAGAATATGTGACAAAATTATGGAGCTATTATATAAATTAGCATATTGACTTAAATTTTTGATATGAGAATTAAAAACACATAAAAAAATCCATCTAAAATATATTAGGGGTATTTGTGGTATTATGTCGTCAGTGATCTTGGATCTCCGCACCATACCAAATAAGTTACTCATGGATATCCGGAAATTTTTAATCACTGAACCATAACCTACCAAACACATTGATTTTAGATCATTGGGAATCAAATTATCCCAGCATTGAGATATTAGGTCACCATGATGATCCTATTGGGGTTACCAAACGCCCCAAAGAGAGATGTCACGTCTCAGAAAGCAACAGTCCGAAATGGCCAACCTACCCACCAGCCCGCACCCGCCCATGTGACGCGTCCGAGCCCCGCCTAAACGCGTTGAAAACCGGCACCATGACACTCCAGAAGCTTTTGCTTTTCTTTTTACCATACTGCCCTTCCTGAGATTACCGGAAAAATGGGTTTGGCCCGTAGATCATGGGAAATTATACTTGGTTCATTGGCCTTGAAAATAAAATAATAGTTGTTAATTGATGAGCAACAATGTTCAAGTGTTGACACAGATGGTAAATTTTATTTTCTGAAATGCCTTGAAAATTGAGCTAATAAAATATTTTAATTATATAAAAGCATCAAATAATTATGATTATTTCTATTAAATAATTACTATTCTATTTTGGTAGCTGCTTAGCGAATTTTGTTATCTATGATATAACTAGAATATAATGGACGTTCCAATAAAATCTGTGAACGCCTGCTTGGGCCTGTTCCATTTGATCGGCCTAAGCTCGGCCCAAAGAGGGGGAAGGGGGAGGGCGAATCATGTTCGTCCATATTCTAGCCAAGGAGGACTCCTAAGAGGAGTCGTCCTTCTCTCCGACAATCTCAACCGAGATAAGGAGTCCTGGGATCCCGAGAACCCTTAAGGGCTCCTCTATAAGAGCGAGCCCCCACCACCATCGAGTGCCATGGTCCTCTCTCCCTCTTTTCTCTCTTCAAAGTCACGATATTTTGTCACTATGCTTGCCGATAATTGGGGTCGTCGACACCTCCGAAATCGAGGTAACACTGCAATCTTTTTCTCTCTTCCTTTTTCTTCTTTCTATGACTCGAAGCACGACTACCGGCCGCAAAATCGGACATAAATCAACTAGGATACGAAACCCCTGTTTTTGCCTCATTTCCCTTCTTTTAGACCATTGTCGCTGCTGGTGTTCGTTGCCAAGGGGCTTAGCCCCTTTCGTGCATCGGCCCCTAGCCGGAGTCGGATGCCTCAGCCACCAACGAGCGGATTGGAACACAAGATCGACCAAGCCTCTATTGATTTGTCTAAGGCCAGGATTTAAATGGTACTTGTGGTTCATATATATTGCACGCTGACAAAGATTAGATACACATGTATATACCTTATCCTTTCGTAAATTTTTTTTTACTACCCCTTGGTGACTCATGCATAAACATCGGGTCACATGGAGATCTAGGGAACTATTGAATTGGTAGCATTGTAGCTGCATTGGATTGCGATAGAGATAAGAATCCTTGTGCACCCACTTGCATATTTATAGAAACTTTGTACATATATGTATGATATGATAATAATCAAGATAAGTAAGATACAAGAATTCTTTTATGATAGTTTCTATATTAAATTATGTTTTGCTCTTGTATGCTTGTGATTGATAGTATAATGGATGCATATATGAGTTAACTTATATTTGCATAATCAGATTAATGATTGTGGTGCTTTAGACTAATTATGTTATATTGATTACTCCGTCACGGGCAAAAAACGTGACACTTATTGATTTTTCTATCAACGTAACCGTGGTTTGTCTAAAGCTAGAAGTAAGAAGAATTGGTATGTAGATGTGAACTTGATTGAATGAACAAGGACTCTGAACTGATCTCGTTAGAAATAGGTTAACTTATAAGAATAGGTTAGAAATGAGACACTATCGATTGCTCCATCGTAGGTTAGAAATGTGACACTATCGATTGCCCCGTCACCGAAATTTGGCCAGAAGTCGAAAAAATAATTAACCTTGGATCTGGATTGGGTTAAAAAGGAATGAAATGGAAAATTACTTCAAAATACTATTAAAGATTTACAAGATATCGTATGATATATCACTTTTGAGTGGTTGAATTTCTATTGATATTTGATATACATATGTATACTAGTTATTCGAGCATTATTGATAATCGATTTGTGATTTCATTATGTATGTAACAGTTTCTTGCTATTTTCAAACTTATACTTGATGTGGATGTGTGGGTATTCATGCTGGGCTGTAAAACTTGCATCACCTCTTTTTTTTTTCTTTCAAAGATGCAGGATGCTTGGTACTTTGCTGTAGTTAGAATCACGAGTGACAAGATAAATAAATAGACCATCACTAAAACCACATGAATGGTTAAATTTTATAATTATACTAGTTTTGTTATTCGGTATAAATTATGACATTGGTTCGGGACGTGATAGTTGCAATGCAGGATGTATCTGGGCTCTAGTCATCTACCTACTTGTAGGACAACCCCGCTCATCATCCTTTTTCCATGTGGTTGAAGATTTGAAAGCTTTAGGTCTCCCGAGTCACGAGACAAGGGGGTTTAATTGATTCACGAATTATACCTGTGCAAGTTCTTATCGTGATGTAGGCATGTTTATTGGATATGACGTAGGACCGAGAACCTAATCTTATAATTGAACGAACACTATTGGCTTATTTGTTTCATATTGTTTGTTAGTACTATTAAGGAAATTTGAACTTGCGCTTGATAGTTCAGACTTTAAAATAGTAACCTAGCTCTAGTTATCCTAGGGTTAATTAGCAAAAGTTTGCGCATATGTATGAGTATTACTGCGAAGGAGTAGCTGTAAAGGGATTTTCTATAGAATGATGATGGAATAAATTATGTTAATTTGTAGAGTAATGTACAAGAAAAGTAGGATGTCTTTCAAATCACCATAGGGCCTGATATGAACAAGAACCATCCCTAAAATGATGGAACCTAGCGATAATCATTACCATGCGCTTGAAAACGCAAGTTCGAGGAAACTTCCTTCAAGCTGAAATGTGGCCTTTATTCACGCACTCTCGAATCATCCCACTAATTTGGGCCCACACAAAAGCGGATGTGACAAAAAGTATTTCTTAAGTGGATAATAATTAAAAGACGACAAAAGCTGGTTCGCGGGAGCCGTCATGCTGCAAATACGTTGCAGAAGTTGGGCCCACCACATAGGCTAATCGAATTTCTAGTCGTTCTAAATCACGGGAAGAAGAGGATAACTTGCAGCGGCGGGGGCTCTTAGGACGTGCTCGGGTGGCCGGAGGAGGCAATCGGGGCCGTCCATCATATGCAACTGCGCTCCTATCGTGCGCCACCGTGTTGCGGGCCGTCCGATGGATGATGCGCCGGTGTCTGCCGGCACCACGGCCAGCTTGTATATGAGGCTCGGACTGGCCCTTTTCTCCTCGGCCTCCTTTCTGTTTATGTTCTACAGCCAGGCCGCCTTCTGGTGATTCTCTATCCCTTTTTTTGATTTGATCAAATTTGGTGTATTTTATCTTAATTTCGCTATAATTCTCTATGTTCATGTGCCACAAGCTGCAAGAAAATTTGGTTTGGAAGGCTTGTCTTGGGTTCTTTGGTGATGATAGATTGGTTTTCGGTCGTAATAGGGGATGAGGAAACAGGAAGAGGCTATCCCAATTGTGGGATTGCTTGAATTGACATCCAGTTCAGTTGTTATGGTCTTCAGATGTTTATAAGTATAATCTAAGTGAAAATTTTCCATAGCCTTTTTGCATCAGTATGTTAATCTTAGCATCTGATCTATTGTTAAAACTAACGCATTTAAAAAGTGTCAGTAGTTCTCTGAATGTAGACGTGGGTATAAGTTCTTTATTGTAATCCACCTCTTTTGCTTACTTTTCATCTTTGTTAATTGGTTACTCACATCCCAGGTGTTCTTTGTTCTGCTTTCCTCTCTTTCAGATTTCGGTTGCTAGAAATCATCGTGCAAGAATGGAGATGTCGATTATAGCTAAGGTCTTCGTCTCTAAGCTCCTTAATGGCCTGGCCGCTTTGGTGGAGGACGAGGTGGCCATGCTCTGGGGTGTGAAGGGCGAGATCAAACGACTCCAAAAAGGCCTCGGAACAATAAACGCTGTCCTCGCCGATGCTGAAAGTAAAAAGATTGAGAGCAAAGCCATAGACGACTGGCTCAGGAACCTGAAGGACGTCATGTACGACGCTGACGACATCCTCGATCAGATCGAGGCCGAGAAATCTAAAGCTGCAGTCTCCTCGGGACGTCAACCTTGCTCTTGCCTCTTCTCTTGCTCTTGCTTTGGCAAGACGGTGTTTGCTCATCAGATTGGCAGGAGAATCAAAAGCCTTAATCATAGGCTGGACGACATCTTGACAGCTAGTAGTAAATTTAATCTCCAGCTCGTTTCCGCCGACCGCGGTGACCACCGATCCACTTCTCGAGTGGGCAGGAAGACATCTCCCGTAGCTGAGCCTGATATTGTAGGGTCCAATATCCAGAAGGATACCGACAAGCTGGTGAAGTTGTTGATCAAGGAGGATAGTCGGGAAAACATTCTTGTATATGCCATCGTAGGAACTGGGGGAATTGGCAAGACCACTCTTGCTCGAAAGATTTTTAATGATGAAAGGATAACAACCAAGTTCCCGATGAAGCTTTGGGTCTGCGTGTCCAAAGATTTTGATGAGATCAGTCTACTGAAAGAGATCATCACTCATGCGGAGGGCGATTCAGGAGGCGCTTCTAGCAGGGCACAGCTCGAGCCCAAGGTGGCAAATACTGTGACAAATAAGAAATTTTTGCTTGTCTTGGATGACATGTGGGACCCAAACGTATGGAATGATTTACTCCGAAACCCCCTGCAGAGTGGGGCAACTGGAAGTAGGGTCCTTGTGACCACAAGAAACCAAAGGGTTGCATTGCAAATGAAGGCTGTAGAATCTCATCAAGTGGCGGTCTTGTCTGCTGAAGATGGTTGGGCACTGCTGCTCAAGAAGGTGGTTTTGAGTGGGCAGGAGGGAGACATCGAACATTTAATGGATATCGGAAAGAAGATTGTTGAGAAATGTGGTGGTCTCCCTCTTGCTATTAAGACCATTGGAGGAGTATTATCCACGAAGAGCAGGACAAAGATGGAGTGGGAGAGAGTGCTTAAAACCCTTTCAAGCAATGCTTGGTCTTCTTCGACCCACTTTCCCGAAGAGGTTCAACCAGCGCTATGGTTGAGTTATGAAGACCTGCCATCTCATCTTAAGCAGTGTTTTTTATATTGCTCGTTGTTCCCTGAGGATTATGAATTCGATCGTGACAAACTAATTTATTATTGGATCTCTGAAGGGTTCATCCATGAAGAAGGAGAGGTGACATTGGAAGAGTTAGGTGAAGATTGTTATTGGGAACTTATTCAGAGGAGTTTTTTGCAACCACATCCCTGTACTGAATACAAGTTTCCTAAATGCACCGTGCATGATCTACTATGGTCCCTTGCTCGGTTTTTAGCAGGAGATGAGAATTTGGCTGTGAAAGATGGGGTTGATGTCCCAATTAATTCATCTTCAGTGAAGACACGTCGCTTGCGGGGTCGTGTTACAGAAGAAAACCGCCAAGCATTTATTGGTGCATTGGAAGGGCACAAATCCTTGAGGACTCTGCTGCCACGCTTGGCCTCATCACACGTGATGCAAGAGAATGATGCCAATAATCTGATTAAGAAGACACCGCGTCTAAGAGTACTAGACTTTTCATACTCTTCGATCAAAAAATTGCCAGACTCCTTGGGAACTCTCATACATCTACGTTATTTAGATCTGTCATTTTCTGGCATATGTGAGCTACCAGAGAGCATAGGAAACCTTGTAAATCTGCAGTTCTTGATCCTCCAGTCTTGCGAATCTCTCCGCAGCCTTCCTAAAGGCATCGGAAAGTTGCACAACCTGCGGTGTCTTGACCTTTTTGGAGCAGTACTGGAGGGTATACCTATTGAAATTGCAAACTTGCATCGACTTAACACACTGACGGGTTTTGTGGTCAGGAACAACAGGAGCGATAGTGGTTGGTGTACGTTGGAACACTTGAGATCTCTAGGAAAGCTTAAAGAGCTCAGTATCCAGAAGCTGGAAAGGGCATTGAATGAGGTTGAGGTTGGACGAGTAAATGCACTGAGGGACATGTTGCAGCTTAAAGTGCTAAATTTGTGGCGCGAACCTCCTACAGTTGATGATGATGATGGACAAGCATTTGGCTACAGCGAAGAAGTGATCAAAAAAATTGAGAACATCTTTGAGGTGACGCTCTGCCCACCACCGCACCTAGAATCTCTTTCCATCCGAGGTTTCTTTGGACTCCATTTCCCGAGTTGGATAGCATCTAGCAGTACTGACTTGCTCCTCTCCGATCTAAGACGGTTGGAGCTCATAGGGTGTGACATTTGCCTGCAACTTCCATCACTAGGGAAGCTCCCAAACTTGGATTCCCTCTGGATACATGGAGCATCTGCTGTCAAAAAGATTGGGACTGAATTTCTGGGTCAGGAATCTGATTGTAGCAGGGATCAAGGTGGCAGGATGCAAATTTTTCCAAAGTTGACAACATTGGTATTTGAACACTTGGACGATTTGGAAGAATGGGAATGGGAGGTGAAGGATGATGACAGACTGATAGCCATACCAAAGTTAGAAGAATTGACACTTTATGCTTGTCCAAAGTTGAGGTCCCTTCCTTCTGGCCTTGTTCACCATGCTACTGCCCTAACAATGCTGAAGATAACAATGTGCGATAGTCTAAAGGCAATCAGGAGCTTTTCCTCCATCAAACATTTGGAAATATCTTACAATCCTAATATAGATGTTGTTTCAGAACTTCCTAGCTTGCAAACATTAAGCCTGATAAATCCTCAAATGCGGGCCCTACCAGAGGGGTTACATGGAGGACAACCCGACTTCCTTGCACTCAACAAGCTTGAGATCCTGGGCACTGACCAACTACTCCGCAGATGCCTCAAGGATGGCTTAGATTGGCCCAAGATTGAACTTATCCCCTATGTAAATGCCAAAGATTTTTATGGATCCGGATACATCTCCAAGAGTCCCTCTGCGTTCAGCACCAACTTAACTGATTATGTTGAAGATCATGAGTAGAGCACACATGGTTCTTCCTTCGCAATGAGGTAACATTTTGTTTTCCAAATATCATGCTTCTTTTTGTCGAACAAAAATGGGATTTTTCTCTATATCATCGTACATTTTAGAATTCCTATCCAAATCTTGTTTGGCTAAACTAGTCTTCTCTATTAAGCTGCGATAAATTTGCAAATGGTATCTCTTTCTATAATTGCCTACACATATCTGGTGAGATATCATCATTGTATACAGAGTCTCCGGAGTAGAATCATTGTTTTACCACAGGCCGCACTGTAACAACCCAGGATTTCATCCAAAATGGCTAGCCGGAAGTTATTATTTGGGTTCCTTGATCCTGTATAAGTACCCAAGATCTACCCAGCAAATAACCGATGTGGGACTAAACACACGCCCGCACGGGTCCTCACATACTCCCTCCGTTCAAGCCCTGACGTCCTCGTCAGGCTAAGGGTTCAAATCCATTCAAATCTAATCACAAACACCACGATCAGTCCGTGGTCAACCCCAATGGATCCGTGCTGTAGTGTTCCTTAATCCACATAAGTTATGAGCCGGGTCCGCTCTGATACCATTTGTAACAACCCAGGATCTCACCCAAAATGGCTAGCCGGAAGTTATTATTTGGGTTCCTTGATCTTGTATGAGTACCCAAGATCTATCCAGCGAATAACCGATGTGGGACTAAACAAACGCCCGCACGAGTCCTCACACGCACTTATTATCTGATTTGATGCCCATCCATATTTGCTTCGAGCCTAGTGAAACCAAATTGGACCGGTATCCTTAGGACCTCAAGAATGACCACTTCACTCGACTGCATCTTGGGCAAGATATTAAGTGGCGGACTAAACTTTATCATGATATTTGATACATAATATGTTGCTTTTTGTGAGCATGATATGAGAGGTATTTACCAAATTGGTTATTTGTTAGTTCTATTTGATTGGAACTATAGTGCATTGCAATGTTGGGGAACTTTATTGGTAATAGCAAAAATTTGACATTAGATGTTGTTTGCCAAAACTAGCTCATATATACAGACATGCAAGCTGTCAAAACATAAAAGTGAAATGGTTCTGAAAGACACCATGGAGCATACATTACAAGAATGATAAAGTGCTTATGAAGTACCCTGAGATTGCGGAAATGGAGAAGATGCCTAAAATGTTGTTAACTGAAATGTGCTATGAGTACTGACTTAGGAAAGAAATTTGACTGCAAGTACAGAAGTAAACAGAGCACTCCAGAGATGCTAGGATTTGCGTCATTTTTTTCCCAGTTCAAGTATGGAAGGTTATGGAAGAAATTATGTTAAGTTGGAGAGTAATGTATACCTTAAGGAAGGTTGAATGCGGGCAGAAATGAAAGGATACACAGCCCAACTCTTTGGAACAAAAGAGCATTCAAATTACCACTATGACTCTAGAATTTCAAGTACTGGCCATTCTTTTTAGAGTTCAAATAAGATTACAAGTGGAAAGGATTTTCCGAAATAATTCCGTTTTGTCCTTAGAGTGTTAATTGCTAAGGTTATTTCTCACTTAGTGAAATGGTAAAAAAGTGCCACAGGGCTAAGTTCAATATTTTGAGTGACTTTCCAATCCAAAATCTCTATTGTGCAGAGAAGAGGACATTAAAGGAGAATATATATTTTTTTTAAAACTCGGTTCTAAATAACCTGAATTTTAAAAGCCTAGAAATATGCTATAGCCATTTGTATAAATTTTCCGGTGACTTTTTGGGTGATCCTTGCAAATATTTGTTGTTGTTAGATTTGTGAGACGGTGTTCTGCATTTACATCATACGTAGAAATCTTTGCTGTTTTAGCATCCGTAGTCCACGCAGAACTGAGCCTAAGCAGCCTTCTACTTGGCTTGGCTTAGCTTGTTTGAATTCCTAATTTGGGGATTGGATACTGAATATGAAGGATTTGAGGATTTGGTTGAAGAGAACTGCTGCCGAAATTTATAATCATGCTTCTCTTCCATCCCTTATATCCTAAGTCTGCATCTTATTGTTTACTGTCAACTAATTCAAGGACATGCAGGAAACTGTCAGCATGGAGTAGGTGAATTCTTGGAAAATTATATATGTTCATGGTACATGCATATTTTTCACTTGATTTTCTGAAGTACTTCACATGTACTCACAACAGTGATCATTTTTTTGACTTGATGTTGCTGTCATTCTTTCTTTTCTTTTGCAGATGGATTTTATGCAACCAATTTGAGGACCTTGGAGGAAGATATTAGTGCTCTAACTTTATGATAGGTCTTCATGTATCAGCAGGAACTACCTTTCATCTGTTGGCATGTACTTAATGGCTGTTTCACCCAAATACTACTTTTATAAGACCAAGTAAATTGGAATTCTGTATGTTGGTTATGAACTCATGCAATGATACTATGAATATGATGGTATTTCTTTTTATATTCTAATTATTTGATGGTTATTTGTTTAGCAATATGTGAAAGGAATGCTAGCACATGCAAAGGAAATATAAGTAAAGGTAAAACTATTATTTGTCGGAATTATATTGATATGTTAGAAGCAAAAATCAGAATGCCTAGATGTTCCAATTGCTAGGAGCCGAACTCTAACATGTTACATTGTGGGATGTTGGACCCTTGGGAATATAATTGCACATCACGGAGGATATTTGGCCTTTCCTAGCTTTCTTTGTCACCAAGCCTATCAAATTTTGTGCTCCTATTTTCCATGTTTGGAGAACTAGAAAAAAATGTCTCAAAATGGAACCACTCTTGAAGCTTGAATTCCTTTGTTGCAGCCTCTTTTTCCAAACTAAAATTCCATTGAAGGAAAGTTAATGTATGTCCACACTCAAGCTGATGCAAAAGTTGGATTATAGCATCGTTAGAGGTGCTCTGCATCTAAGCCTTGAGGAAGGCCGAATCCATTGATACAATGATGGGACCTTGGAATTAAGGATTTACTTGGTTGCTTTTGGCCACCAGAGTAAGTAATGTTTAATTGTTTCTCATCTCTAGATTGATCTATCATTGTCTATTTCACTGTCACTAATAAAATAAATTATGCAGGAGTAAAAACAGTATGAAGATTGTAGGCGGCATTAGGAACTGTAAATATTGGTATGAGAGAACATTAACTAATATTATATGCTTAATATTTAATTTGGATTACAATTAGCTTTCTAAGAGGACTGAGAACAATGGCGTCCTTGATGACTCCCATGTAACCTATATAGCCATTTTTGATTACTAATAGGGAAGTTCCGAATTTCTTTCAGCAAGCCCTTTCAAGCGTGATTCACACTGTAGATCTCCAACGGAAATTTGCATGTATAAATTTATATAAGTGTTTATGTCTTCTAGGTCATCATATATCTTGACATGAACAAGAACCATTTCTAAAATGATGATACCTTACATTGTCCCTTACAATGATCTGCACTCCAATAATCGTTGCCATTAACCTGATAGCATTGTGGCAGTCTCTACAATTCCTCAAGTTCTTAAACATTCAAATAACTGATTCTCCATTCAAATTCAGAACTCCCAGTGCAAGAGCAAGCTTCTCACTATGGCTGCACAAATTTTCTCCTCTCTATCAACATCTTGCGAATCATAATCATTATCTTTAACATGTCACAATCTAGAGTCTCACCCAAAAGATTAGCTAAAAAATGTTATTTAGGATCTTTGATCCTGTATAAGTACCCAAAGTCTACCTAGTGCATAGCTGATATGAGACTAAACATATGCTCACATGAGTCCTCACAAAACAAATGTATAAACCATGTTCTTTATTTGTGTGAGGACCCGTGCGGGCGTGTGTTTAGTCCCACATCGGTTATTCGCTGGGTAGATCTTGAGTACTTATACAGGATCAAGAAACCCAAATAATACCTTCCGGCTAGCCATTTTGGATGAGATCTTGTATTGTTACAAATGGTATCAGGGCAGATCCGGCCCATAATCTATGTGGACTAAGAGACACTGCAGCACGGATCCATTGGAGCTAACCATGAGCCGATCGTGGTGTTTGTGATTAAATTTGAATGGATTTAAACCCTTAACCTGACGAGGACGTCAGGGCTTCAACGAGAGGAGTATGTGAGGATCCGTGCGGGTGTGTGTTTAGTTCCACATCGGTTATTCGCTAGGTAGATCTTGAGTACTTATACAGGATCAAGGAACCTAAATAATACCTTGCGGCTAGCCATTTTGGGTGAGGTCCTGAGTTGTTACAATTTGAATCTAACTACATCCAAATACTTTCGCAGTTCCTCTTCCTCTCATCATGTCTCTCATCAATTCCTGACCTTTGAGCCCCATCCTACATCTTGTCGGTGACTACCATGTTCGATAGCAAGAAATAGTTTCTCAGGATTTTCTGGTTCAATCCCAAAGAGAAGTTTTGCTGCATTCTTTTCTAACTCAACATTCTTATATATATACTCTACAAGAAGCAAGCAGTCCCCCCATGCACTGGCGGTCTGTTCCATTGGCATGTTTCGGAAAAATTCTTATGCCTCTTTAAGATGACCAGCACGAAATAGTATGTCGACCACAAGGCAATGATGATCTGCGCCGGGTCTGAGCTCATCGAGGTAAAAATGGAACGGCCCTCATCAACAAGCTGTGTGTGACTGCAACTAGACAAGACCATGATGAGGTTGAGTTAGGCCTCATCCCTGCCCTACCCTTTCGTGAAATAGTGACAATGCTTCCTTGCCACACCCACCCGCAGGATTTGCCAATATCATTACGTCGCATTTGGCTAAAAACACCTCTTGACTCGTCCAAAAGTCTCCACACTCAGCATACGTGAGAACCAGGGCTGTCATGGCGGTTGGAGTTGTCCCGAATCCCTAAACTTGTATCAGTTTTATCCACTAAATGTGATGCTTGTCCATGTTAGTTATAAAGAGCTTTAGGCTCGATTTAAGCATGTTTTTGTCTTACTTGAAAAGGAAGTTGCCTTGGAGTCCATGTCTATAAAATTGAATAAAATATTAGTTTTTTGATAATAATTAGGGATAAGATGCCTTGGTTTTTGGGCGAGGGACATGGACCCTGGGTCTCGAAGGAGGGGTGGAGAGTGGCTGAGTGGGGAGGCTTCGTGGAACGGACGGGGGTGGGGAGCGGCGACAAGTACTGCTGTGCCACTCCTTCCGCCTCCTTTTGTTTTTTTTATTATTATTATTTATTATTTTTTTTTAAGAAACTTTATAGTATGATAGGTCTACGGATCTACACGGATAATTCGGATTGTCGGATCAAGCCGTTGAATAAACAATCCGAAATTGACCCTAAAAAAATAGATCGGATCACGTCTGAGTCGGGTCGAGATTCAGTAAATCCAAATCCGACCCAAAAAGTATAACGAATCCAATTTTAGGATCCGACCCGGCCCCGCGGATCTAAAAATTTGGATCGAATTGGATTTAAGCGGGTCGGGTTGGGTCGGGTCGGATCACGGTCGATTGACCGCCGAATTTAGTCAAACAAAATTTTCCCCTATTCCCACTTCGCGGTTTTTCTTTCTTTTTATCCCACGCCATCACCAGCCGCCACCAATGCCTTGCGGTCGGATGCTGCTGTGGGTCATCGTCTACCAGCCCTCTCGTTGTTTAGGTTGAGAAGGAGAGGGAGAGAGAGTCTTCCCTGATTTGAGGAAGATAAGTATAATATTTAGCTCTCTAACAATAGTTGGCAAGTACTTATAGTTCCGCCCTCTCCTTCGCAACATGTTATTAGCTGTAAATGGGCATTCAAAATCAAAAACTGATATGATGGCTGCATCTAGTATTATAATGCCCATCTGGTTGCTAAAGGCTTCAATCAACAAAAGTGTGTTGATTATGATGAGACATTTATCCCAGTTACCATGCCTGTCATAATTTGCACTATTCTTTCTCTTGCAGTTTTCGAATGTTGGCCCATTCAGCAATTAGATGTCAAAAACGCATTTCTTTATGGACATTTTACTGAGGATGTTTATATAAAATAACTTTCTAGTTTCACTGATCCGAACCATTCCACTTATGTTTGCAAGCTATGATATTCTTTTTATGGCACCACGTGATTGGTTTCAGCAGTTGAGCTATCACTTACATACTCTTGGCTTTATGGGTCTAAGGCTGATATCTCCTTTTTTTAGCAAGTGCACCAAAGAATATGTGGCACTTCTTCTAGTTTATGTTGATGATATTATTCTTCCTGGCACTCTTGCTGCTCCATTGGATGACTTTATTACTTCTTTACAAATTGAATTCGCCATCAAGGACCTAGGCGCTCCTTGCTACTTTCTGGGCATTGAGGCTAAGACTACTACTTCTGGACTTTATCTGACTTAATCAAAGTATATTTCTGATCTTCTTCTCAAAACCAATATACATGGTTCTAAGTCTATCCAGACACCTATATTTACTAGATCCCAACTTTCTCATTCTAATGATTTGCCACTTTCTGATCCGACTCAATAACAGAGTGTGGTAGGTGCGCTTCAATATCTTTCTCTTATATGTCCTAACATTACCTTTGCAGTCAACCAAGTATGCTGACTTGCAGTCAAACGTATTCTTCCCTACTTGAAGCATACTATCGACTATGGTATTTATTTAACCAAAGGTCCATCCTCTTCTCTTCATGCCTATTCCAACACCAATTAGGCTAGTGATCCTGATAACCGGCATTCTATAAGTGGCATTAATATTTTTCATGGTTGTAATCTCATATCCCGGGGTGTTAAAAAGCAGCACACTGTGACACGTTCAAGTACCGAATCTAAACACAAAGGGCTTGCCAATGCTACGGCTGAATTCATTTGGATTCAAGTTTTGCTACAAGAATCGGATATCTCACTTTCTCAAGCCTCTATACTTTGGTATGATAATTTATCTGCCATATATCTTATTGCCAGTCCCGTGTTTCATGCTTGGGCCAAACATATTGAAATTGATTTTCATTTCGTTCAAGAGCGAGTGGCTTGTCGTCAGCTTCATGTCCAATTCATCTCCTCTAACGACTAACTCGCTGATATATTCACTAAAGGACTTGCCTCCCAACACTTTTAACAGTTGCATTCCAAGCTCTCAGTGGTACCTGCCTTAACTTGCAGGGGTTTTAGCAGTATCTTCATCTCAGCTCCATATCAAGCCACATATCAAGAATCCATGATTCTAGAAATTTCGAATTTTGAATTCAGTTTTCTGAATTTTAAATTTCGGATAGCATAAATTTAGGAGTGGTCCTAGGGATCCATTTGTTTTTTTTATCTTTGTATCATTCTAGTTGTAATCTTTTGTACATTCTCAACTATAAATATCCTAAAGCTTCATTTGTTATTTCTTTCTATCTTTGTATTTTCCTAGTTGTAATATCTTGTACAATCTCAACTGTAAATATATATGATAACTACCTCGTGAGGTACGTAGAAAAAGTTCTCTATAATATTTTTTTTTTACCTATTCTATTTTCCTACAATGTTCGGCGTGGTGAAGTCCAAAAACCATCAGCCAATACAAAACAATGTGCACGCATCCTGAATCTCTATATTAGATTTGAACTCGAGAGATGTAAGGGCTCCAAGGGTTTGGAAGCAGCTAAAGACTGTGTGTTTGCAAGCATGCACAGATAAAGGCCATGACCCTCTCTTTTTGCAGGCCTCTATTGATTTGTCTGAGGCCAGGATTTAAAGACGGTACTTGTGGGTCATAAATATTGCACGTAGGTAAGGCTGCAAATGGGTCGACCCGGTCCGACCCGACCTGCATAGACCCAACTCAAATTTTAGGATCCGCAGGTTCGGATCGGGTTGGATCCTAAAATTGGACCCGAATCATTTTTCGGGTCGGGTCTGGATTTACCGAACGAATCCGATCTGACCCGAATGGACCCGAAGAAAAAGAGAGAGAGAGGGGAAAAACAAAAAAAAGTTTTTTTTTTTATGTGGGTCGTGGCACTATTGGTCTGTCCGGATTCTCTCGCGATCTATTCCACTGTCGATACCTCTGGTGTCTGGGTAGCTGGCTTTTTTTTTTTTCCTTCTGGTTTTTAGTTTTTGTTTTTTTTTAACTCTTGCAGGAAGGAAGTGAGGGAACACTGAACTGAATATGGGTCATGTGCCAGTTTTTTGCAATGGAATTGGATTTTGGAAGAAGGTCTGGGATTTTTTTTTTCCTCGCAAGAGGGGAGCTGGGAGACACGAAGTTCCGTCCAATCAGTCATATAGATAAAAAATAATGTGATATGAAATTTGGCTTGTAGACCGACTTAGTTAGTAAGCCATGGGTCCCCTGTTCCGACTGGAGGTCAATTGCAAGTCTTTCAAGTCATAGGTCACCCAGCACCTCATAATTATGATATAACCAAATTAGATGTGCCTAAATTCTTTTCCAAAAGCACAAAGAAAGCAGGTCCGATTCGGATCCGAACCCGATCCGGACCTGACCGAATCGGATCTGGATCTAAAATTAGGACCCGAACAAAAAATCGGATCGGATCGGGGTCCTTCAGGACCCGACCCATTTGCACCCCTGCACGCAGGCATAGCTTGGATACACATGTATATACCTTTATCCTTCTGTAAAAATTTTTTACTACCTCTTGGTGACTCATGAACGAACATGGGGTCACAACGGAAGAAGTGCAAGCTATCTTAGCAGCAGCTTGTTATTGCATTGTCCAAAATGCCTTTGTTGCCTCCCGGTCCCAGGTTGTGCGGGACCAGATATCCGAGTTTGGAGCACCTCGTGCAAGACCAGCGTTAGATTGGGGGATCTCTCTCGACTCATCCAGCGGAAGCACGAGCTGGGGTCGGACTGCACTTGGATCTGGAGGTCCGAGCTTCATCCGAGGGTAGCACTCTTCTTATGAAAGGTGATCTGGGACCGCCTATCGACGAGAGCAGTGCTGAGTAGACATGGCCTGGAGATTCCACCCGAGTGCAGGACATGTGGTGCTGATGAGACAGTGGACCACGTGTTATTTCAGTGCACATGGGCGAGGTTGACGTGGCAGTGGTCATGGATTCTGCGGAAAGCCTGGAGCCAGAAGGTGCAGTTCCTACATGTGATTCACCAGTGGTTGGGTAGTTTGCTGACACGTCCGAAGGCCGTTAGAGCGACTTGCACAATGCATCATATTTGGCTGGCAAAAAATGCTCATACTTTTGGAAAACGTAGGATGTCGCCGAGGTTTGTGGTGGAGTACGCCTATGTGCAGGCAGCGGAGATCAGTCCCACCTCTTCTTCTAATGGACCTTTGATAGCTCGAGATACCTGGAGTTTCCTCTCTGCTCTGACAGCCCCTTAGATGGTGTTCTTCATCTCGGAGCTCCCACTCCTGAGCTTCCTCAAGGTCAATTTCGACGGATCTATTCTGCATGGAGGTACGAGAGGAGGTACGGATTTTGTCATACGAGATCCGTACTCCATGGTGGTGGCAGCGGGCGATTGCTAATTATTCGACACTTCGGTCTCCGGGGTGGAGTTGCGGGCTGTCTGGGCAGGCCTTCGACATGCGAGGCAGGTGCTGCAGACTAGTTCGGTTATCTTGGAGGGTGACTCAACCACGGTGATCAGTTAGATTCAAAGGGGTTCGAGGGATGTTAGCACGGACCACCCTTTGCTCCGGAACATCCGGATGATGACAAGGGATGGGGTTGCCTTCCAGGCCAAGCATGTATTTAGAGAGGCCAACGGAGCTGCTGACTGGGTGGCGGCTTACGTGGTGAACCATTCAGGGTATACTATGTGGTCAGGAGAAGGGGAGCTGCCCCAGGTACTCCGAAAGCTTGTGTTTTTTCAGAAAAAAAAAAAAAAACCATCTTGGTTGTGCATTTTATGATCTCTGCTAAGTTTAGGCAACCATATATGTGTTTGAAATTGGATATGAAGAAAGCCTATATCTTAGTTGGGAAGTGATCAGCAGGTACTTTTTAGGACAAATTTTCCTGCTATGTGGTTGGATTGGGTTCAGGCTTGTATTAGCTCCATCAGTTTTTCCTTGATTATTAGTGGTTCTCCTACTAATTGGTTTGCGCCTAATTGTTGTACAAGATAAGGAGGATCTTATTTCCCCTCGATCATCCTTTTTGCTCGAGTTCGGAGTTGCTGAATCACAACAAGAGAGATAACCTGTTACAGTGTATTGGTCTTCATAATGGTTAAAGATTTGGTCATCTTTTTTTATGCATATGTTCTCACCTTAACCAGGGCTTCTGTTGCTGCTACCAATGGTAAATAAGGCTCCTCCTATATCTGATGTTGCCGGGACATAATTAAGGTAGCTAAAGATAAGACGAGTTTAATTTTGCCGAGTTGGTTCCCTAATCGTTTAAGAAGAACGGTTCCTAATAATCTTGAGCTCCAAGAAAGAGCCTAAATATCTCTTTTATGCTCAGCAGCTCATTAGAAAAATCAATTTACACCCCCTAAGGTATATTCGGAGGTCATTAATTATAACCTTAACAACAAGAGAGAAATAATTGAATAGCTCTTTTGTGAATGTCTAAGATCTTAGGAAGGCTGTGACTGCTTTTCCGAGCATGGCCTACAATTATATCTCTGAAACCATATATCTCTCATGTTGATATTTATGTGTCACTGGCATGCTTAGTTGGAAGAAAATTTAACCGGCTACCTCATTTTCAGATGGTCCAGTTGACGGATGGAATCACGAAAACTCCGTATGTTGTTTAAAGGAGCATTCTGGGACGGTAGGAAGTAGACAAGAAGTTGATGCCTCTTTTCCACATTTATGATCACAGTTAATGCATCATAATCTATTAATGACACACTTGATGCATGATGTATAGATTATGATTCTTTTTGAAAGCATGCTGCTGGTAGAGAGTAGAAAACCTTCAATGTATCGATCAAGGCTATCCATGTGGATTTCTGGCTTATCGGCAACCTATGTAGATGCTGATCCTATTCTGGAGGATCCAAAGAGGATGAACTCTAGTGAGAGCCACTTCTAGGCCATCTCTTTGTATGGAAGATGAATAGTGCAGCTGATTGAATAGTTTTTTGTACGATGAATTATACCGAATTCATTACTTGAGAGACCACACCGGGGATGACCCACCAGCTTTAATTAGATCTTGTGCATTCTGCTGCTTCTGGTTTTATCTTCTCCAGCATCATGTAATCAGGCCGTCCTAAAAAAGGAAAAAAATAGTCGTTTTAGCTTAAGTACTGCCTAGACTTCCTAAACTTGTGTAACCTTAGCACTTTAAATACTAAAAAAATGAAAAGGTAATCACTTGTTAAAGATAGGCATCAGGATTACGTAGCTAGACTCTGTTCTTGAGGGACAAAAAGGGTCATAAAGGAGAATTTTGGCTTCAATCATTAGTTGGATCTGGAGGGCCTAAGGGGTAATATTTGTGTTCACCCTTTACTCTGGTAAAAAATAGAGAGGTCTTTCAGGCGAAGTATATTTTCTGTAAAGCTAATGAAGCTGCGAACTGGATGGCTAGTTATGTAGCCAATCATTCCGGTAGTATCCTGTAGGCTGAAGATGGAGAGTTGCTCCTAACACTCCGAGATATTTTATTTTTTGATTTTATTGAATGTATTCGTACTTATCGTATATGATCCACGCGTCTTAGCCCAAAAAAAAAAAAAATCATAAAGACAACTTAGTTCCAAACTAAAATACGTGGCAAGGAATAGTAGGTTACGAGTAACGTAAGGCTGAGGTAAGGACACCAAAGGCGGCTGGTTGGCCCGTCTGAAATGGCCAACCTACCCACCAGAACGCACCGGCCCAGGCGACGCGTCGGAGCGTTAGCCGTCGCGCCCCGCCTAAACGCGTTGAAACTTGAAAACCGGTAGCATGACTCTCCAGAAGCTTTTGCTTTTCTTTTTACCATACTGCCCTTTTTGGGACTACCTTTAAAATGGGTTTGGCCCGTGCTCTTGATCATAGGAAATTATTTGCTGAACCAGATCCACCCTAAGCTGATGGATTAGTCTAACAGTAAAGTAACACACATAATAACGGACACAAAAAGAAAAGCTGGATATGTACATTTGTAAATATTTTTTTATGATTAAATTAGTCCAGCAGCTCAGCGGTGGAACTATGGATCTGGTTGAATTAAAAATTTTATTTAGCAAAAACAAAACAATGCCTGAAGTACATGAACAAAAAAGTTTTTAAAACATTGTACCATCTTTATAATAAAATAATGGCTACTATTTGTTGCATTGGCCTTGACAATAAAATAATAGTTGTTAATTGATGAGCAACAATGTTCAAGTGTTGTCACGGATAGTAAATTTTATTTTCTAAAATGCCATAAAAATTGAACTTATAAAATATTTTAATTAAATAAAAGCATAAAATAAATATGACGTCTAGTCCTATTAAATAATGGCTATTCTATTTTGGTAGCTGCTTAGCTAACATTGCTATCTATCCTTGTCATGTAGGGGTAAAACGTAATATGGGTAACTAGAATATGATGAATGTTCTGAAAAAAACTGTGAAGGCATGCTTGGGGGCTTGGTCCATTGACCGGCCCAAAGTCGGCCCAAAATGCATGGGGGTGTGAACCATGTTCGCCCTGCGTTCCAGCCAAAGTGGACTCCTAAGGGGAGTCTTTCTCCTCTCCGACGATCTTGGCTGGGATGAGAAATCCTAAGGTCCCGAGGACCCTAGGGGCTCCTCTATAAGAGCGAGCCCCTCACCACTATCGAGTGCTATGGCCCTCTCTCCCTCTTTTCTTCCTTCAAAGTTACGATATCACATCACTGTGTTCACCGAAAATTGGGGTTGCCGATGCCTCTAGAGCCTAGGTAACATTTGGATCTTCCTCCCTCTTCCTTTTTCTTCTTTCCACGATACACAGAAATAGATGAAAAATACGAAATGACATGATCAGATTCATATTTCATAACAAAGCTATTTTTATTAAAATATTTATGAAACTATTTTTCATAATAAAGCATGATTTCCATAACACATATGCCGATCCATAATTTTAAAAAAAATGACATTTTCATAAAAAATCTAATATAGAAAAAATATGATAATTTGAAAGATAATAAACAGTATAAGATCTACTTACATTTTCTATTTTAGACCATCAAACTTTTCTAGGCAAATCAGTTAAACTATTAAAAATATTAAAAGTGAAATTAATTTCTATTCAATGATTGAATTAAAATAATAAGAAAAGGAGACAGTTGTTCGAGTGACAGTGATCGACGGCTCCAAGCAAGTCAGGTCTAAGCAACTCGATCAATGAATCATAGGGTATGGACTCGATTAGGGCCAAGGTCGTTTAATAGAGTTCATCATCAATGGATTCTATGGACAATTGACGGGCTGGGGTGATTGGTTCAGCAGGCGGCCCGAGCACCAGGGCAGATTAGGTTCTTATGCAGGGATCAACTTGTATTCGTAGATCAAGTCGACAGGACCTGATAACTATATATAATCCATAAAATTAGGAAAATCGACACTATGAAGCTAGCATCTAATGAAAACAGCTCTCTGCCTAAAGTTGATAATGGATACGAACTATGATATCTTGTTGATTATGAACACAGACCATATCACAAGTATAAAGTGACCATAGCATGAATATCTGTAAGTAATATTTTAAACTATGATATGGCTAAATAGTAGAGGAATAATTTATGTATTTATTTGCAAAATGGACTTGGAACTATATATATAAAAGATGGATAAATTTTTCATGCATTATTTATTTTATGACTTGTTTTAATATATTATACTATAAAATACTTTATTTTGTAATATCTGTTATTTTTTTTGAAATGATGTATTGATATAGAAAAACGTATGCTTGATCTGGTAGGGTAGTGTAAGCTTAACTTACTGAACTGTATCGATCATACATCTCTATTTTTATTTTCTCTCTCCAGACGAATAGGATCGGTAGAGACAACGGATAGTCCAAGCTTAGAGTTCGTGCTAGCAAGCTTGGCGATCTATATAGCAGAACTTTAGTTGTTTGGTTGATTATGAATTTTGAAGTTAAATGAAATGTTTAGCTTCGTGTTATTATAAGTTGTACCCCTCGGTAGCATAGCCATGTTATGTCCTAAATTTGGGGTATGACAAAATCAGTGCCTTGAATTTCTAATTCCTTGTGAATTACTATTTGATAATTAACTTTTCTTTGCATCAGTTTGTTGCAATAAAGCATTTAAAAAGTAAGTTTAGAAAATATCACGTTATTACATTGAAAATAATGATTTTTTGCTATCTGGCTAGGCTTTTGTTGGATCTTTTGGAATAAGAACTAACCGTTAGCTAACATATTAGTAAAATAAGGATGTTATTTGTTGTATCATGTCATTAAATAAATATTAGAGAATAGTAAGAGCATTTTAGACTCTCTAAAATGTTATACATCTTTCCTTAGAAACTATTATGTTGCGGGATAAATGTTAAATAGTATCATTATTTATATAAAGTAGATATTGTAACAAAATAGTGTAAGCCATTTATATATAATGCTTGTTGTGGTTCAAATTTGACCCGAGGGTGACTACGCCGAAGGAGTCGGGGGAACAGCTGGTTGAGACGGAGAAAGGACGCCCCCTTTCGTGCACTTGCGTACCTGCATAAAGCCTTATCGGTGATTCCGGTGAGAGCCCTCCGATGCTTAAGTTAGCATGGAGTTTATGTTGGCCAAAAAGATCCTTAGGCGTTATCTGATAGGGCTATTTATAGTCCCTGTGGAGGCGCCTAGGTGGCGGAAATATAGCCTGCCTCATCATGAGAGGAGATGGCGCTGGCCAGGTGGCGCGCGACCACGACTTGCTTGAAACACACGGTTTGAGCATTCCTTACATGCGGTATAGCACTGGCATGTACCGCAGGGTATGGACCCCGCCAGAATGCATGGCTGGGGCAGCAAGGCGTAGTCCTTTGTCGACGTGACTTGGCGTGGCTATCAAGCAAAGCATGGTGCGATGGGGTAGCCGCAGGGCATGGCCGTGGCGCGTACTGGGCGAGGTTAGCTCGGCCATTGGCGGGGATCAAGGTTAGCTCAGCCTTCGAAGGGGGCCGAAGTCAGCCTTGCCCGCTTGGCAGGGCGCTTAGGTCGGGCCGACTTAAGGGCCACGATATATGTTCGGGGAGGTCGGCTTGGCCGGTTCTGAGATCGGCTTAGCCTCTTTGATTTTGAAGTCTACTTAGTAGGATGCCCCGAGCTCGAGTAGGGGCATCATTGCCTGCAGTCGACGGGACCTCTTCGGCTCTTGGTCGGCACTACAAGACGCCCTGATCTTGAGCCAGGGCGTGTCGTCGTTGTAGACTCTAGAAGAGGCTGCTGCAGGCCGTAGCAACGGAAAGATCTGGCCGAGGTCGGTTTGGTTGGCGTTGAGTTTTGCTTGGTCAGAACAGAGTGGTCCCTTGTCCTGAGCAGGGCGATCCATTTTGTTCCCTATCAATGCTTTATTTATATATATAGTCTAGTGGTCAGGTTTTCTTAAACCATCATACCAACTGTTATTTTCAACGCAATAATTGAAAGTTCTCCAAGATAACAACCTCATAAGTTTAGCCAACTGACCTTAGCTACAAGTCACTCATAATATCCACAAAATACAAAACGATTTAGTTTTGTTTGTTTATATCTCTATGAGCAAAATTGTTAGCATGATTTGACCTTCGAAAATGCACCTTTAGGATGAAGAAAGGCAACCGACCACATGCAAAGCATAACGGACCGATGATGCAAACAATGACAGCGAACTTAGCTGAATCCATGATCACCCATTTGGGTCAAACTTAGCTTGAGGACAAAAACGTCATCCGCTTAATGACTGGGGGTAGATTCGGGATTTAAGAACAAAGTCAAACACTCCCAACCGCGGTCGATCCCGTGGTCAGCCGTCCTTGCTTCATATGGCTTCTCTCCTCCCCCAGGTGTCTCTCTGATGTCCCCGTTCAAACTGCTTTATGCACTCTGTGGAGCCTTTGAAGGTGCATTGATCTTCCATGTCTGAATATTAAATGAAGGTCAATGAATTAAATTTCGTGGTCAATAACTTTAGCTAATGAATAATAGTTTGAATTGCTCAAATAGGAAGAGAGGGCATGAACTCAGATTTGAGCTGGACCCAACTCTAACAGTTTTTCAAATTGAGCTGGGCTAGATTATATATTTTTTAATAATATTATTTTTTTATTTTACAATATATTATTAATATTATATTTTTAAAAAATATAATATTTATATTTTTAACTATGATTTAATTTGTAGTTTTTAATTATATTTTTTAATTATGATCAAGGTTTGAATTTGAGCTAAAACTTGAGCTTAAGTTCGGCTTGGTTGATATTAAGTCAAATCAAATCAATGTCGAATATTATTTTTTTATCGAGTCGAGTTCGAACTTAGATGTTAAAACTCAGTCAATACGTAATCGAATTTTGAGCTCTGAGTATATTGAGTCAAATGGAACTCGAGCTTCTAGCTACTTGACTTAGCTCAGCACGATTGTACTTCTAGCTCTCTCTCAGCATTTTTCTAATTCAACAAACATTTATCTCGTGACCTTTGGCATGGATCACAAGATGATTCGGATGAACGCTGCAACCATCGATTGTTTCATGTTCCTCCAAATCCCAATTCTTTTCAACTTTATTTTTTTAAATTTTTTTGCCTCCAACAAAAAGTGGCGAGCTTAGAGGGTACAACAGATGTCACCCTGACATTGCTCCTCACAACTTTTCGTAAGTTCACCGATTGTTATCAACCAATGAGAACAAGACTCATCCCCAATTATTTGTTAACCCTTGTACGGGACCAAAAAGCTGACCAGCGCCCTGAGAAACCGGCCAAACCCCACTGTCAACAGCCCACGTAACGCCACCGCATCCCCGTAACCCCACTAACCGTGTTCCACCGTATCCCCATCATTCTGATCTAAGTTTTGCTCCGTACACGTGTCCCCTACCCCCGGAGGACCACTTTTCCACTGTCCCCCTTCTTCTCCCTCTATATATAGTATATACCCTCCCCTCCTCCCTTCCCTCCACTCCTTCAAACTTTTCGAGCAAAGTTCTTTTTTTCCTCTAAAAAAACATAAAAAAACGACCTTTGTAGTCTTCGCTTCTGTTCGACGAAATCTCCATGAGAGATCGAAAGGGTTCATCCGCCGCGGCGGCGAATAGTCCACCTCCGCGATCCTCCAAGCTCTCCAACCTCCTCCGTTCTAATCTCATCACCCAACCCAAAAGCGAGGACGACCTCCTTATCCCTACAGCCGCCCCCGCCTCCGCAACCGCCAGCCCTGCCTACTTCTCCGACCACAACCCCACCAGCGCCGTGAGCTCTCCGTACACACTCTCTCCCTGGAACCCGGCTGCCTCCCCCTTCGCCAAGTCCCCGTGGACTCATATCCCCCCTCTCTCCGACGGACCCCACTCCGCCGGCCTCCTCGGCTCCCTCGTCCGCGAGGAGGGACACGTCTACTCCCTTGCCGCCTCCGGCGACTTCCTCTACACCGGCTCCGACAGCAAGAACATCCGCGTCTGGAAGAGCCGCCACGAGTTCGGCGGCTTCAAGTCCGGCAGCGGCCTCGTCAAGGCCATCGTCATCTCCGGCGACAAGATCTTCACCGGCCACCAGGACGGCAAGATCCGCATCTGGAAGATTTCCTCCAAAAAACCCAACGTCCACAAGCGCATCGGAACCCTCCCGAGGCTCAAGGACTTCCTCAAGAGCTCCATCAACCCCTCCAACTACGTCGAGGTCCGGCGACACCGCAACGTCGTCTGGCTCCGCCATTTCGACGCTATCTCCTGCCTCGCCCTCGACGAGGACGCCGGGCTCCTCTACTCCGGCTCCTGGGATAAAACTCTAAAAGTCTGGAGGATTTCCGATTCCAAGTGCTTGGAATCCATCAATGCCCACGACGACGCCATCAACGCAGTGGCGGCGGCGGGGTTCGACGGGCTGGTGTTCACCGGCTCCGCCGACGGGACGGTGAAGGCGTGGCGGCGGGAGTGGGTGAAGAAGGGCGGCGCCACCCGGCACGTGGCGATGCAGACGCTGCTCCGGCAGGAGAGCGCTGTGACGGCGCTGGCGGTGGCACCGGCGGCAGGGGCTGTCTACTGCGGGTCGTCGGACGGGCTGGTGAACTTCTGGGAGTTTCGCGGAGGCGGCCTGCGGCTGGCCCACGGTGGGGTTCTCCGCGGTCACGAGATGGCGGTGCTGTGCCTCACGGCCGCCGGGAGTTTGGTCGTGGGCGGTTCGGCGGATAAGACGCTGTGCGTGTGGCGCAGGGAGAAAGGCGGGGCACACATGAAGCTCGCGGTATTGGCCGGCCACGCGGGCCCCGTTAAGTGTTTGGCCATTGAGGAGGATCGGAGCGAGGGGCCCGGGGGCCCACATTGGGTGGTATACAGCGGGAGCTTGGACAAGTCGGTCAAACTGTGGCGGGTCTCGGAGCGGCCATCCGAGGCGGGCATTCGGACGCCGCAGCACTTGCGGGTCGAATACGACGTGGAGCACCGGCGGTCGCCTTTGCACGTATGGGCGACCGGGGGCGGCGGATCGGAGCGGATCGGGAGGTCCCCACTCCAAGTGCGAGGGGAGACAGGGACGTACCGGACGAGCAACGGCACCGGTGGGCCCCAGAAGGGCTAGGATTCACCGGTGGGCCCGGAATGGAAAGGTCGGTGGGCCAGCGTGCGAGCTGCCGCATGAACTCGTGTTGGATGTTGATTGGCTCTTTGTGGTGGAGGAAGATTAGACGAAGATGGATATGCTAGCCAAAGATGGTCTTTGGTTTTTAATGTACAGGTCACGAGAGGCGTTAAATCCAGTTGCCCTTGTGCCGATTAGCGTATTATGATATAGTGGCGTGGATGCTTGAAAGGCTTGAATGAAAATATTGATTGAGATATAAATTTATGTGCAAAATTTATCATACCAGCCTATACTATATTGTATCGAATTTATCATACGATACCAGCATCGGACTGGTAGACAATCTCATATGATACGTATATTCGGTACATATAAGTATCTTATATTGTACCGCATATTAATACTATAAGAGGATATTATCAGTATCGGATCTGGTGCTAAGACAGTGAATTTTATTTGGGTACTTGGTAAGTTGTTATGATAAATTGAGCTTGTAATTCGCAAGCATAATTTTTAAAATCTTGTGTAAGAGAACTTTTATATTTTTTTTTTACCGAATTTTGTGTCTTTTCACATGCTATTCGAAGTTCAGTTGATCGTAGTGTTAAATGGTATAATGTGATATGATGGGGTAATTCGTGGGCGGCATGTTGGCTTAACTCTTGTTTGGGTGATGAGCCATGCATGTTTCTTTTTTAATTTAGATGTTATCCTACAGTAGTCATTTAGGTTATTAATTTGCTTTCTTTAATTGATGTTGTCATGTCTTAGCAAAGGTTTCTTTCCCATATGTATCAGGAGCATATTTTTTGATTATTTCTTAATAACTATTAGTACTGAAGAAGTGCAATGTATGCTGTCATTAATTTTTTAAAAAAGTATTGGATGGATCGTTGTAATTTTGTTGATCATCGCATCTTGGAGGATGCATGTTTACTAAAAGAGAAGTTTTTTTTTTCTTTTTTTTTAGAAAAGTAATATTTGTTGCAAGGAAAATGAGAAACTCATGAGAGGCAGAGATATAACGTTACATGCTACCTCTATCAATATCTTTCCTATTTACATGTCATTCTCATAGGAGAATGAACACATGCTGATATTAACACTAATTGTTGAGCCAAAATTAACAACTTCATAAATCACTCCAACGCTCCCGGTGAAACAATAGAAAAAAAAAAAAAGAAAAGAAAAGGAAGAATAAGAAATTTTATTTTTCAAAACCACCATATATTGCAATGGTGATCATACAGCAGGTTGGCTGCCCTACAGGAGGATCTTGTTTTGGGTGGCCGAACCTATGTCTTTTATTCCCTAAGATCTATTTTGGCCTTGGATGCTTATAGTGTTATTTTCCATAAATTTTAGTTTTGCTTTGCCCTTTTCTTGCACCAAAAAAAAATTATGATTTTTCAATTTAAAATTTAAATAATAGAGATGAGATGTAACTGATAAAAGGTGCATATATTCATTATAAACTTAAAATACGAAAAAGGAATTACTTAAAAAAGCGGATCTATGTAAGGAATTTTTAGAAGATTGAAGCCTCCAATAATATCAAGAGTAAAATTTTTAAAAGAGCAGTGCAATTGGTGCTCATTTTGTGTATAAAACAGTTGCTTGTGTTATATGAAGAATTAGTTATGGGCTGGGCTTGGGCACAGACAATGTCAAATTTTTAATAACCAAGCCTAAAGTCCAACTAAAACTGAATAGGTTAGGCCCAAAGACTGAGCCATGATCAACTCTACTTATATGGCATGAGAGGACCGAGAGTTAAGTCTCAAGTTTCGGAACCGTGGGCGGTTTAAAAAACTTTTCATTCACAATAACAGGTGCACTAAAATATTTTCCATGTTAAAAATAAATAAAAATTATACAACTGGTGATCCAATTTGTAGGCGAGTTTGAGTAGCACCGATTTAACTTCATGCCGGATAATTTTCAAATCATAAACTTGTTGAGAGACTTACAAGTTGGCTAGCTTGCACTTTCCAACTTTACAAGTATATTAGATGCCTAATAAGCTGAGGTTTGTTAGCATTGAGCCCCATATATTGGATACCAAATTAATCTTTTGTGAGCAACCAAACTTTTTCCCTATTTTGGGGTTATAAGGAGAGAAGGCCTGGCCCATAAGGCCTTGGACCTAGGGCTTAACTTGGTAGCCTGTAGGTGATAGTGGGCCCAATAGGTTGTACATCCAACCTCCACGCCAGTGCACTCAGGGTCCAATGCTTGATTTAGATACCTATTTCAACTTGACTACTTTTACTTGCTTGTTGTTTCTTTCCATCATGCTATACTATTTTCACCAACCATCCTTTCTTTTATCAAATAAAGTGGCACCCCCTATTGCTAAACATATCTTTGCTTATATATTTAAATTTCCTTTATATTTACAAGCACATGTATTCAAAATCTCAGATACATAAGATGATACTCCAGCTTTAGATTTTCTACACAAGAAGGAGCAAACCTTGGGATATTTACACATAAAGTGTGAGTCCTCTAAATTATATAGTTAATTTATCACAAATTTATGCAAATCATTTTCAAAATAAAGTGTGAGTCCTCTAAATTACAAAGTAGTAAAGTACATAGAAATGGCAAAGTGTAATTGGATAAGACGGAGTCTAAAAATAACTGAAACCACAATAAGAGAGCTTATGCTAATTCATCATTTTACCAACTCCATTTAGGAGTTAGGAACCACAAAATGGTTTTGTGATCACTCTATGGAGATATGATTTCAAACATACTAATCCAAAAAAACTCAGATCTGAATCCATCTTGTTCCTCCCGTTTTAGCCCCCATTTCAAGCTTTGAAGAGCATACTAAGCCATAGAATAGCAGAAAGAAGCAGAAAGTCCGTAAATGGTTTTGGACTCTCTGAAAACTTGTACCTGCTTCCACTTCCCTAAGCACTTCCTCTTTCCCCCTCAGTTTTCTTGTTTAAAAATCCACTTCCTTGCACCTGAACTTGAGTCCACATCTTCCCTTGTTCCCACTTTAGGTAATTAAAGTCATTTCCCAATTAATTAATTCATTCATTTACAAAGAAAAATATGGAAAACCATTATACATATTTAAGAAGAAAAAAAAAAGGAATCATTTGCGACTTTTTGATTACTAATTTAAAGGAACTAATGAAATGCATCCTTGGTTATAGGTGCAAGAATTACAACCAAGTTGGCAGACAGTTACACTAGATATTGCATGCAAAATCTGCTTGCTCGTAGGATTCCTCCCTCTCAAGCTTAAGCTAGTATTTTTTTATTATTTTTTTTTGCTGAAACTCTTAAGCTAGTATTCGCTCTTACTTATTTGTTCTTTTACATCAAGCAAAAGGGACGGCTGCCTTACGCACTAAAAATTCCAGCATTGAGTGCCCACCGGAAAGAGATGGGCATGGATGGTTTGCATCAGCCCCCGGAATGGAGGATCGCCGGCCTTGCCCAATTATAACGCCCTTGATTTTGGGGACACCTAAGCGAGGTGCCCACTGGTTTTAGAGCTCGGGCGTTAGCACTGCCGTGTCTGGACCCGGACCCGGACCCTAGATTTAGACCCATGCCCCTGGTTTCTACTTTCCCCCATTTCTTGCGAGGAATCCGGATCCTTGGTCATTTCTGGAGAGCCGTACAGTTTTGGATAGCCACCTATAATTTATACTAGAGATAGACAACGAAAAAAAAAAGAAGGTTTGATTAGAGTTTTTAAATAAGAGATACGGAAAAATAGCATTTTTATAAAAATAAGTTATTTTTTCATCAGTTAAAAATTAGAATACGCTTTTAAAAAAAAAATAATTTAAAAATGTTTACTTAAAGATATAATAAATACTTTATACATTTTTTTAAATAAATATAAGTCATTTTTATGTAGTAAATTAAATATGCTAAAATTATTTTTTCTAAATATTATATTTTTAAAATTTTTAAAAATATTCAGATAAAAAAGCAAATTGCTGCGAGAATTGTCCTGGGAAGCAAAAAGATATGATTACGAGATGCAGGATGCATCATCAGCCGCTGGGTTCGGCTCGTTTAGCCACGCTTCCTATCTTGCATGCCTGCACCGCACGTGTATTCTTTTCCTTTTCTTTTTTTGCCCTTTTGCAGTGCAAGTGCATGATACTTCTCTTTGTACATGATCTCTTTGATGCATTCACATACGTGAAGTCACAGGATGGAGCAGTACATATGCAAGTGTATGAGCTTCAACAAATAATTGTCAAAGTATTATATTTTTTTAGAATTTAAATTAATTCAGAAAAAGTAATTTGCGAACATGGGACCTCTTCCTAAAACAAGGCATGCGAAACCACTAAGTTATCATTGCATTTGATGTGTAATTAATCCACCTCCTTCTCTAATTATCTGATCGTATTTAAGCACTAATTTCACTACTGTTCGTGGTGGTGGAATAAACACTGTAACCTCCTCCTTTCCTGGGTTTTCTCAGCCTCTAGTCCACAGTAGTATTTCTGTACTATATTGTAGTAATGACATCACAGATGCTATGCCAATTATTAGTACAAACAACTACAAACACCCATCAAGAACGCAAGTAGATTACGAACAATGTTTGACGCTGTACACGGCATGCAGACTCTCAAATGGTGCAATACCCAAGCTAGCATGCGAATTAAGCTCTCTACCATGTGGTAAGCTGCACTGTCG
The DNA here is from genome assembly GCF_051530095.1 of Phoenix dactylifera. NCBI lineage: Eukaryota > Viridiplantae > Streptophyta > Magnoliopsida > Arecales > Arecaceae > Phoenix > Phoenix dactylifera. The sequence goes on from NC_143198.1 coordinate 4,052,150, forward strand.
TCCATCAAACTGGACCTCCACTTCAGATAACGAGGAGGAGAGGAAAACAGATGGTAATGTTAGGACTTAAGAGGTACTTGTCATTTAGTTTAACAGCCGATATGAACAAGCAAGTAATGTCAATTTCGATTTCTGATGTCTTGTAACATTTTTCTAATATTAAATGCTCACAGTTTGTCCCTTTATAAACAAAATTATTAGTTTATAACGTGCTTTCAATATCTGACATCTTAAAGAAAAGAAACATAAACTACGTGCTGGAGAACACGGTTTTGGCCCTCCCTTAAACCGCTATATAAACCCTTCCACCGCGCTGCGGATCTTTTCCGTTCTACTATGTGATGATAATTCCCATTCCGCTCCTGTTTCTCCTCTTAGAAGAAGAAACTATGGCTTTCCTAATTCCCAAAAGGCCCTTGCGTTCGCCCTCCTCTCGCTGCGGCGATGACGGTGAGCGGCAAGCCTCGGCACAGAGCTCTGTCACGAGCTGCCTCTACCTCAAGCCCGACGAGGGCGGCGCCTCCGCCGTCCGGCAGTCGCTGGACAAGGAGGTGGTACTCCGCCGCATCCGCCAGCGGAAGCGCGCCAACCAGATCCACACCGCCATCGAGTCCCTCCTCGGTGCCTCCCCGGAGCCTGGCGAGAAGGATGGCGAGCCTCCCTCCGGGTGGTGGCTCGACGACGCCTTCTCCGCCCCATGAACCTGTCGCCGGAGGACTACTCCGTCCGGCCGTCGGAGTTTTAGGAGCTCGCTCTTGTACACTAGTTTTCTTATGTTTGTAGATACAACGAAGATGAGATGTTTCTTTCTTTTAAATTAAGCTTCGTGGCTCGTAAATCTGGATGTGAGCGATTAGGTTCTGTATTGGTAGAACGAAAACTCCTCCTACTGTGTGCGATGTGTGACAGCTGTCTCTATCCAACTACTTTGATGTGACCAGGAACTCTGGACTCCTTTCCGGAGTTGGGATGGTCCGGATCTGCCGTTGGTTTTAGAAACCGGGATATCCATACAGTACCAAAAAAATAACAACTTATCCTGTCCTGGTGGCTGGAACCGCAAATGGACTTATTCTTTTTTAAGCTTAAGATAAAATGGGATCCTTCTACTGGATTAGATTGCATAATAAAGAATTTATTAGGATATTGTTTAAACTATTCTAATATTTTTCATGAAACCTCCTAATTTAGGAAGAAAGAGCTGGACTTAAATTGCAAGGTTTGCAAGGTTTCCAAGGTTAATCCTGTTGGGGGGAATAATTTTTTTCCCAAATGACATAAATGCCCCTAAGAAGCCGTACAACTTCCGACCCCGGACGGCCGAAGTCGGCGTCCGACTTCGGAACGCCCGACCTCAAGACGACCGACCTCGAGACCTCCGACCTAAGAAAAACCCCGATGTTCGAGGTCTACTCTTGTCAGCCACCTACTACGGCCGTGCGCCTCTGAGGTCTGGCCGAGGACCATACCCTGACGCCCCTCTGGCATTTATTGCGCATGGTCGCTGTAACTCTCCGGCTTACTCCACAATAAATGCGGATCTCCGGCTTACTCCACAATAAATGCGGATCTCCGGCTTACTCCACAATAAATGCGCATGGCTCCTGTCATCTGCGGACTCTCAGCTCTCCACGGCAAATCAGCCCAGCAGAGTCTAGTCAACTATGATAAGTCTCCGATCTCGGCCATACCTCCGACACCAATGCAATAATTCGCCTGATAGCGTGCTAGTTCGGGCTGTACGACGCCCTCATCGCCGACATCAGTGCAATGATTCGCCTGACCGTGCGCCGACCCGAATGACATGCCGAGCCGTACTACGGCTTCGCCCTGTTACATCGCAGGCACCCAGACGGAGGACGCCGCCAGCTGACGGATCGTCGCCTCGCCCCGTGGACCAGCCGTCCCTTCTCTCCGACCGCCCCAGACGGAGGACGCCGCCCGCCGACGGACCTCCGCCCCGCCGTGAGAACTCGCCGCTCCCTCTCCTCGACTGACGGTTGCCCCCGGGTCCAATTTCCAGCAACAGTTGGCGCTAGAGGAAGGGCCCGAGTAGCAGTCATGAAGTTGAGAAGTAAGGGAGCCTCTAACGCCTCCCGGCGTTCCCCGCAAAGTCCTGGACACTCTGTCCAGAATTCTCCAACTCCGGCGGACCCGGTTCCTCAGGTCCAGCCGGAACAGTTTGACGCCTTGGTACAGCAAGTCCAGGCCCTGGCCGCCGCCGTTCAGGGTCTACGGCGCGAGGAAGCCTTACCTACGCTCCCCCCACGGGCTCAGGCCCTGCCGGAGTGTCTCCCCAACGGCCCGATTTTCCCAAGCCAAAACCTGCATGGCTCCTCCAGAGCCAACAACGAAGAACGAGCTTCCCCCCGGAGGGAGTCACCGGGAGAAGGCTTCGACCGGAGGCCCCAACTTTCTGAGGCGGAGTCAGCCCCAGACCACCGTGAGCCGGCGCAAACCACGGCGACAATTCCACGAGTGGGGGAGCTCGACCGGAAAGTTGAGCATCTGGAGCGCTAGATTGCGGCGTTCCACAGCAAGAAGGCAAGACAAGAGGGAGACTTTGAGTTCACTACTAAGTCCCCCTTCTCCCGCCAGATCGATGATGAGCCGGTTCCCGCGAGGTTCAAAATGCCTCAAGTGGAACCCTACAACGGGACGACTGACCCTCTCGACCATCTAGAGAGCTATCGGGCCCTCATGGCCCTGCAAGGGTCCTCGGAGGCCATACTCTGCAAGGCCTTTCCAGCGACCCTCCGAGGGACCGCTCGGCTTTGGTTTTCTGGGCTGAAGCCGAATACGGTGTCCTCTTTTGAGCAGCTCGGCAGGCAGTTCGCCACCAACTTCGCTGCCAGCCGGCGCCAGCGACGAACGTCGGACTCCCTCCTCGACATCAAACAGAAAGAGGGGGAGTCCCTCAAGGAGTACCTGGACCGCTTCACCGCCGCCACATGGGAGGTTCGCGAGCTAGACCAGTCGATAGCTATGTCGGCTCTGAAGACTGGGGTTCGCTCCTACCGATTCCTCTTCTCCATCGAGAAGAGCTTCCCGGCCGACTTCACTGAAATGTTGGCCCGAGCCCGGAAGTATGCCAAGGCCGAGGAGGCAGTTGCATCCAGGCGGGGGGCAATTGAGCCCGCCTCGAAGAAGCAGAAGAGACGCCGCGAGGAGCGCGGCCGACAAAGGAGCCGATCCCCCCGCCGAGAGAAGAACCTCCCCAGACTGAGAAGTCCGCCCCGACAGCAGAGGCGATCTCAGCAAAGGACCCCCCCTCGGCCGAGGTCCCCACCACGGCCTCGGACGTGTCCGGAAAAGTACGAGAACTACACACCCGTCAACGCTCCCCGGGCCGAAATCCTGATGGAAATCGAGGGTCGGGACTTCTTCCGACCCCCGCCTCCTATGCGAGACACGGGACTCCCCCGAAATCCCAGGAAGTATTGCCGTTTCCACCGAGATCGTGGGCACGACACGGAGGACTGCTACCAACTCCGGGATGAGATAGAAGCGCTCATCCGACGGGGAGTACTCAACCGGTTCGTGAGGAACCGACCTGAGGAAAGGAGGCCGGCGGAGAATGTCGCACCAACCGAAAATCCGGGCGACAACAGGCCCATCGCCGGCACCATCAATATGATCGGGCGGGCCTCGGCAGGAACGGCCGCCCAGGGAGCACCCCCGAAGCGCCCACGTACTGATGAAGTCATCTCGTTCTCGGACGAGGACTTAGAAGGGGTCGAAACCCCTCATAATGACGCTGTGGTCATCTCTATGATTGTAAATAGGTTTGATGTAAAGCGTGTCCTAGTTGACAATGGAAGCTCAGCCAATATTTTGTATTATCATGCCTACCAAAAAATGGGATTGACAGAAGGGCATCTCTGGAGAGTCAATGCCCCGTTGGTTGGGTTTACCGGAGATGCAGTCCCGGCTGAAGGTGAGGCTAGCTTCCTTGTCACAGTCGGCCTCGCCCCCCGGGAGAGCACTGTGAGGATGGACCTCCTGGTGGTCCGTCTGCCCTCGGTCTACAACGCCATCCTTGGGCGCCCAGGGCTAAATGCCCTTCGAGCCGTGGTTTCAACTCACCATTTGCTCATGCGGTTCCCCACCGACCAAGGAGTAGGCGAGGTCCGCGGGGACCAGCTGGTCGCCAAGCAATGCTACCTGGCGGCCCACACAGTAAAGCAACCAGCCGAGGCGCCGGACCACCCGATGGGCCCTTCGCTGCCCATAGAAACCCTCGATGCGAGGGACACCCTCTGGAAGAAGCAAGTAGAGCCCGGTGAGCTCCTTATTCAAATCCCACTACAAGAAAATTTTTCCGAGCTAACTGTGCAGGTCGGCTCTGGCCTCGGCGCTCGCGAGAGGGATTGCCTTGTCAGCTTCCTGCGGGACAACGCTGACGTCTTCGCCTGGTCGCCTGCGGACGTGCCTGGAATTGACCCTGGAGTCATGGTCCACCGACTCCAGGTAAGGCCGACCAGCAGGCCTGTGAAGCAGAAGAAAAGAGGCTCTGCTCCGGAACGACAACGGGCTGCAGCTGAAGAGGTGGACAAGCTCCTCGGAGCCGGTTTCATCCGGGAGGTCTCCTACCCGGACTGGCTCGCCAACATAGTCCTCGTAAAGAAGGCCAACGGAAAATGGCGTATGTACGTGGACTACACCGACTTGAACAAGGCCTGCCCAAAAGACAGCTTCCCCCTCTCGAGCATCGACCAGCTCGTCGACTCCACTTCAGGACACCAACTGCTAACTTTTATGGACGCCTTTTCAGGATACAATCAAATCCGAATGGCGCCAGAAGACGAGGAGAAGACGGCCTTCATCACCGACAAGGGCACCTACTGCTACAAGGTGATGCCCTTCGGCTTGAAAAATGCTGGGGCCACCTATCAGAGACTGGTCAGCCAAATTTTTAAAGACCAGATCGGCCGGAACATGGAAGTCTATGTGGACGACATGCTGGTAAAGAGCCGAGCGGCGGAACACCACATAGCCGATCTCAACGAGACATTCGCCAAGCTCAGAAGGTACCAAATGAAACTCAATCCGGCGAAGTGCGCGTTGGTCACCTCGGGCAAGTTCCTGGGTTTCATAGTGACCCAGCGCGGAATTGAAGCCAACCCGGAGAAAATCCGGGCACTGCAAGAGATGTCGCCTCCAAAGACAGTTAAGGAGGTGCAACGGCTCGCGGGGCGGGTTGCCGCCCTGGGAAGGTTCGTCTCCCGGTCAGCCGAGCGATGCCTCCCCTTCTTCAAGAGCCTCAAACGGCCGAAAGACTTCCGGTGGACAGAAGAATGCCAGCAGGCCTTTGAAGAGCTTCGGAGCCTTCTGGCCTCTCCCCCGCTGCTTACCAAGCCCCAGAAAGGCGAGATCCTTTACTTATATCTGGCCGTCTCCCCAGCTGCAGTGAGCTCAGTTCTCGTCCGGGAAGAGGACAAGCTCCAAAAGCCGGTCTATTACACCAGCCGGGTTCTAGGGATGCTGAGACCCGATATTCTAAACTTGAGAAGACCATCTTCGCTCTCATTATCTCGGCTCGGAGACTCAGGCCTTACTTCCAAGCCCATACGATAGCCATATTGACCGACCAGCCTATGAAGCAAATACTGCAGAGGTCGGATCGTGCGGGGAGGACCGCCAAATGGGCGGTCGAGCTCGGGGAATTCGACCTCGAATATCGGCCCAGGCCGGCTATCAAAGCTCAGATACTCGCCGACTTCATCGTGGAGTGCACCCTTCCGGACGACCTCGAGAGGCCACCCGAATCCGTAGAGGAGGCCCCGAAGCAACCATGGGTCCTGCACTCGGACGGGTCTTCGACCTCGGGGGGTAGCGGGGCCGGACTCATCCTCACCAGTCCAGACGGAGTGGTGGCAGAGCAAGCTTTGCGCCTCGAATTCCCGGCCTCGAACAATGAGGCCGAGAATGAGGCTCTCATCGTCGGGCTCAAGCTGGCGAAAGAACTAAAAGTGGAAGACCTGATGGCCTTCAGCGATTCCCAGCTGGTAGTGAACCAGATCCAAGGAGACTTCGAAGCTAAAGAGCCATCCATGCAAAAGTATCTCCAAAAGGTGCGGGAACTCATATCTGCCCTGAATTCTTTCAATATTCAATACATCCCCAGAGCGGAAAACCTCAGGGCAGACCAGCTATCCAAATTGGCAACCTCCCGCATGAGCGAGCTTCCCAAGGGAACAGCGCTCGAGTATCTTCGGATCCCCAGCACGGAGGAACCCGAGCCCACCATGTGCATCGACTCCGAGCCAAGTTGGATCGATGGGCTCGTCTGCTACCTTCAGGACGGAACCCTACCTCACGACGAGACGGAAGCTCGCCGAATCAAGCGCCAGGCCCCCCGGTATGTCTTATACGAGAATAGACTCTACCGGCGATCATTTACTTCTCCCCTTCTCAGATGCCTCCGCCCCTCCGAGGCGGACTATGCCCTCCGAGAGGTCCATGAAGGGATCTGCGGAAATCACCTGGGGGGTCGGGCATTAGCCCATAAGGTCCTGCGACAAGGATATTATTGGCCCACACTCCAGAAGGATGCAACGGATTTCGTCCGGAAGTGCGATCGGTGCCAACGAAACGCCAATGTCCAGCGCCGACCTTCGGCTCTGCTGACCTCCATCATCGCCCCCTGGCCGTTTGCCCAATGGGGGATCGACATCCTGGGGCCCTTTCCCCTGGCCACCGGACAGAGAAAGTTCCTGGTCGTCTCCATCGACTACTTCACCAAATGGGTCGAGGCCGAACCCGTCGCCCGGATCACCGAGCAAAAGATGCGAGACTTCGTGTGGAAGTCCATAATCTGTAGATTCGGACTACCCCGTATCCTTATATTTGACAATGGTCGACAATTTGACAATGTTCATTTCAGGAAATTTTGCTCTGAGCTCGGCATTGATCACCGTTTCACCTCAGTCGCTCACCCCCAGACAAACGGAGAAACTGAGGTAACTAACCGCACTATTTTGCAGGGGCTCAAGGCTAGGCTTGATTGGTCCAAAGGACAGTGGGTCGAGGACTTGTACAATGTCCTTTGGGCGTACCGGACCACGTTCCGACTGCCCACGGGAGAGACCCCCTTCAACCTAGCATACGGCACTGAGGCCGTCATTCCGTTGGAGATCGGCCTGCCTTCTCCAAGGGTGGAGCATTACGACCCCGACACCAATTCTTCCCAGCTCAGGAGCAACTTGGACCTCGTCGAAGAGACAAGAGAGGTTGCCCGGGTCCGCATGGCGAGATACCAACAGCGAACGGCCCAATACTACAACTCTAGAGTCAAGCCCAAGCTCTTCAAAGTGGGGGACCTCGTCCTCAGGAGAGCCGAGGCTTCTCAACCGACTGAGCAAGGAAAGCTCGCCCCAAATTGGGAAGGGCCGTATCAGATCGCCCGGGTACAACGACCAGGGGCGTATAAATTAAAGTCCCTAGAGGGGACCCTGATCCCGCGAAGCTGGAACTCCGAGAATCTACGAATGTACTACCAGTAAAACCCCTAGGGGTTCAAGACAATCAGGACAATGGACTCAGCTTCCTTTTCGCAAACAATTCTCTTATCTTGATGGCTGTAATTCCTTTCTAATATTGGGTCGTCTGTGATCCTCAGATTCCCCGGCCAAAATCGGGATGCCTCGAGGCTCGACCGTAGAGTCCCAAACTCTCTCGACCTCGGGAAGAATCGCAGGACGACGAAGCATCGACTTGGCGCGAAATTCCCTCGACTAAGGTCAGGATGCCCCGGTTCGTCGGGGTGCCCCGAGACGTCGGGATGCCCCGGCTATAGGGATGTTCGAGACGTCAAGATATGAGTACGGTCCTCTCTGACCAGACGAGCTCGGCTCGTTCTCCACCAACTTCCACCTATGAGTACGGTCCTCTCTGACCAGACGAGCTCGGCTCGTTCTCCACCAACTTCCACCTATGAGCACGGTCCTCTCTGACCAGACGAGCTCGGCTCGTTCTCCATCAACTTCCACCTATGAGCACGGTCCTCTCTGACCAGACGAGCTCGGCTCGTTCTCCATCAACTTCCACCTATGAGCACGGTCCTCTCTGACCAGACGAGCTCGGCTCGTTCTCCTACCTCGACTAAGGTCGGGATGCCCCGAGGGTCGACCGTAGAGAACCAGACTCCCTCGACCTCGGGAAGGCGCCGTGAGGGGTGGAAAGGGTGGCTCCACCCGGGGCGCCACAAAGTGGACCCCCGGGAGCGGTCGACGATCCCCGATCCCCGAAGCGAGCGATCCCTCGACTAAGGTCGGGATGCCCCGAGGGTCGACCGTAGAGAACCAGACTTCCTCGACCTCGGGAAGCGTCGCAGATCGGTAGAGCGTGCCCAGACCCGCCGACTTGACGAACGATCCCTCGACTAAGGTCGGGATGCCCCGAGGGTCGACCGTAGAGAACCAAACTCCCTCGACCTCGGGAAGAAGCCGTAAGGGGTGGAAAGGGTGGCTCCACCCGGGGCGCCACGAAGTGGACCTCCGGGAGCGGTCGACGATCCCCGATCCCCGAAGCGAGCTATTCCCCGACTAAGGTCGGGATGCCCCGAGGGTCGACCGTAGAGAACCAGACTCCCTCGACCTCGGGAAGCGTCACAGGTCGGTAGAGCGTGCCCAGACCCGCCGACCTGACGAACGATCCCTCGACTAAGGTCGGGATGCCCCGAGGGTTGACCGTAGAGTCCCAAACTCCCTCGACCTCGGGAGGCACCACAGGTCAGCAAAGCGTCCACGGACTCGCCGACCTGACGCAAGATCCCTCGACCAAGGTTGAGGCGCCCGAGGTCCTACCATGGGGTCTGAAACTCCCTCGACCTCGCAGAGAGCTACAATTCAATAAAACCTCGCCAAATTCTCTCAACCTCGGTGGGCGCCGTTGGGTCCGTGAGAAACCCGAGCCCCCCTTTAAGTCAAAATGACTCCGGAGGTCGACGAGGAAAAGAGGCAACCTACTCCACCATGCGAAGCATAACTCCGAGAATGCAAGAGGTACATCTAACTAGACGCCCTCCTTGTCAAATTTTATCTACATACTGCTGAGCAGAACCTCAACGTTGGAGTCTTATCACGCCCCAAAGCCGGGCTTCTCCAATAGGTCGGCTTAAGACCGACCCCCTAACTACGCTATGTATGCTCCGTTCGTCAAGTCTCCGCAGTTTGTGCAAAGGCTTCATAAATTAGGGCCCAACTCGGCTCTCCTACGTAAACTCCGACGTCCGACTGAGAGTGGTCCCGGCCATGAGTGTACCAGCCAAACACGGGTACCAAGGCAATCTTTGGAAATCCCGGCCTTGCTCACCGAAATCTCAGCAGAATCCGAGAACGAAAACTACGAAAACCTTCGGCAATAACTTGTTTATTAGCCCGCGCTCCATACGAGGGGTTCGGAGTTGAGTTCGGAAATCCGGCTAAACTCCCTGAATAGCAGCACGCACAGACCTAGTCCGGTCTTACTTAAAGGGCCAAGGCCCGACCTCGAGCCCTTGAGATTTTTCTGAAGGCTAAACGTGATGACTTTCACGACACTCAGATCCGAGCTATAGGACTTAGAAAAATTTTCTAAAAAACCTAAGGCTCGGAGCTCCTTTTGGTCGGAATGACTGAAACCCGAGAAGGCTAAGACATAGCCCGGGAAAAGAGGGCAACTTCGTTAGGCAGCCCGGAAATTAAAATACAAAGTTAGAGGTCGTCGAGGCGGTTAGCTAAAGCTCTAGCCTCATTCACGACAACAGAAGGAAAGATGAACACGGAATGACAAAAATATCTTTTCATTAACAAAGGGCCGGAAGGCCACTTACAAAATTGGAAGTCGGCCACTCAAGGGCTGACCCCGGATACAACGAAAAAGAAAAGAAAAATACGCTAAGTCCTAAGCGGCGGGAGCAACATCCGGGGGGTCGTCCGGCACATTGATGACCTCATGATCTTCATCCGGAACAGGCTCGGGGTCGGGGGCAGGAGCTTCGGGCACCGCCCCCAGGACGGCGTCCACCTCGGCCGCCGGAGCCGCCTCCATGACACCGTCCGCCTCGGCCACCCCCGTCGAAGGCTCGGCGGGGTCTTGTTCATATATTCCCGCCTCGGATGTCAGGATGGCAGGAAGGGCTTCCACGTCGGACCCCCAGCCCAGGTCCTCCCTCGGACGGACCGTCGAAAGGTCGTACTGAGGGCAGAACCGACGCATCTGCACCCGGAAGTTCTCGAAGCCCCGGAGGAAACCGTCCACCGTCTCCTCCTCCAACATGTCGCGGAACTCTTGCGACTCTTTGAAGAGTTCCACAGCATGTTCGGCTCGGTCGAGTGCCCTCCTCTCCCGGGCCTCAAGTTGCTCGATCCGGAGGCGGGAGACCCCGTCCTCATACTTGAGGGCCGCGACCTCGGCCTGGACCTCCCCCAAGCGCGCCTCCGTACCGCGCATGGCCGACCTAGTCAGGGCGTGAGCCGCCCTCTCCTCCTCAAGCGCCCTCGCCATAGCAAAGCGCTCGGCCTCGGTGGCCGTCCTCCGAGCCTCGGCATCGGCCAATGCCGCCTCCAGCTCGACGACTTTCTTCTTGGCCGGCTCCAACTGTTGGCCGAGCCGCCAGGCCTCCTCTTGACAGCCTTGGGCGATAAACACCAAGGCGTCGAGCTCGTGGATATGCTGAAAAGAAAGGAACGAAGATATCATGAGTTGAAAAGCATATGAACTCGCCAATGACTCAAGGCAATCAAGGAAAGAAACTTACTCGAGCAGTGTTGCAGTAGGTGCCGTTGACGACCTCCTCCAGCGGAATGTTTCGGAACTCGGCCCGGTCCGCTGGGAGCATCGCACGCCGCAACACGGAGCATGCGACCTCGGCATTACGAAAAGCCGAACTCCCCTCGGGAATAGAGGAGTCCGGCTCGACTGACTCTTCTCGGAAAGCCCGGGAAGAGCTCGGCACGATCGAGCCCGAGGTCCCGGAGCCGCTCGCTTCGGGGCCTCGGGCAAGCCCGGGTTCTGGCTGCTGCGGCCGGGCCATGGACGACTCCCCCCACTGGGCAAGGGGGCAGGGCAAGGAAGGGCCGATGGGCCCGCGTCGCCCCAGGGCAAGGAAGGGCCGATGGGCCCGCGTCGCTGGCGACCCGCGCCCGCCTCGGCTCGGCTGCAGAGGCCCCCGCCTCGGGGCCACTCCTCCCGGCCGACGTAGAGGCGCCGTCCGTCCTCGCCCTCTTCCGAGGCTGGGGCGCGGCTCCCCCGGTCTCGGCTTCTCACCTTCTCAGGCGAGAAAAAAGTGATGTGTTGCTGGTCGGCAGGCGGGGAATATCTTAAATCAAAATTTCGTTAAGTGTCAGACCAGTGACAGTAAAAGCAAAGAACGAAGAAAAAATAAAATAATGTAACCACCCTTACCCTCGGGACGCGCCGAGCTCAGACCTACGCTCGCCAGGGCGTCCTCCCGCAGGAGCTCGGTCAGGTCGTTGCCCCTCCCGAGGGCTCGCACGGAGTCCAGGGTCCTCAACTCCCTCCTCGAGGGCTCGGAGAGCTTATTGAGGGTCTTCAACCGAGGGTTCCCCCACCTCGGGTCGAACCCCCAAGGCGCCTCGGACGCCAGGAAGAAAAACTTCCCCTTCCACTCATGAATCGAGGAAGGGGCACCCTGGAAGAGTGACATACCGCCCCGAAAGGCGAAGTATAGCCACCCTGCGTCCGCCGGGTTCTTCTTTAACAGAAAACACTGGCGGAAGAGGCCTACCGAGATCGGGATCCCGTGCCCGAGGCACAGGGACAAGAACCCGATTATGGTCCTCCACGAGTTCGGAGCCAACTGCGCCGGGACGAGCTGGTACTCGGCCAGCAGCTGGCTCACGAACTCGTGGGCGGGAAAACGCAGGCCAGCCCAAAGTGTCTCGCGGTAGACCGCGATCCGACCTGGGGGCGGCTGCGTCACCCTGTCCTCCGGCCCCGCAGTTTCAAGACGAAACCCGGGCTGGAAGAAGAACCGGGAGCGGATCAGCTCCAACTCCTCCCCCGACAGGCTCGATCCCACTTCCTCAGGACCCAAACCCATTCCCACAGAAGAACGAAATAAAAGTTAAAAACAGCGAATGGAAACTGGGGAGGAGAAGAAGAGAGGAACTCTAGCAATCACGGGGTAGGAACCTACTGGACATCACCGGAAATCGCTCCGGGCACCGACGACAAGGTTCGGTTGAGAAAGGAAGCAGGGGAGAAAGGCAACGAAAATAAGAAGCAGCCAAACAAGACCTTTAGGGCAACCTCGAGGGGTTTATATAGACCCCCCTGACGGCCCAGATCGATGGGGTCGGTTCCCATCCCCCGATCGGGTTGCGCCACGTGTCGACCTCGGAAGCCGAGGCACCGTATTCACTCCGGATTAATAAATCGGGTACGAAATCGAAGCGTTGTCCCATCGGATCTCGGGGCCTCATCATGGGTCCGCAAAATCAAATCGTCTTGTGGAACGAGCGGACGCTGCCCCGCTCCCCTCATTTAATAAGATCTGGGACACGTGGAGCCTCGATGTGGCCTCCACCTCTTTGGAATTATGATCCAGTAACACGAAATCGGAAGCGTCCGACCTCGGGTCACGCCGCGTGTCCGTTTTAAACCCCGTAACGGCACACTCATTAATGAGCGAGAAGCCTCGATTACGGGATCGAGGCACCGCCTCGACGAGCTCGAGGACCCCCATCATTAATCCGCCGTAAAGCGATCCTGGTGATTCAAGAGACGCCACCTCCGCTTCAAGAAGCGTAATGGTACGAGCTTCATCATAAGCTCACTGAATAAAGCAGTCTCGAGACGCCAAAGGGCGCAGGTTTCACCATGAAAGCTCCGAGAAGCGCAAGGGGGCGGACGAGACTCGCCCCCCAACCTTAGTGACAGACCTTACTTCCCACATCCGAGCCCACAAGTCGCTCGAACTCGGAAGTCGGGGGTAGTGTTGGGGGGAATAAGATTTTTTCCCAAATGACATAAATGCCCCTAAGAAGCCGTACAACTTCCGACCCCGGACGGCCGAAGTCGGCGTCCGACTTCGGAACGCCCGACCTCAAGACGACCGACCTCGAGACCTCCGACCTAAGAAAAACCCCGATGTTCGAGGTCTACTCTTGTCAGCCACCTACTACGGCCGTGCGCCTCTGAGGTCTGGCCGAGGACCATACCCTGACGCCCCTCTGGCATTTATTGCGCATGGTCGCTGTAACTCTCCGGCTTACTCCACAATAAATGCGGATCTCCGGCTTACTCCACAATAAATGCGGATCTCCGGCTTACTCCACAATAAATGCGCATGGCTCCTGTCATCTACGGACTCTCAGCTCTCCACGGCAAATCAGCCCAGCAGAATCTAGTCAACTATGATAAGTCTCCGATCTCGGCCATACCTCCGACACCAATGCAATAATTCGCCTGATAGCGTGCTAGTTCGGGCTGTACGACGCCCTCATCGCCGACATCAGTGCAATGATTCGCCTGACCGTGCGCCGACCCGAATGACATGCCGAGCCGTACTACGGCTTCGCCCTGTTACATCGCAGGCACCCAGACGGAGGACGCCGCCAGCTGACGGATCGTCGCCTCGCCCCGTGGACCAGCCGTCCCTTCTCTCCGACCGCCCCAGACGGAGGACGCCGCCCGCCGACGGACCTCCGCCCCGCCGTGAGAACTCGCCGCTCCCTCTCCTCGACTGACGGTTGCCCCCGGGTCCAATTTCCAGCAACAAATCCAAAAAATGAAAACAAATAATTACTGTTTTCACCCGACATCCAAAAGTGCATGCCATTTTTGGCCCTGTTTGGATATCCGAACCTAACATGGCGCCTCGTCTGTCTAGGATATCCTCCTGCGCAAGAAGGAGAGCAATAAATAAATAAAAGAAGGAGATCAGTTGGGCACCGTGAGTTGGTACATAGGCCTCCATCTTCTAATTCTGACAAACTGCTCGAAGGGCACAATCTGGCGAAGCCCGATGGTGGACCAGAACAACGGCGACGGCGTTCCGTTGATCAGGATAGAAAAGACTGGTTTCTGCGTATATCCTAAGACCCAAACTATCTGGGTCTCATGGAAATCAAACGCCACCGGCGAGTTTTCATTCGACGCCCCAAGGTACATGCCATTTTGGCCCTGTTACGATATCAGAACCTAACATGATGTCCCGTCAGTCCAGAATATCCTCCTGCAAGAAGGAGAGCAATAAATGAATGAAATTAGCTCGTTATCCAAGGATGTTCATGCAGATAGGATGGATATATCGGTTTGAAATTACTGCGGATGGTATATCATGATCTCTTTAATTAGATCGTCGGGATAACAATTGTACGTTCACATGTTTAATTATGTGTGCATGCATTGCCGGTAGATAAGAAATGGTGGCATGAGAAGGTACCCAAGTTATTTAGTGATCTGTTGTGGAATATAAGGCAATTGTGGGAAGAGTTCTGTGACCTCTTATGGAAGAGAAGATCGGAATCTTGTGAGTGTGCATGCCTGGTTGGATTCTGCATGTAGGGTTGCCAGTTCTTTTTGTCCTTTAGATGACAGTTAAAGTATTTGCTCCATTTAATATTATAATACTATTGATTTAAGAGTCTTATTCATGCGAGAAAGAAGAATAATAAACAAGTAGTCTAGTTGGTTGGCTCATTGACCTAACTTCATGTCATCCAAGCCATATAACGTTAAACATGTAGACCTCAAATATAGATCTAACCTAGACTATACAAGGATGGCGTGTCAAGTCATCGGATTCTCCATATTAAATTGGCTAGATGGGCATTTGCGAAGTTCTCAGACTATCCTAATATAACATTATGTCCCGAATGCAAAAGGTGATGTGTATGAAATGTACTATATATCTTTTCTCTAAATATTAGTTCTCTAACCTTTCAACTCACCATTTTTTTTTGCAAAGTCTTATTTCTTTTTCTAACTCATATGACCTTGTTTAATGGAGCATGTGGGTATCAAGACACTCTTAGCAGCTTGTCAGAAGGATATCAGAACGTAACAAGGCCATTGCAACTCTTTGCCTCAGAAGGACAACGCCTTAAGGTCATGATTGCCGCCTACAAGCCAAACAAGTAGTGCCATCAGCATGAGAAAAGGGGGAAACTGGTTTGTCTCAGAGTTAGCCAAGCCATACCAAAACAATACGAATTGCATTACTTTTTTTCCCCCTCCCCGGCTCGTCTTTGGCTCGCCGTGGTTAGTGGAAATGAATGATGCAAGTTGCGTGTAAGGCTAGCTCCAATCAAAATCACTTGGGTACTTTCTACGGCAAATAAAGATATTAATTAATTACTATTGTCATGCCCTGAACTCACAATTTGGGTTGGCCATACGGCCACATAAATCCTATGACGGTACTCTAGATATCATGTAAAGCTTACTAAATGAACAAAATCTTCAATAATATCAAAATAATCAAATCAATCATATTAATTTAAACAAATGAATACATCGTTATGAAATAGTGAAGTTTACTAAGTCATAAAATTCAAACATTTATATGGTATTAAAAAATTAACTATCTCACTAATAACTCTGATGCTCAAACTTTATATCTAACCTATCCAAGCTACATATCTTGTGACTTTGAAGAAAAATGCAACACATGGATATATGTGGGCTTTCCTACCCGATAAAAATACCCAACAGCCACATCCAAACCACTTCTTATCCATGTGATTATTACATATTATTTTTATCAAATTAATTTCAATTTATCAGGGTGCTCCTTATCATTTCAAGATAACTAGAATCATAGCTCATGTAGTCATATTTTCAATTGATGATACTCATATTTAATAAACACATAAATATACTCATATCGAAAATCATATAAGATAGTATCATCTCATGCAAAACCAAATTCATCGATACAACTCCAACGATACAAAATTAGCGATACAAATCCATAAATAACATATATTGGTGATCATGTACATGAACCCTTGCTTCCACTAACGATAACTCAACACACTAAGTATCAACCTACACCTTGATTTACAAACTAGGATGTTAAGAATATGGCTTCATATTCTTCTCTCTAGAAGATCGTTCCCCTATATGACCAAGTCCAACATTAAAATAAAACCATAAAATGAAAATCAATTATCTAGAACCCTCCACTAGGGTTCACGAGGGGTCCACCATCAAGTCGCCTAAATCTTTTTCATCAAACCCTTAGATTAGTTAGAGAAAGAGAGAAGAGAGAAAAAAAGAGAGAGGAAAGAGAGAGA
Organism: Phoenix dactylifera; assembly: GCF_051530095.1. Classification (NCBI taxonomy): domain Eukaryota; kingdom Viridiplantae; phylum Streptophyta; class Magnoliopsida; order Arecales; family Arecaceae; genus Phoenix; species Phoenix dactylifera. The sequence goes on from NC_143198.1 coordinate 4,068,397, forward strand.
GAGAGAGAGAGAGAGAGAGAGAGAATCTCTCCTTCTTTCTCCTCTCTATCTCAAAACATAGAAATAAAAAGGGCCAGCAGAGAGGTTGCAATAGTTAGTGAACGATGACCTACAGCTGCGTCCGACGGTGGCAACATCAATAACCCTAGGCAACTAGCTGCAACCAGTAATGGGCGGAAAAGCAAGAAAATAGGTGGCAAATAGGGGACACCCTGTTTGATGATCATTTGGCGGCTCTTTGACTCCTAACAGATTGGTGATGATGACTAGAATACCAGAAAAGAGAGAAGAACAAGTGCTTAGGTCCATTACCTGAGTCTAAGTCTGTCAAGGCCAAAAGGGTGATATGGTGTGACTCTTGTTTACAAAAAATCCATGGAAATCATTGCAACAAAGTTTCAAATCGATGGCGATTACTCGTGAAATTCGACGGTAGTCCATAGGAGGAAGAGGGCCGCCTTTTATAGATGAGATCCTAGGATTTAGTCCAAATTTTGCATACCCTAAGATTCTTGGCATCTACTGGAATCAAGAAGGAAGAAGACTTCGATTTGGAGTCTTCTTCTCTGCGGCATATGCGTGGTGCATATCCAGCTGGTTGATTGAAACTGATTCATCACATTCTCTCTTTTAAAATAATTTCGTTCTAAAAATTAACATACCTAAAATTTCAAAAAGTTGAGGGTGCTTAGCCTTCATCTTTTTTTTTGAGCTCCATTGCTATTTTTTTCTGTATGATTGCTCCATTGTACCTTGACATAAAAATAGATAGGTGCCACAATACTTGATTCTTCCGATCCACGATTCGTAACAGATACTCCTTATAGGTTAGATTCTTGTGAAGATGCAACAGCTCATATTCCACCATATAATTAGGGTCCGGAGCATATTTTCTTAGCGTTGATACATAGAACATATTGTGAATACTCCATTGTAGTAACCTAAGTCAAGGTTAGGTGCTGCAATAGGCAAGGAGAATAGAAAAGCAAGAAAAAAAAAAACAGCAAAAATACACAATATTTATGTTGTCCTGTCTATTTATCTTAGTATCTATGACGTTCATGGGCAGGAACGATGCAAAAAATTCACTAAATAAACTAAAGATTATAGAATATAAAGTTTTGTCTCAAACTCTAGCCTCCAATATATTCGGTCTCTAGAACATTTGATTATTTTCATTTTTTAGGGTTACAAGATATATGCATACATATATATACATACATACTTACATATATAATAGAGTTAGTTTATTTGGACTGTCAATTTCGACTCGAATTGGTATTTTAAAATAATCAGGCTACTCTGGCCTATGAGGGCTTCATCCCTATACCCCCGGCTAACTAATCATACAACCCATGTAAAACGAGTATTGTGGCCTGGCCCTATTTAGCTCTCTAGGGCTTGTAAACTCAAGACCTGCTCAAAATAGGTTATAGCCTGATAGCATATTCTGAATTCAACTTGGCCAACTCGGTTAGTTAAATAATATTCACATGTATACTGTTATAATAGTTGCCATGAAAGTGCGAGTAAGCTTCTTTGAGACTATAAAATCCATGCACATTATGAGCCTAAATACATGCTTCTATGCATGCATGTTCAAGGTATGTTCATTTTTCTCTTGAGACTATTCTTGGAATGCTGCTAATTTTGCTGAGTTCAAGGTGAGTCTTGGTGTAAAGTTGCATCAGTGTGGCTTCGAGGTCATGGCTTAAAGTGCAAAAATAATCTTTCCATGCGTGAGGATAAAGCTGCATGCGTGATCCTCCTACCCTACAATGGTGGGAGCCCGGGAGCCATCTTTTTTAAAAACTTTTCTAAGTTGGACTCCAGTAACGGTACATTTACGTAAACTTTTATACTTCGTTAGACTCTGCATTAAATACTCAAGCATTGACGTGGAGGTTCCACCTTTTATCTCTGAGGTAACAGTATAAGTAGAGTTGGGCACTGGGCCGAACCGTGGGACATGGAGGTTCCACCTTTTATCCCTGAGGTAACAGTGTAAGTAGAGTTGGGCACTAGGCCGGGCCGCCCACGGCCCGGCACGAAGCGGGCCGTGCCTGGCACGACCCATTTAAGGGGGCCGTGCTGGGTCACGGGTTTCTGGCCCGCGGGCCGAGCCCGGCACGGCCCGCGGGCCAAGCCCGGCACGGCCCGTCTCCATAAAAATTAATGCTTCATAAATTTTTTTAATAAATTAATAAATATTGAAAACTAAGGATTTATTAATATAAAGCCACCTTAATGGTGGGGGGTTTGGCATAGACCCCTACCAGTTTATTAATTTAAATCAAAATGGTACATGAAGGGAGGTTTGGACCTTGGTCTGACCTCCAGAATACAATAAGAAAGGGCCGAGGTTTGGACCTTGGTCTGACCTCCAGAATACAATAAAAATGTACAATTATAAAAAATTAAGAAATCTTACTAATCATCAGTGATTCAGTGATTCAGTGAATCAGTATTCACTCTTCAGTAGTGTTTGTATCATCATCATCAGAGGATGTTGTATTATGTCCACCTTTATCTTGAAGTCTTGCCTCAGCATCCAACCAATCTTTGAAGCAGAGAAGCATCTCCACCGTTTCGCCCGTCATCATACTTCTCTTTTCGTCAAGAACACGCCGATCTGCACTAAAAGCGGATTCCGATGCTACCGTGGACATCGGCACAGCTAAAATATCGCGTGCAATTGCAGACATAACGGGATATTAATTTTTAACACTCTTCCACCAAGATAATACATCTAGATTCTCTATTTGATTTTCATCATATGCAGACTGAAGATCATTTCGTAAATAAAATTCTAGTTCACTACTTAAAGATGAAGAAGATGAAGATAAACTTGAAGCATGTGTGTGTTTTCTCTGTGCAATGAATGAAAAAATAGATGACGAACGAGAACTACTAGAAGAAGAAATAGAGGTTTGTACGGAAAATCTAGATCCACGAATTTTTTCATCATATATAGCATAAATATCATAAAGAAGTTGTTTTACCTCATTTTTAGCAGGTTAAGGATCTTGATTCATATTTTCACAGTATGCATCAAGTAAAATTAGCACGCCATTCAATTTAACTCTAGGATCAAATACAGCAGCTAAGTTATGCATAGGACATATCTTATCCCAATACTCATTCCATTTAGATTCCATTAGGTCAATAATAGGCATTAAAACATCATCATATCTATGTTCTGCAAATTTTTGACTAATTATATATGCTTGTTGTAAAAATGAACATGAAGTTGGATAATAAATACCAGAAAGAACATTGGCAGCATTATAAAAACTAAGCAAAAAATCTTCCAAAATTTTTCCTTTATTCCAATCAGTTTCAGTCAATGTAAAGCCTAATCCACGATCATTAATATATGCACTTAATAAGTTTTTATATGGGTATGCATCATGTATCATGCTATATGTTGAGTTCCAACGAGTAATTACATCAAGTTTAAATTTTTTAAGATGTTTACCATGATTTATACATAGTTCCTTAAATTCTTGAAGTCTTGATCTTGAAGCATGAATAAAAGAAACTGCATTTCTAATTTTTGAAATCACATCTTGAATCATGCCCATGCCAGCTTGAACAGAAAGATTTAAGATATGACATGCACATCTAATATGCAATAAATTTCCATCTAACATGGGATGCAATGAGTCTTTTAATAATGCGACAGCAGAATTATTATTAGATGCATTATCAAAAGTAATAGATATAATTTTATCATTAATATTATATAAACATGCAGTTTGATAAATGACATTTGAAATTTGTTGCCCAGAATGTGGAAAATCAAAAGCACGAAAAGCAAGAATACGTTTATTTAATTGCCAATCATTATCAATATAATGAGCAGTAATGGCAATAAAACAATTACTACCTACAGATGCTGACCAAATATCAGAAGTTAATGAAATTTTTACATTTAAAGTAGAAAGTGTTTCAATTAAACTTTGTCTCATTGCTAAAAAGTTAGTCATAGCTACTCTTCTAAATGTACGCCTACTAGTTATTTTGTAAGCAGGTTGTAGGTTTAATTGAACATATTCTTCAAAATTAAAAGATTCACATAAACTAAAAGGTAATTCATCCTTAACTATCCATTTTACAAGTGCTTTTCTTTGATTTTCATGATTATATGCAAAATTACCTACAAGTAATCCCCCTTGTATATTAAGGGTACTTTGAGTTTGAGCATGAGAATCATGCATCCTATGACTCTCTTGATGTCTTTTTAAATGCCCTGTTCCCCTACTACTACTACAACTATAAAGTTTGGCACATTTTTTACATTTAGCTTTCCAGACTCCATCAACCATAACTCTATCAAATTCATTCCATACAGCACTAGTCCTCTTACGAGAAGAGGTTTGATCTTCACTCGGTTCACTAGTTCTAGAGGAACTAGGAACATGGGGTTGGGGATTAGTTTCTTCTCCCTCAGAAACAGGAGGAATGCCAAAATGACTTTCCTCAAAAGATGACATATCTAAATTGATGAATTCAAAAAATAAAAACTAACCACAAGGAGGAATTGAGTAGAGGGTCGGAGGGCAGAGGCAGAGCCGAGATTCTGAGCTTTCTCTTGTGCTCTCAACAAGAGTGACTTTCTCTTCTCAACAGGAACCTCCTCTTGTGTAGCACTTGAACACTTGCTAAATGCAAACTAAAAATTAAATTGCTAGAAGAGCACTTTAGAAGAGAGAAATAATAGTAGTAGAGAAGGAGAGAATAGTTGATTTGGTGTGGTGAGAATGAGGGAGGAAAGGGCTATTTATAGAAGCCCAAAATTTTTTTTCCCAAAATACCCCTCAATTTAGCCGTTTTTGGACTGTTGGGAGGGGCAATTTTGGAAATTTCCCAAAATAGCCGTTGGAAACGGCTATTTTTCTCCCCCCCTCTCCAGACGGGTCGTGCCTGGCACGGCCCGTTTGCGCCCGAGACGGGCCGTGCCAGGCACGGCCCGTCTCGTGCCGTGCCAGGCACGGCCCGTCTCGTGCCGTGCCCGGCCCGGCCCGCCAATAGACGGGCCTGGGGCCGGGCCGGGCTTCCGTTCTCTGCTGAACGGGCCGTGCCCGGCACGGCCCGCTTCATAAGCGGGCCGGCCAGGCACGGCCCGCTTAGACCTCGGGCCCGGTGGGCCTGGGCCGGGCCGGGCCGGGCCGGCACGGCCCGATGCCCAACTCTAAGTGTAAGGCCTTTGGGAAGTTTTAGACGGTCAAGAAATACTTCATGATTCTCCAAAAATATTTTTAAATAAAAAATAATATTTAATAAAATTTTGGAAGAACTATTTCAGCTTGTTTTTGGAAAGCTAAAAACAATTTTTTGACAGAAGCTCTATTTTGGAGCTTTCCGAAAATACTGTTTTCAGCTTTGTCGGAAAGCTGTATTTTTTAACCAAAATACCCTCATTTAAAAGTTTTCTTTTTCTCCTAAAATTCTCCATCCCACCGCCTCTTCCTCTCTCACCATCCTCTCTCTCTCTCCCTCTCCCTCTCTCTATCTCCTTCTCCTCAATGCCGCCCGCCCTCCTTTTTTTCTTTTTCTTTTGTTTTGGGAGGCAGCCCGTGGCTGCCCACGGTGGCAGCCACCACGCCAGCCACCCGTGGCTGTCTCCCCAGCCGCCGCCGTGGCATGTCGCCCCGGCCGCTGCGACCCACCACAGCAAAAAAAAGAGGAAGGGGAGGAAGGGGCAGCCATGGCCGCCGCCTCCCCCGGCGGTCGCCACGGCCCGCCGTCCCGGCCTCCTCCCGAGCCCCCCTCCTCCTGCGGTCGTCGGGGCCCGCCGTCCTGGCCCCCCTCCTGCGGCCGCCGCGGCCCGGCCCCCTTCCAGCACCGCCGGCCTCGCGGGAGAAGAAGAAAGGAGAGGAAGGAAAGAGAGGAAGGAAGGAAGGAGAAGAAGAGAAGAAAAAAGAAAAGAAAAAAAAGAAGAAAAGGAAAGAAAAAAAGAGAAGAAAAAAAAAGAAAGGGAAAGAAAAAAATAAATAAATAAATAAATATGTATATAAATAAATAAATAAATAAATAAAAATAATAAATAAATATATTTCAATGAAAAAATAAATAAATAAAAATAAATATCTGTAATTATTTAACCAATTTTACCACCTAGCTAGAGAATTTGTTAGAGAGATAAATGGTCATCAAAAGAGTGAAAAATTAATTTACACTAATAATTATAATATTTTATACATTTATTATTGTATTATACTATAAATATAATATAATATTATATTAGGTTATGTTAAATAATTTAATATTATATTAAATTATTATCCTATAGTATACAATGTTATAGTACTATATTATAATAATATTATATTATATTACATTAATATTATACTATATCATATATTTATGTATTAATATATATTATATTTTATTATGCACTATTGTATTAGTACGTTTATGGTCATTTTGTCATACAAAAGTAATTTTCCAGTTTGTTTACCAAACAAATGTTAAAGCGCCACAGTACTTTAGAAATATAGTTACCAAATAGCAAATAGTTTTTATAAAAGCTCTACTTCCAACAGCTCTACTGCCAACAACTTCCCAAACAGGATCTAAGTGGATACATCACACCTTACAGGGGTGCAATTGAGCCCGTTCTGATATGCTTTAATTAATATGTCCAAGTTTTTTTTAGATGTCTGATTCATGCATCATCGAAGAAGAGGACTAGATATTTAAACCAACAAATGTAGCAAGTTGGCCATCTTGTTCGCTTTGCCAATGCATCTCAATTAAATAGTAGCTAATTTTTGTGAAACGAGGAAGTTGCATGGATGTGAATTCTCCGTACAAGGTTAAGGTGCCAAGGCAATATATTCTTCATTCTAAATTAGCACGGGGAATTGTATATTAGTGAGGATCTCAAAATATATAGACTCCCAATATTCTGAGAATAAAATATGTTTCTATAAGCTAGGTAAAGCTATTTTCGCATCCATATATTCAAAGTTCAAAACAAGGCAGCCAAACCCATTTTCAACACAAACTCAAGTCAGTTAATTAGATGGTTCCCCATCTATATATTCTCTCACAGTTTCTCATCATGAAAGTGTAAACAAACATGCACACGCATGCATTCATATTGGACAAATCATGTTTAGAGTAGCCTAGCAGACTTACAAACTAGTGAATTATGCATAAAGAACTATTTAATATTGATTTTACAAAGAAAAGATTCGACTTTTTTTTTTAATCTCTTGCAAAGCAATATACATTTAGAGACTCCTAGACAATGTTATTTGGGGATCTAACTATGAGTAGGGCAATAGTCAAAACAAACGTGCTTCCCTTAATCAAAATTGTTATAAAAATCTTTACTTTTTAATGTGGGATGTGATTGTACTAGAAAATATGTGCGTTTTCAGTGTATTTGACTCTAATTCCCAAGAGTTTATACTGATATTTTTATCATATTTCTGTAGTTCATTTCGGACCGGTTTGCAGCATGTTTATAAAATTCAAATAGTCGTGGAGTAAATTTCAAGTTGTTGCACATTAAATTGAGAGAACGCCTGTGCATTCCATAGGTTTTAAACTTGTCTTCCTTATTACTATGTACGAAAGTCTCTGTTGTTTTGTGTGAAAACCTTCATAAATCCAGAATACGCCTATGTCAAATGCCCTTGTGCCTAAAATAAGTCCTTGTGCATAAATAATTTGAGAAGAGTCTCGGAATCTTATCTCATCCACTAAATTAAAGCAACATTCGTTTATTCTTATCTTAATATCTGGCCTCCGGCTTTCCGGATGTCTAGGGAGTGGGCACACTCAGACCTAAGAGCATGAGGTTTTGAAGTATGCTGCGAATCCTACTAGGAGTGGTTGAGAGTATTTGGCTAGGATGATGAGTTGAGGTTGATTTTGAGAGAGAGGAAAGAGATAATCTTTTAATACCTTTTGGGTCTTTTACAAACTCTCTCCAAATCATAAAACTAGTAAATTCTCTCAAAGGAAAAAAAAAAAGAAAGGAAAAGAAGTAAAGTTTGGTCCCTTTCTTACGTTGTTGTTGTCTATTTTTCACTTTTTCATATTCTTATCATATAAATTTAAACTTTAGATTTGCACATATTTTAAGAAAAGCACATCTTATATTGAGGGTTTTCTTAATTAAAAAGTACAAGTACATGCTAATGAGATGGTACAAAGCTGTCAATTGCACGAAATAAGCTGACAACATGCTTTTTAGACTAATGTTCTTCAAAATAGGAGCATCCAATAGCTTAAACAAGGCAATGCAGTTTTGCGTTTCGTAATAATAGGGAGAATATAACCATGCTTGTAAAGGAAGCTTAAAAACTGAGATGTTTTAAAATTTGAAAGGCTGAAAGTACTTAGATTTGGATTCATCTATCAGCAACTTTATTTAGATTTTCAAAGAAAACGGCTAATGACCACGTGTAAATCTTTATTAAATTTAAGCTGTACTTAAACTATTCTATCTAAAATCATTGATTAATGATAATTTTAAATTATCTTCACTCGATAATTTGGCATAGGGAAAAAACACAACATCCAATAGTATTTGTTTTACCTTCTCTTTCAATAAAATAAGTGTGGAACCACCATTTATTTATTATTATTTTCATCATTTTTTTTTTACATGATAGTTTGATATAAAATTTATTTTTTCATACTAAATTATCCTCAATCAAACAAACACTTAGAAATAACCATTCGAGCACTTTTCAGTGTCGACTTAGATCTCACAAATGAGCTGTGACCCCATCCATACATGTGCATCCAATAGCTATTGAGACCTAAAGATATATCAGAGACTCTTCTGTGTTGAATAAAGAAGGGAGATCAACATAACAGAGGATCCCACATTTCCATGTTGCTCTTTATATGAGGTGATCGCTGTGTTTTGATTTTTGAATACAATAAATACAATAAATTTCACTAGTAAACCCAAATGTACAGCAAGTCAATTGATTGACTTCTCAACAAAATCTAACAATTTGAACCCATCTAGGATTCAATGGACTCACGAGGGTAAAGCAAATGCCTTGAACATTAGGGGTTAACTTAATATGACCAATATGAGTGTCACAAGTTGCCAGTGAAACCCTGTTGTTGTTGGCTTTTTGCCTATGAGCGTCATTTCACATCGGATGGAAGAAAAAGGTTACAAATCCCTGTCGTGGTTCTTAAACCATATCCAGATCAAGAGTTGCCCTCATTATTCACTATGGTCGGCTTGACTAAATGTTTAAAAGCTCTCTTTATGTGACTGGTTGGAAAGCTGAGTAGGTTGAGGTCTTCTTTTTTTATCTCTATGGGATTCAAGCTTATCCACTCCAAAACTACTTTTGGATATTTGCAAATATAGATCTAAGACTATAATTTTATGATTTTGGTGGTTGTACTGACTTAACCCATGAATTCTATGGGATTTTCAGCCGAACCATCCAAATAAGCCCTGACTCGGTCATTTTTTACATAGAAAAATCAGAAGAGTAATACAGTGGATATAAGTATACCAAGGACTCTAATCACTTCCCAGGATTTTAGAGGTTCTATATGCCAAGGGGATCGTCCATAAGAAATTTTCTCCCGAGCAGGAGAAAAACTGTATGTGTAAACCTCCCAAAACTAGTTATTTAAACCTCACATCAAGCAATCTATAGATCTAAATTTATTTCTAACCTTGAAATGAAGCTTTTTATTGTTTATATGATCTGATTTATTTTGAGAAATTTTTATGATCAGAATATTTTTTAGTTTCTTCATCTATAGAAATCCCAAAGTTCTGAATTAGTTACTGCTTGATTGGCTTTGTGCTGATTTTTTTAGCAAATGAATTACTTACGGGTTGACAAAATAAACAATTCTATGCAAATAAGTGGGAGGTTCATTTTATAATTTTGATGGTATGGATCATTTTGGCTCTTACGATATAATTGTTATTTAATTTGTTTCTTGGTCTCATATGCATCGATTACTTATTTTTTATATTCTCAAAATATTTTAGTGTTTCTACACTAATTTCTGAGTTAACTCATCCGAGTTACTAGTCCATGCGGATCGGTGGAAATCCAAGTGGATCATAATTCGAGTAGGTGAGTTTCCAAAGAGTGGCTCGACTTGGCATTTGATTCTAATAAAATAGCAGTCTTCACTCTTTGGCAGATTAAGCTAAGAATTACTTCTACCTTTCCTTAGAGCTTGCCCATAAAGGAGGTTCATGTTCGAACCTTGGTTGTGGGTGGTTACCACAATATTACTCTTTCACATAAGTTTGTAGATGACTTTTGAAACTGTTAGGATCAACCAGGCAATTTAAAGAAAGATCTATATATATTTTAATAAAAAGAACTACATTTTTAATTCATAAATGCATATAACTAACATAAAACATGCAGATAGCACCTGCTGTTGTTCAAACCAATTAATTTAAAATTAATTGTTAATCAAATTTTTGTATAAATTTATAGTTATCAATAATCCATAATGTTTTGCTGCATCCTAAGTTCTTTGTTTGTAAGGTTAGAAGCGCTGTGAGCTTTGCTCTGTGGTTGCCATTGGATGCTTAAAATCAGAGGATTTTTCAGAACAAGTCAGCTTATGGTTCCTGGATTGCTGAATTGACACTTATCTCATGTCAGAATTTCTTCAGGCAAGGTCAGAATTCATCTTTACCGATGATGCATCGCACAGGGGTGCAAGTCTCGCTCCTTGGTGAGCCCCTCACCTTCCTCACTTGTTGTGGTTGGTTAGGTGGCCCATCTCCATCACACCTCACTCCTATGGCTGAACAAGGAGCATTATAGAGCTTATCACCATTTGCAGGACCAAATAATTTGGCTCGATTCCTTTGGTTCACCAAGTCCATGGCAATGGTGGACCAGCCAAACCCTCTCCTGCACGACATCTTCCATCCCTCAGCTTTCTGATAAATTATATCTTACACCACGCATACCATATAGTGGTGCACCCCACCAATCATAACTGCTTTCTGTAGGCTGCAATCATCAAGCGCTGGTCACGATGCATCGTCACAGAAAGAGCAGCTGTAGGCTCCACTGTTATGTAGTGCACATGGTGTGGAATATAATTTTTTCAGCTTTTTTGTTTTTTCTTTTTGTGCTAGCCACATCTTTCAAGAAAACAACCGACCAACTATATCTGGTGGGCTACTTTGCTGGTGATGAGCTCCTCTCTAGTTTTTCTATGCCTATTATTGCCAATCTTCAAGTCTTTGAAGCGTTCAACATGTGTACATATCTATTATTACAAAAAAAAAAAAAAAAAACTTTGGTTTATATAATTGGATGCGGTATGTTGTAATGAAGTTGGCAAAACACAAGCAAGATCTACGGCAAGATTAGTTTTTTTTTTTTCAGAAATAATATTAAATCATAAGTCTAAACCATCCAAGTGGTAGAATGATGAATCTCGCAGACAACTTTGGAATTCATTTGTAGTGGTGGGGTCGCATGATAAATTGTTCTTCTATATTTGATGGAATCTGCTTTTCCAATTAATCTAGCACATGCATCCGGGATATATAATGACGAATGTTGCAAACTAGTTCAGAAGTAATTTGTCATGGAGGGCTTGCATGATGAACTATTCCTCTATAAGTTAGCTTGCTTCAAACAGTGCACATGCTGCTACGAGGGGAAAACATTTGCATCCGACTACTTTCTCATTTCAAGGCAAATGTTTCATGACACATGGGACCAACACAAACATGATATCCGATCGATTTGTGTATATGACGAAACTTACGAAGATTATGGCTAAAGCTTTTGTAATCACAACATTTCTCAGATTTGATTTGTCAGAACTTTTTGGTTTTTGGCCTACCAATTATCAGATTTAGCATGTTAATTTATAGAGAATTCACATGCTTCAATAATTTGCAATGCTAGAAATTTTTCTAGAATGTAACTTGTCAATCTCTAGCAGTCATACATACTCAGCAATCAAAGATTTCTAAATCACCTATTAACCCATAACAGTTACCAGTTTTATGTGCATCAACAGGTGCATAATACCTATCATCATGCTACAAACTAATATTAAGTCCTTGTGGGACATGGTGTTCTATATCATCACTTATGATAAGGCACCATTCACCAGAATCCATAGGACCACCATTCACATATTTAACCATCTGCCAACACAAAAGAATCAAATGTAGAGCTTGCAAAGGGCCCATCCAATATCATTGCAAGTTTTTAATTATAGAGATAATGACCCATGATTAAATTATTTCATAAATTAAGTTAAAAATTCTATAAGAACGCATCTTGCTTCTGCAGTCAAACACGTAATTAACAGTGAATCTCGATCCTATTGCATTTTTATATCATTTTCACGTGCATGGTGGACCCGCCAATATCTTTGACCCGTCAACCTCATCTTCCCGGAAACGGCCCCCCGTGCCGCCTCAAAAGGTGGCTCTTTTCAACGACGTCATTTTCACCGACGAGCCCAGCGCCGACGAGCCCACCTCGATCTCGAAGGAGTCGTAGCGGAGGAAGAGCTCCACCACCAGCATCCGCGCCACTAGCACCACGAAGTCCTTGCCCGCGCACTGCTTGTTCTCCGTCGTCGGCGCCTCCGTCTCAGGCCCGTTCGACCACAGCACGTGGCGGAGCATCGCCTCCCCCGCATCCCCGACGAACCGCTCCGCCACGAACTCCTCCGCCCGGTCGAACACCCTCGGGTCCTTGGTCGCGAAGGGCTGGTACCCGAAGAGCATCTCCCCGGCTCGCACCTCGAACCGGGCGTCGTGACTCTCCACCACCAGGTTCCGCTTCGCCCGCCCGTGCTGAAGCGGCACGGGGGGCTCGATCCGGAGCGTCTCGTACACCACCGACTTCATCAGCGGCATCGACTCCATCGCCCTCATGCTCACCTCGCCGCCGTTGGCCCTCACAGCCGAGCGGATCTCATTTGCCAGCCGGCCGTGGAGCCGCGCTCCGGCGCGCCCCACCCACTTGATCAAGCTCGGGAAGAGGATCTTCATCCCGCCGAAGGCGTTGAAGCAGGTAGCGAAGAGGATGTTGTGGACCGCCTCTTCTCTCGAGATCCCGAGCCGGTCCGCCTCGTCCAGCGCAGGGCCGGCAGATTCCCAGAAGAAATCGGCGAGCCGGTTGTAGTCGCCTCGGACCAGCGCCGGCGGGAGGCGGAAGGAGTGGAGGAAGAAATCCTCTAGATAGTTGGGGAGGCCTAAAGTCAACAGGGGACCGAGCTGGAAGAGGACCCATTTCGTGATCAATTTGGGGCCCTCGAGGCCGAGCTTGGTCTCGACAGGATCCTTGCCAAGGAGCGATCTTGCAAGGAAATCGAAAGCCGCCCGGTCGTTGGCCTCCCCGAAGTCGGCCTTCCCCTTCTTGGCGAGGTCTGCTTCGAGGGTATCGAAGAGGGAGCCAAAAGTCCGGCGGAACTCGGGGATGATAGCGTGGCGGCGGGAGGAGAGGAGGAAAAAGAGGAGCTTTTTGAGGGGGGCGTGGTTCGGCTCGGAGGGGTCGAGGTAGGAGAGGACGCGGAAGCCGCCGGTGAGGTTGGTGGAGGGCATGAAGGTGCCCGTAAAGAGGTCACGCTTCTCGACGAGGGAGGTGTCGAAGAGCACGGGGAAGCTGGCGGCGTCGAGGAGGGCGACGACGCGGGGGTCGGGGGCGACGAAGGGTCCCGGGGGCATGTTGACCCGGAAAACCGTTGACTGGTGCTGCTGGATCCGGGACTTGAAGAACTCGTCGCGGCCTTCGAAGTAGAAGTAGTTAAGCCGGTCGCGGAGTGGGCCGATGAAGGGAAGCCCGTAGTCTCCGGGGATTTTCCGTAACGGGAGCTTGGACGACGAGGAAGAGGAGGGAGTTGCTGTAACGGGTTTTCCCGATACGGAAGCGGCGATACGATTAGGGATCGGGCGGCGGGTGGTGATACGAGTTTGGGAGCGGCGCGGGATGGTGGGAGAGGAGAAGGTCAAGGAGGCGGAGGCCATATTTTGTTCACCTGTTCTTCTCTCTTCTCTCTTCTCTCTTCTCTTCCTTGGATCAAAGCGTGTATTATTGTTATTATATGAAGAAGAGGGGAGGTGAGGACTCCGTCGGCACTCGTAGGAGTGGTGGTCGCTGGGGTGGACCCAGAGAGGGTGGGGTTTTTAAAGAGGGGAGAAGATGGTTGGCGCATCGTATGTAACCAAAAGCCGTGCAGCGACTAACATATATACATGGGAAACGTGCTTTAATCGGCTTGCCGTTTAGAATTTTGATCCGCTGCAAGGTGAAAACTTTAATTTCCACTCGTGTTCACGGATCATCGCGTAAGCCGTGCGCGCCCCACGCGTCAGCAAGAAATTACAAGTGTATTCCGTGTAATCCTCGTGGTTCGACACCGACGCTGAAGCGTCACGTGTCACTCCAAGGCCCTCGCTCGAGGCAATAGATCGCAGGTAAGCACGATCTTAGCGCGCTGGGATCCGAAATGTGGCTAAACTTTCCGCGGCGTTTCTTAATTGGGGGCGGTGAAGCGACCGGGATGGAGAGAGCTCGTCGGTGCGAGCATGCACGAAACACGGCAGTTTGCGAGTAAACGCACAACTGGTGTCCGTCGGAATGGGTGTCGGCATGCGGGAGCCGCGGCCGGAAGCCGGCCCTTGGCCCCGACTCCCGAGTGGAATCGGTGAAAGTGGACGTAGACGGATGGGTCCAATCTGGTGTGTTTGCTGACGTGAGAAAACCTGGTTGTTGGTCCACAATAAAGGCTTTGCGTCGGATTTGGATGGCGGGGTGGAAAGGTATGCGGACTTTTCGTTGGGAACCTTTATGTCAACGCTCAGAATTGAGCCGTGGAAAACGCTTTTGGAATGCAGGATTTCAAGCAGCGCGTGGGAGTGTGTTTCCATTCGTTGGTAAAATTTCAGCACAAGGTGAGCGGGCATGCGTTGAACAAACACATTGAGCTTTTCACCAAAAAAAAAAAAACAAACACATTGAGCTAAGCATTTACCGGACGTGTAAGAGCAGCCTTTATTGTGCTAGTGGGAAGTCGTTGAGATTAGTGAAGAGATAAAAAGGGTGATGTGCCGCATGTATTGCCGAGTGTTCCACCGTGTTTGGTTCGGATAAGTGGAGCTGAGGATAAAAACATTTGTTAGCATGACTTTTAAGATCACAGAGCAATCTACATCAATCTGTAATATATTTTTTTAATTCGTATGATCTTTATATTATTTTTTTCCTGTTAGCATAAAAATATTGTTACTATAATATTATTTATTAGTATGAAGTATTATTTTCTTTATATAAAGTCTGTACACCAATATATATAATCCCTGATATTCTCAATATGAGTTCTCTCTCTCTCTCTTATTTTTCTCTTCTTCAATATATAATTTAATGTCACACCAATTTGATATATCAATCTGCCATATTAGCTTCTGATTTGCCATATCAGCTTTTGGATTGCTATATCAGCTCCTGATCTGTCACAGATTCTATGCTGTTACATCAGTATGACACATTAATCTATCCTATTAACTTTTGAATTGCAATATTAGCTTCTGATTTATTATATCAATTTCTGAACTACTGTGGCAGCTTCTGATCTACCATATCAGACTTTGTGCTGCCACGTCAACTTTTGATATGTTACTTCAACCTCTAAACTACCACGTCAGCTTCTGAGCTGTTACTTTAGCTTCTGATCTACCGTGCGAGCTTCTAAATAATTTCATTATATGGTTTCTAATTTCATTAGTGTTGGGGGAAAAACCCCAAGTCATCACCACGGAGGCGCTCGGCTAGGGAGCGCCGACCGGAAAGGCGCTCGGCCAAAGAGCGCCGACCAGAGAAAGTGCCAAGAGGCGCCCAACCGAAATAACCAAGTAGGGATGCTCGGCTAGAAAGAGCCGACCAGCGGGCACCGACCAAAGAAGCGCTCAAGTAGAGAGCGCCGACCAGAGAAAGCGCCAAGAGGCGCCCAACCGAAATAACCAAGTAGGGATGCTCGGCTAGAAAGAGCCGACCAGCGGGCGCCGACCAAAGAAGCGCTCAAGTAGAAAGCGCCGACCAGAGACAGCGCCAAGTAGAGGCGCTCGGCTAGGAGGTGCTCGCCCAGAAGGCGCCGACCAGGAGTACTCAAGCAACCCCGCCACAGGGTGCCCCATTGGGCGACCAGCTCGGCTCGGCACCCTTGCCGAGCCGATGCCTTTACCAAATAATTCAACTCTCGCTTGACCCTCTAAGGGACCTGACAACTCCACTATAACCTGCCGCTATCTTCAAGCCATCAAGGCATAAGATCTCCGCAGGTATTCAGCACGACCTGCCATTAATGCACGAGGCTCCCTCAAGTCTCCGATGCACTCAGTCATTTAATGAACACGGCCCAAGACGATCTCCGGATCACTGAACCATCAGAGCGTATGGCTCTCCCTGACCGCCGGTTCATTCGGTAATAAATGCACTTACCATCCACGGACCCCAGGCCCACCACGGCCGGCGGTTCAACCACTTCAACAGGTCCGATCGACCGTGACAACTCCCTGATTCTGGTCTGATCCGGTCCCGTTCTCCATCACGCCATTAATGGGCCAAATCGTGCCCAATTATTACAGAACGGGACAAACCTACTGTCACCTCCCAGGTAACCGAATCCTCCTATAAAAGGGAACCTGGGGGGAAGAGGAAGGGGGGACCAAAACGGGAGGAAAAACCCGAAGCCGGAGAGAACCCTCCTAGACCAGGTGGAAAGAAGTAAACAACACAGACAATTGAGGAAACTGGTCCTCTTGATTTTATCCAAATATTCTCTCTGTCTTCTCCACATACTCTCTTCCCCGCTCTCTCCACATATTCGCCCCCTCTGACTTAGGCATCGGAGGGCCGGCGCCGGGGAGCCCGGCCACCGGTTCTTCCTGCAGGACTCGCACCCCATAGTGGAGGACGCCACCAGCCGGCGCACCGTCGACCACCCTCCCGGCGGCGGAGCTCTGCCCCTCCAGGAGGACGCCACCAGCCGGCGCACCGTCGACCACCCTCCCGGCGGCGGAGCTCTGCCCCTCCAGGAGGACGCCACCAGCCGGCGCACCGTCGACCACCCTCCCGGCGGCGGAGCTCTGCCCCTCCAGGAGGACGCCACCAGTCGGCACGCCGTCGATCGCCGCCCCTGCGGCGGAAGCCCCTCCTTCCCCGGCTTCGCGGCGGCCCCCGGGTCCAATTTCCAGCAACAGTTGGCGCTAGAGGAAGGGCCCGAGTTTGCTGCCATGAAGCTAAGAAGCAAAGGGGCTTCCAATGCCTCTCGACGTCCTCCACCTAGCCCGGAGCGTTCCGTCCGAAACCCATCACCTCCGACCGAGTCAGTTCATCAAGTTCGGCCGGAGCAGTTCGATGCCCTGGTACAACAGGTGCAGGCCCTGGCTACCGCTGTCAAAAGCCTGCAGCCCAGGGGCATCCCAACGGCACCGCCTCCTCCGGCTCCAGTTCAACCGGAGCCTCCCACAAGCGGACTTCACCTTCGAGGTCAGGACTCCCAAGTCCAGGCCTCCCTTTGGAGAGAGCACCCAGCCGGAGGCCACTGAGGCTGGCCACAGCCTTCAGAAGCTGAATCGGTTCCAGGGCAACCTGCGCTCGAACGAACCGCTGCAGCGATCCTCCAGAACGATGAACTCGACCGGAAGGTCGAGAGGCTGGAACGTCAAATCCAGGCACTCCACGGGAGGAAGTCAGGACATAACGGCGACTTCGAGTTCAATACGAAGTCGCCCTTCTCCCAGGACATTGAAGATGAACCGGTCCCGTTACGGTTCAAGATGCCCCAGGTGGAGCCCTACAACGGCAAGGCTGATCCCCTGGACCACCTGGAAAGCTACCGGGTCTTAATGGCCCTACAAGGAGCCTCGGAGGCCATGATGTGCAAAGCTTTCCCGGCGACACTCCGAGGACCAGCCCGGCTGTGGTTTACCGGGCTAAAGCCGAGTACTGTCTCCTCCTTTGAGCAGCTCGGCAGACAGTTTGCTGGCAATTTCGCCGCCAGCCAGCCTATCACGACCCCCGCCCCGTTCCCGGCGGGCCGCCGCGACGGTCCTAGGGTGCGGGTAGGCATAAGGCCACCAGCCACCACGTAGAACCCTATTACCTATCAATCATTAATAAATTCTGAAAATTTTGGCATGATGCATGCACAAAATGATCACTTTTCCTATAGTGACCTGTCAGGATTATCTCAATACATACAACACACTACCTGTCAGAGCAGCAATCACATAATCTGTCACATAATAAACCTGGACAATATATAGCAATACATCATCTCAGGCATATAACTCATCTGCACACATATATATATACCTGCTTCCTAATCCATCCATGGTCAAACCCATATCCACAACAGGATCTATGACTGTAATTATGCACTATATACAATCGAAGGTTTATAATACACCAAAAGGTATAAACCTCTATCTACATTATACTATACTATGGAGCGGCACAGCTAGCAGGCAACCACTAATCCTGCTCCTCTCTATACAATACCTGCCCTGCAATCAAAAACACCAAACTGGGGAGTGAGTATATAAATACTCAGTGAGTGGAGTAGAGAGTACTATGCACATGAGACAGAATATAATCATGGCTCGAGATGAAATCTCAAGATCAATAACAACATGAACATGAACTCAACATAGAGAATATGGAGTAAATCATCAATATCACCACAATCAATATCAACTCATCTGAAGCATATATGGAATAATCAAGTCAACATATATGCTACTCATGAATATGTTCAACAGATCATAATGCTGGAACATACAAATCAGGTGTCAATATGCTGAAATCATCACTAGACAGCTATCGGGAGGTGGGTTTTACGCCCCAGGCGAACCAGCAACAACTCCCTACTGCCATATGCATATATCGAATATGACACCACACCAATATGTAAATCATCACTAGACAGCTGTCGGGAGGTGGGTTTTACGCCCCAGGCGAACCAGCAACAACTCCCTACTGTCACATGCATATGCAGGATAAGACACCACACTGATCATATAAATGCTGGCCAGTATCCAGAACAGAAATCCATCTCACATCTACATACTAAACGGCACCTCGCGGGAATTCTACATCCGCGGAAAGCCATACTGCACCTCGCGGGGTCTTACTATGCCCGGCGGCAAGCAGAATATAAGTCGTAGGACCGGCCGATCCTACGCCTAGGGCCGTGTCCCCCCCTAGGAAGGGACTGGGCTCCGCCCACCCAGAAGGCTACTATGTGCACAAAGGCCGATGTTCAACCCCCATCGACTATAGGTGTCCTGCAGATACTGCCAAGCCATGCATAAATGCCATAATGCACCCTCCCAATACTCTACTAAAAAGGAGTATAATCAAGACTACCACTCACTTGATCATGACCCAATCATAAACTAACATCAGGGTTAGAAGTGAGGGTCAAGGAAGTGCAATACAACTCAATATACCACTAAAAAGGCTCTACAAATCTTTGAAATAGAGGAAATGAAATCAATTTACAAAAGAAATCATTTCACAATTCGGAATCAATTTGATTACTCATCAACCCCTCGTAATTCCTCTCAATGTTCCCTCAAATGCATGTACAGAATAATCAAGCATGGAGAATCAAGATTATAGAGGAATCTACTACAATATCAGTCAATATGCACAAGTGGAATCAATTCACACTTGGCGACATTCATGAAAATGAATTAAGAATGCTCATGGTGCAAAGTACATGACTCCCACTCACAAGTCTTTGAAATAGAGGAAATGAAATCACTTTACAAAAGATGTCATTTCCCAATTCAGATCCATCGTAATTCCTCTCAATGTTCCCTCGAATGCATGTACAGAATAATCAAGCATGGAGAATCAAGATTATAGAGGAATCTACTACAACAATTAATCAATAGGCTCAGGTGGAATCAAGTCACACTTGGCAACATTCATGAAAATGAATAAGGAATGCTCATGGTGCAAAGTACATGACTCCCACTCACCTGTCAATCCGGCACAGCCCTGATACGCCTCCAAAAATCTACAGCAGGCAGTGGGGAACTTCTTCCTCTTGTTCCCTAGCTTCTTGCCCAACTATGACATGCATTTACAATACATTTAGTCTTGTATCAAGGGCCATAATCTACGTGCCAATTATAATATAGGGAACTTTAATTGATTCAACTCCCCCGTTCCCTAAATCTTTTCTTTTCTTTCTTCTTTTCCTTTTTAATTAATTAACTCACTATTTATGTGTATTAGGGACTCCTTTGCATGAGTACAAGGTCCCTTTTAGCTTGATCTAGGCTTAATACTCTATTATAGCATGAAATCCCCTATTTTCCATCCGGATGAACAGTAACCCGAACTGACAGTGGGTTACTTCATCCCGGTTTTGATCCACTTTCAGGACTCCAAAATTGATGAAATTTTTACCTAGCATTCTACACTCATAGAGGATTCCAAAGAGATAACATGCATCATCATCGGAGGCCGTTTGACCCCCTAAATAATTTGCCGAAGTTGGGACTTCGACACAGTTTTTCCGTAGTGCCGGAAAAATTTGTCAAAATCCGATTCTTCTTCTTTTAACCACCTCTACAACCCTTATCCGACCCCTCTAGACTATATCCACCCTTTGTATAGCCTAATGTCATCAAAAGACTAGATAGGGATGGATATTTACCTTTTTCTTTTTGGAAATCGAGGTCCTTGCGTAGAGGGGAAGGAGATCTACGTTTTTTCCTTCAGCTGGAAGTGCAACCGGGATCCCTTTCCTCCTTGAATCCCCTTCCTCTTCTTCTTTCTTCTTCTTCTTCTTCTCTTTTTCTTTCTTTCTTTCCTCTGTTTCACGCCTGAGAACCCCCTCCCTCTTTCTCTCGGTTTCACCAGCTCAAACCCTCCAATTAAATCACATCAAAACACTATTCACCCTTTGTTTAATATTATTAAATTCCCATTTTGCCCCTAACACTTCAACATATCTACCGTTATGCCATTAACTTTTGATTCCTTCCAATTTTACCCTTACCACTTCAATGCATCTACAACTATGCCATTATCTTTTGATTCTTTCCTATTTTACCCCTTATATTAATTTTAAAGGACTATTCTATCCCTTTTTATAAAAAAAAATTTTGGGGTTGTTACATCCTCCCCCCCTTATATTAAATTCGTCCTCGAATTTAAAAGGGTAAATTACCTGATTACTCAAAGGGGTGACTGTATCTGCTCTTGCATCAGAACAGGGCAGTCTCCGTATCATCTTTTCAGTCTCCTCCAGAAATCTCTGAGGATCTTCACCTTCTTCCCCCTTAAACTCCGGGGTTCTGAGCCTCAGAAATTTCTGTACAGTAATCCCCTCATCATCTAGAGCTCGCCTGGCCAAACTTCTTGGCACACGTACAGGAGGTGAGATGGATACTACTGACGGGGCAGGAGGTTTCCCCCGAGCAATCTGCTCTCTCAGAGCCTGATTCTTCGTCAGTAACTGTTCCATCAATGCATCTCTATTTCCTACCTCCCCTTGATCATCAACTCTCCGCCTGTCTGCAGGAGGAGATTTTTCTCTTTGGGGCTCGATATGTGTGGAACCCGCATCCAATGCTATATCTGGCTCCATCCTCCTTCCAGGACGAGCAGATCCTCTCCTTGGAGGTATTCTTTATATCTTTCTAAAAAAGTCAAAAAGAGAGGATGGTCGTTACACACTGAGTCATGATATATTTTACTGAGTTGTAAATGACTCATAAAATAACATACAGAAAAATCCTATGCTCCATAGTATAATCCTATACTTAATCCTGACTCATCCTATTGCTCTGACAGGACTCTTCTTAACCTTTGCTCTGATACCACCTCTATCACGACCCCCGCCCCGTTCCCGGCGGGCCGCCGCGACGGTCCTAGGGTGCAGGTAGGCATAAGGCCACCAGCCACCACGTAGAACCCTATTACCTATCAATCATTAATAAATTCTGAAAATTTTGGCATGATGCATGCACAAAATGATCACTTTTCCTATAGTGACCTGTCAGGATTATCTCAATACATACAACACACTACCTGTCAGAGCAGCAATCACATAATCTGTCACATAATAAACCTGGACAATATATAGCAATACATCATCTCAGGCATATAACTCATCTGCACACATATATATATACCTGCTTCCTAATCCATCCATGGTCAAACCCATATCCACAACAGGATCTATGACTGTAATTATGCACTATATACAATCGAAGGTTTATAATACACCAAAAGGTATAAACCTCTATCTACATTATACTATACTATGGAGCGGCACAGCTAGCAGGCAACCACTAATCCTGCTCCTCTCTATACAATACCTGCCCTGCAATCAAAAACACCAAACTGGGGAGTGAGTATATAAATACTCAGTGAGTGGAGTAGAGAGTACTATGCACATGAGACAGAATATAATCATGGCTCGAGATGAAATCTCAAGATCAATAACAACATGAACATGAACTCAACATAGAGAATATGGAGTAAATCATCAATATCACCACAATCAATATCAACTCATCTGAAGCATATATGGAATAATCAAGTCAACATATATGCTACTCATGAATATGTTCAACAGATCATAATGCTGGAACATACAAATCAGGTGTCAATATGCTGAAATCATCACTAGACAGCTATCGGGAGGTGGGTTTTACGCCCCAGGCGAACCAGCAACAACTCCCTACTGCCATATGCATATATCGAATATGACACCACACCAATATGTAAATCATCACTAGACAGCTGTCGGGAGGTGGGTTTTACGCCCCAGGCGAACCAGCAACAACTCCCTACTGTCACATGCATATGCAGGATAAGACACCACACTGATCATATAAATGCTGGCCAGTATCCAGAACAGAAATCCATCTCACATCTACATACTAAACGGCACCTCGCGGGAATTCTACATCCGCGGAAAGCCATACTGCACCTCGCGGGGTCTTACTATGCCCGGCGGCAAGCAGAATATAAGTCGTAGGACCGGCCGATCCTACGCCTAGGGCCGTGTCCCCCCCTAGGAAGGGACTGGGCTCCGCCCACCCAGAAGGCTACTATGTGCACAAAGGCCGATGTTCAACCCCCATCGACTATAGGTGTCCTGCAGATACTGCCAAGCCATGCATAAATGCCATAATGCACCCTCCCAATACTCTACTAAAAAGGAGTATAATCAAGACTACCACTCACTTGATCATGACCCAATCATAAACTAACATCAGGGTTAGAAGTGAGGGTCAAGGAAGTGCAATACAACTCAATATACCACTAAAAAGGCTCTACAAATCTTTGAAATAGAGGAAATGAAATCAATTTACAAAAGAAATCATTTCACAATTCGGAATCAATTTGATTACTCATCAACCCCTCGTAATTCCTCTCAATGTTCCCTCAAATGCATGTACAGAATAATCAAGCATGGAGAATCAAGATTATAGAGGAATCTACTACAATATCAGTCAATATGCACAAGTGGAATCAATTCACACTTGGCGACATTCATGAAAATGAATTAAGAATGCTCATGGTGCAAAGTACATGACTCCCACTCACAAGTCTTTGAAATAGAGGAAATGAAATCACTTTACAAAAGATGTCATTTCCCAATTCAGATCCATCGTAATTCCTCTCAATGTTCCCTCGAATGCATGTACAGAATAATCAAGCATGGAGAATCAAGATTATAGAGGAATCTACTACAACAATTAATCAATAGGCTCAGGTGGAATCAAGTCACACTTGGCAACATTCATGAAAATGAATAAGGAATGCTCATGGTGCAAAGTACATGACTCCCACTCACCTGTCAATCCGGCACAGCCCTGATACGCCTCCAAAAATCTACAGCAGGCAGTGGGGAACTTCTTCCTCTTGTTCCCTAGCTTCTTGCCCAACTGTGACATGCATTTACAATACATTTAGTCTTGTATCAAGGGCCATAATCTACGTGCCAATTATAATATAGGGAACTTTAATTGATTCAACTCCCCCGTTCCCTAAATCTTTTCTTTTCTTTCTTCTTTTCCTTTTTAATTAATTAACTCACTATTTATGTGTATTAGGGACTCCTTTGCATGAGTACAAGGTCCCTTTTAGCTTGATCTAGGCTTAATACTCTATTATAGCATGAAATCCCCTATTTTCCATCCGGATGAACAGTAACCCGAACTGACAGTGGGTTACTTCATCCCGGTTTTGATCCACTTTCAGGACTCCAAAATTGATGAAATTTTTACCTAGCATTCTACACTCATAGAGGATTCCAAAGAGATAATATGCATCATCATCGGAGGCCGTTTGACCCCCTAAATAATTTGCCGAAGTTGGGACTTCGACACAGTTTTTCCGTAGTGCCGGAAAAATTTGTCAAAATCCGATTCTTCTTCTTTTAACCACCTCTACAACCCTTATCCGACCCCTCTAGACTATATCCACCCTTTGTATAGCCTAATGTCATCAAAAGACTAGATAGGGATGGATATTTACCTTTTTCTTTTTGGAAATCGAGGTCCTTGCGTAGAGGGGAAGGAGATCTACGTTTTTTCCTTCAGCTGGAAGTGCAACCGGGATCCCTTTCCTCCTTGAATCCCCTTCCTCTTCTTCTTTCTTCTTCTTCTTCTTCTCTTTTTCTTTCTTTCTTTCCTCTGTTTCACGCCTGAGAACCCCCTCCCTCTTTCTCTCGGTTTCACCAGCTCAAACCCTCCAATTAAATCACATCAAAACACTATTCACCCTTTGTTTAATATTATTAAATTCCCATTTTGCCCCTAACACTTCAACATATCTACCGTTATGCCATTAACTTTTGATTCCTTCCAATTTTACCCTTACCACTTCAATGCATCTACAACTATGCCATTATCTTTTGATTCTTTCCTATTTTACCCCTTATATTAATTTTAAAGGACTATTCTATCCCTTTTTATAAAAAAAAATTTTGGGGTTGTTACACAGCCCCAGCGGCGGACATCCGACTCCCTCCTTGATGTCAAACAAAAGGAGGGAGAATCCCTCAAGGAGTATTTGGACCGGTTCACCGCCGCAACATGGGAGGTCCGGGAGCTTGACCAGTCAATCGCCATGTCGGCGCTGAAGACTGGAGCCCGGTCCTACAGATTTCTCTTCTCAATTGAGAAGAATTTTTCCGCGGACCTCACCGAGATGTTCGCTCGGGCGCGGAAGTACGCCAAGGCCGAAGAAGCCGTGGCCGTCAGGCGGGGCGGGACCGAGCAGAACCTCAAGAAAAGACGCCGCGAGGAGCGTGGCCAGACCAGAGGCCCGTCTCCGCGACGAGCCAAGAATCCGCCCCGCCCGAAGAGTCCACCCCGGCTGAGGGGACCGCCACAGCAGAGGCCACCACTCCGCCCGAGGTTCCCACTGCAAGCCCCTGCACCCGAAGGGAGGTATGAAAGATATACTCCCCTCAACGCTCCTCGGGCTGAAATCCTCATGGAGATCGAGAGTCGGAATCGCATCCGGCTCCCACCTCCGAAGCCAGACACCCGAACCCGGCGTGACAACCGGAAGTATTGCCGTTTCCATCGGGATAAAGGCCATGATACCGAGGAGTGTTACCAGCTCCGAAATGAGATCGAAGCACTCATCCGCCGAGGGGTGCTCGATCGGTTTGTGCAAGGCCGGCGTGAAGAAAAGCAGCCAGCCGAAAGAGCCGCACAGCCTGAAGGTTCAAATGCCAACAGGCCCATCGCTGGCATCATCAACACCATCCGAGGCGGAGCCTCGGCAGGAGGAGCTTCAGGGGAAGAAACCTCCCCGAAACGCCTGCGCGCCTCCGAAGCTATCTCCTTTTCAGACGATGATCTAGAGGGGGTCGAAACCCCCCATGATGATGCCGTGGTCATCTCCATGATCATAAATAGATTTGATGTAAAACGCATCTTAGTTGATAATGGAAGCTCGGCGAATGTTTTGTACTTTGATGCATATTGTAAAATGGGGATGACCAAAGAACAGCTGCGGAGGATGAATGCTCCGTTGGTTGGGTTCACTGGGGATTCAGTCTCAGTAGAGGGCGAGATCGACCTTTTGGTCACAGCCGGGCTCGCCCCCCGTGAAAGTACCGTGGGGATGAACTTCCTCGTGATACGCCTTCCCTCGGTCTATAATGCCATCCTCGGAAGGCCAGGCCTCAATGCCCTCCGAGCGGTGGTCTCCACTCATCACCTGCTCATGCGATTCCCCACCAGCCAGGGGGTCGGCGAAGTCCGAGGGGACCAAATGGTGGCAAGGAGATGCTACCTGGCGACCCACGAGGCAAAGCGACCCGCCGAGGTGCCTGCCCCAGCGACTGACCAGCCCTCAACTGAGGTCATGGAGGCACGGGTCGACCCTCAGAAAGAGCGGGTACAGCCTGGTGAGTTACTAATCCAAGTTCCCTTACGAGAGAGCTTTCCTGAGCTAACCGTGCAGGTCGGCTCTTTGATGAGCACGAGAGGAGTCGTCTCGTCAATTTCCTGCGAGACAACATGGATGTCTTCGCATGGTCGCCTGCAGACATGTCAGGGATAGATCCAGAGGTCATGGTCCACCGGCTCCAAGTAAAGCCAACCAGCAAGCCTGTGCGGCAGAAGAAGCGAGGCGCCGTCCCTGAGCGCCAGCGAGCAGCAGTCGAGGAGGTCAGTAAGCTCCTTGGAGCTGGCTTCATCTGGGAGATAGCCTACCCGGAGTGGCTCGCCAATGTGGTCCTCGTCAAGAAGGCCAATGGGAAGTGGCGTATGTGTGTGGACTACACCGACCTGAATAAAGCCTGCCCAAAAGACAGCTTCCCACTCCCCAGCATCGATCAGCTCGTAGACTCCACCTCGGGTCACGAGCTGCTGGCATTCATGGACGCCTTCTCCGGATACAACCAGATCTGCATGGCGCCGGAAGACGAGGAAAAGACCGCCTTCATCACCGACGGAGGAACTTACTGCTACAAGGTGATGCCATTCGGCTTGAAAAATGCCGGGGCAACTTATCAAAGGCTAGTCAGCCGGATCTTCAAAGAC
Source organism: Phoenix dactylifera (assembly GCF_051530095.1). Taxonomy (NCBI): domain Eukaryota; kingdom Viridiplantae; phylum Streptophyta; class Magnoliopsida; order Arecales; family Arecaceae; genus Phoenix; species Phoenix dactylifera. The sequence continues at coordinate 4,095,443 of NC_143198.1, forward strand.
CAGATAGGCCGGAATATGGAGGTCTATGTGGACGATATGCTGGTAAAAAGCAAGGTGGCACAAGATCATATAGCCAACCTCAATGAAGCATTCTCCACGCTCCGAAAATACCAGATGAAGCTCAATCCAGCCAAATGTGCATTCGGGGTCACCTCTGGCAAATTCCTCGGCTTCATCATTACACAACGAGGAATTGAGGCCAATCCAGAGAAGATCCGGGCTCTCCAAGAGATGACGCCTCCCAGGACGGTCAAGGAGGTACAACGGCTCACAGGCCGAGTTGCAGCTCTCGGAAGATTCATCTCCCGCTCGGCTTCCATTCTTCGCAACCCTCAAGAAGCCGAAGAATTTTTTGTGGTCGGACAAGTGCCAGCAATCTTTTGAAGAGCTCAAGCACCTCCTGGCTTCCCCTCCCCTGCTCACAAAGCCTCACCAGGGCGAGCTTCTCTACCTGTATCTAGCCGTCTCCCCTGTGGCAGTAAGCTCGGTCCTGGTCCGAGAGGAGGGCAAACTTCAGAAGCCAGTATATTACACCAGCCGGGTCTTGAGGGACACCGAGACCCGATACACCAAGCTTGAGAAGACTGCCTATGCCCTGGTCATCTCAGCTCGGAGGCTCCGACCCTACTTCCAAGCCCACACAGTGGCTGTGCTGACCGACCAGCCGGTCAAGCAGATCCTGCAGAAATCAGATCGCGCGGGACGGATCGCCAAATGGGCCATCGAGCTCAGGGAATTCGACATCGAGTACCGACCCAGACCGGTGATCAAAGCACAAGCGCTCGCAGACTTTATTGTCGAGTGCACTATACTGGATAAGATCGAGCCCGAACCTGAACCACCAGTGGAGCAGACCCCGAGTTTGACATGGACTCTGCATGTCGATGGCTCTTCAAACTCGGGGGGTAGCGGAGCAGGGCTCATCCTCACTAGCCCAGAAGGGGTGGTCGCCGAGCAAGCCTTGCACCTCGAGTTCCCTGCTTCCAATAATATGGCAGAGTACGAAGCGCTCGTCGCCGGGCTCAAGCTAGCCAAAGAGCTAGGAGTGAAGGACTTGAAGGCCTTCAGTGATTCTCAGCTCGTCATCAACCAAATTGTGGGCGACTTCGAAGCCAGAGACCCGACCATGCAGAAGTATCTTCAGAAGGTACGGGATCTCGCCTCGACCCTGGACTCTTTTCACATTCAACATGTTGCCAGGTCGGAGAACCTCAGGGCCGACCAGCTATCAAAGCTGGCGTCCTCTCGCATGAGCGAGCTTCCCAAGGAGGCAGTACTGGAGTATCTCCAAAAGCCTAGTACAGATGAACCCGAGCAGACCCTCTACACTGAGTTCGAGCCAAGCTGGATGGACGAACTCATCGGCTACCTGCAAGACGAAGTCCTCCCCACCGACGAACAAGAGGCTCGCCGGATCAAACGCCTCGCTACCCGATACATATTGTACGAGGGAAAGCTCTATCGGAGATCCTTCACCTCTCCCCTCCTCAGATGCCTCCGCCCAACGGAGGCTGATTATGCCCTACGCGAAGTCCACGAAGGGATTTGCGGGAACCATTTGGGAGAGCGAGCATTGGCCCATAAAATTCTGCGCCAAGGATATTATTGGCCAACACTCTAGAAGGATGCTATGGACTTCGTCCAAAGATGTGACCGGTGCCAAAGGAACGCCAATGTTCAGCGCCGGCCTTCGGCCCCTTTGACTTCTATCAGCTCCCCTTGGCCCTTTGCCCAGTGGGGAATTGACATCCTAGGGCCATTTCCACTGGCCACCGGGCAAAGAAAATTTCTGGTCGTCTCCATCGACTACTTTACCAAGTGGGTGGAAGCCGAGCTCCTTGCCCAGATCACCGAGCAGAAGATGCGAGATTTTGTTTGGAAGTCCATTATCTGCAGATTCGGGCTTCCCCGCATCCTCATCTCTGACAACGGTCGCCAATTCGACAACATTCACTTCAGAGAGTTCTGCTCCGAGCTTGGCATTGACCACCGCTTCACCTCGGTCGCGCATCCTCAAACGAATGGAGAAACCGAGGTAACAAATCGTACTATTTTGCAGGGTCTCAAAGCCAGGCTCGACAAATCCAAAGGACAATGGGTCGAAGACCTATATAATGTCCTGTGGGCTTACCGGACCACGTTCCGTGTCCCCACCGGTGAGACTCCCTTCAACCTAACATATGGAACGGAGGCCGTCATCCCACTGGAAGTTGGGCTTCCCTCTCCAAGAGTCGAGCATCATGATGCCGGCTCCAACTCTTCGCAGCTCAGAAGCAACCTCGACTTGATCGAGGAAACAAGGGAGGCCGCCCGAGTTCGTATGGCGAGGTACCAGCAAAAGACAGCTCAGTACTACAACGCCAGGGTCAAAATCAAATCTTTCAGACCAGGAGACCTTGTCCTCAGGAGAGCTGAAATCTCCCGACCAACTGAGCAAGGGAAGCTGGCCCCAAACTGGGAAGGACCATACCAAGTCACGCGCATCCGCCGACCCGGGACTTATCAGCTAGAGTCTCTAGATGGGACTCTCATTCCGCGGAGCTGGAGCTCTGAAAATCTCCGCGTGTACCATCAGTAGAACCCTAAGGGGTTCCCCATTATTCAATTATTGAATTTCATTTTATGAATTCCATTTCATAACAAACTTATGATCCGCATACTCATTTTGAGCTCACCGATTCTCCTGATTATCTCATGGTGTCAGGTTTATTTCTCCTACCATGACCATGGTCGGGATGCCCTGCCACAACGGGATGCCCCGATCCGTTGGGATGGCCCGAGACGTCGGGATATGAGTTAGCGGTCCTCTCTGACCGGACGAGCTCGGCTCGTGCTCCATCGGCTATGAGTTAGCGATCCTCTCTAACCGGACGAGCTCGGCTCGTGCTCCATCGGCTATGAGTTAGCGGTCCTCTCTGACCGGACGAGCTCGGCTCGTGCTCCTACCCTGACCACGATCAGGATGCCCCGAGACGTCGGGATGCCCCGATCCGTCGGGATGCCCCGAGACGTCGGGATGCCCCGGCTATAGGGACGCCCGAGACGTCGGGATATGAGTTAGCGGTCCTCTCTGACCGGACGAGCTCGGCTCGTGCTCCATCGGCTATGAGTTAGCGGTCCTCTCTGACCGGACGAGCTCGGCTCGTGCTCCATCGGCTATGAGTTAGCGGTCCTCTCTGACCGGACGAGCTCGGCTCGTGCTCCTACCCTGACCACGGTCAGGATGCCCCGGCTATAGGGATGCTCGAGACATCGAGATGAGTAGCGGTCCTCTCTGACCGGACGAGCTCGGCTCGTGCTCCATCGTCTTCAGCCAACGAGCTCAGCCCGCTCTTCTATTTTTGGATTTCTCTGCCGACGTCCCTAAAGAACGGAGTCCGAGCAGAGAAGCGTCTTCAGTCGCCTCGGCGCAAGGACGCACACGGTACAAGGTACCCATTTACTTAATGTTTCTACATTAATCTCTATATTGTCTATTCTACTTTTGGATTTCTCTGCCGACGTCCCCAAAGAACGGAGTCCGAGCAGAGAAGCGTCTTCAGTCGCCTCGGCGCAAGGACGCACACGGTACAAGGTACCCATTTACTTAATGTTTCTACATTAATCTCTATATTGTCTATTCTACTTTTGGATTTCTCTGCCGACGTCCCCAAAGAACGGAGTCCGAGCAGAGAAGCGTCTTCAGTCGCCTCGGCGCAAGGACGCACACGGTACAAGGTACCCATTTACTTAATGTTTCTACATTAATCTCTATATTGTCTATTCTACTTTTGGATTTCTCTGCCGACGTCCCTAAAGAACGGAGTCCGAGCAGAGAAGCGTCTTCAGTCGCCTCGGCGCAAGGACGCACACGGTACAAGGTACCCATTTATTTAATGTTTCTACATTATCTATTCTGTTCTCGGATTTCTCCCTGCCGATGTCCTCCAAGAATGGACACCGAGCAGAAGAGCGCCTTCGATCGCCTCGGCGAAGAAGTGCTCATGACACCAGCACAATATTATGCTAAGTCCGGCGAATCCCCGTCACGAGCTGACGGGCATTCGACCCATTCGTTGGAAACGAATCTGGTCCGTCCCGGCAACGCGAGGATCGAAACTCGCTAACTTCGCTAAAGTTCAAGTCCTGGTGACCGCCTTAGGGCTCGGTCGAGTCCTGGACTAGGCTCGGAAAAACTCTCCGAGCCCAAATCCTTGGTATAAGCACAAGCGTTGCTATACCACTGATTGAAGGACCAAGCAATGGAGCTCGGCAAGCTAAACTTAAACTCAAACCCTGTGGCGGGAAAAGCTGAGGCCCTAGAGCCCATATCCTCGGAACCTAAAGCGGATCCGAGTAGGAAAACTAGGACTACGACAGACGAGTTTCCAAAAAAGAAATGTATATTCATTTCAAAAAGGCCCGTAGGCTAAGTACAAAATTCGGATTTGGCCCTTACAAGTAAGGGAGGCCATCCCGACTTTACAAAACGAAACAAAAATTACATTAAGGCCCGCTCCCGACCACTTCGGCTTCGGCAGTGTCGGGAGCGGCGGGCTCAGCAGTCGGGACCTCCTCAGCCTCGGCAGCAATGGGAGTAGCCTCGGGGGCGGCTTCGGTCGCCTCGGCCTCCGGAGTCTCTGCCTCCGCATCCGGCCTTTCGACCCCTGCTCCCGGTTGGAGCAGGTTCACATCAAAATCCGGGAGAAGCCGCCGCAACTGGTTACGGAAGTCCCGGAAGCCTTGGATTAGCCCGTTCACGCCCTCCTCTTCTAGGAGGTCGCGGAACTCCGCCGATTCGCGAAAGAGCGCCACCGCGCTCTGAGCTTGCTCCCGAGCCTCGAGCTCCCGAGCCTCGTGGTAGGTGGCCTTCTTCTCGAGGGTTTTTATTCCCCGCTCAAGCTCCGAATGTCGAAGGCGGGCATTCTCCACCTCCTGCTCGCGGGAGGCCAGCGCTTGCTCGACTTCGGCCAATCGAGCCTCAGCGGCGCGCAGCTCGGACCTCGCCAACGCATGCGCGCCCTTTTTCTCATCGAGCTCGGCGGTAAGAGCTCGAATCCTTCCCTCAGATGCTCCGACCTTTTCTTGGAGCACCTGTCGTTCGGCCTCAGAGGCCTGGTACTTCGCTTCGGAGGCCTGGTACTTTGCCTCGGCGGCCGTGTACCTCGTCTGGGCCTCGTCGTACCCGTGCTGGCACCTCCGGGCCTTCTCCCGGTATTCTTGAACAAGGTGCATCAGCATCTCCGTCTCGTGCAAATGCTGTAAAAGAGACGAAAAGGAAAACATAAGACACCACAAATAAAAAATCTATACAGATTACACAGGTGGGAAATTTTACTTACCCGGACGGCGTTGCAGCGGGTATAGTCCATGAAAGCATTATAGCTCATGGACCGTATCATTGCCCGGTCGGCTGGGAGCAGCGCGACCCGGAATATCTCCAGCGCTACTCGAGGGTTCTCGAGGGCTGAATCATCCTCGAACACCGACCAAGTGGGTGCAAGGGGCACCCGTCCTTCCGAGCCCGATGGGCCCGAAAGGCCAGCGTCGGCTGGCCTAGGTAGAGCCGACCCCGAGGCTCCCTGACTGCTCCCCGGTTCGGAGCTAGGGGGCTGGGGTCGGACGAGCGGCCGGTCTGACCGCCGCACAACTATAGCGGGGCGTGCAAGCACGGGACCCGCTGAACTCCTCCCCTGGTCGGCAACTGGAGCGTCCTGCCGACCAGGAATCTGCGCCAAGGGCGCCGGACATAGGGGCGCCATCGAGGCTCCTCTGGAGCCCGAGCCCCCGGAATCCGCGCCCTCCCTCCGACCAGCTTCGGGGCGCGCGGGCTGAGAAGGACCCGCCTCGGAGCGAGCGGGGCGAGAAGGACCCGCCTCGGAGTGAGCGGGCCGGGAAGTACCCTCCTCGGTCACTGCTGTCGCTGGGGCCTTGGAGGTCGCCGAGACCTTTTGCTTTTTTCTCGGCTCGGTCGGCTCGCCCGAGAGCTCGGCTGCCCTCTTTTGGAAGCGGGCATAAAGGACTTCACTTTTCGTCACCATCTTTGCGATATCTGCAAAGGCAAAAAGGATTAGAACATTAGAACAGTAAGGAAATAAATACACCTTGAAATTACCCTTACCATGGGGACGCGCCGAGCTCAAGCCCACGTTTACCAAAGCGTCCTCACATATGAGGCCGTTCAGTAAGATGCCATTCCCGAGGCTGCGGACGGCGTCGAAGATCCCCTGCTCACGCTGAGAAAGTCTGGGGGGTTTGTTGATGGCCTTGAGCTGAGCCGGTCCCCACCTGGGGTCAAACCCCCAGGACTGTGCAGAACCAAGGAAGAAGAATTTCTCCTTCCAGCCATGAATGGATGAGGGGGCGCCATGAAAAAGTGGCCGACCCACCCGAAGGGCGATGTACAGCCACTCTCCGTCTTCCGAATTCGACTTAAAGATAAAAAGTCGCCGGAAGACGCTGACAGAGGTCGGAATCCCCTGCAGTAAACACAGGGACAGAAAACCGACCACCGTCCTCCAGGCGTTCGGAGTAAGCTGCGCCGGGACCAACTGGCACGTCGTTAGCAGCTCATTCACAAAGCCGTGAAGAGGAAATCGGAGGCCGGCCCAGAGCGACTCCAGATGCACTCCGATCCGGCCTACCGGAGGATCGGTTATCCGATCCCTCCGCCTGGCGGGCTCCAAACGGAACCCGTGAAGAGGGAAGAACCACTCTTCGGTCATCTCGACCTCCAGGACACTCATGGTGGACTCAACTTCGCTAGGGACAGAACCCATTGCAAGAGAAAAAGAAATCAAAAGAGGAGGGGAACCTGGGGAAGACGCCGGAGAAAAGGGACTTCGGTCTGAGAAAAACTGGAAGAATAAAAAGCTGGAAGCAGAAGGCAATAGAAAGAGGATAGAGAGCCAGGGGAGAGTTTAAATAGACCTCCCCAACGGCCCGGATCAGCGAGAAAAATGCTGCATCCGGTTTAGATGGCGACGCGTGTCGGTCCAAAAGACAAAGCGACGCATCTAATTAGGGCTAGCGCTTCGGACGCCGAAACGCCCCATCGGATCGTGCGGCCCCATCATGAGCCCACGACGCGAGGACGCTTCGCAAGAAGTGTCCCAATAATGAGACTCCTCGGGTAAGGAGAGACGCCGCCTATTAAAGGCATCTCGAAGCGCTCGATAATTCAAAACGCGCGACAAATTAAAATTTTCGGAATCCGTAATGCCCCAACTAAAGCTACTTCCCGCGCTCCAGCTGGTAGCCAACTGGAACTCGGAAGTCGGGGGATAGTGTTGGAGGAAAAACCCCAAGTCATCACCACGGAGGCGCTCGGCTAGGGAGCGCCGACCGGAAAGGCGCTCGGCCAAAGAGCGCCGACCAGAGAAAGCGCCAAGAGGCGCCCAACCGAAATAACCAAGTAGGGATGCTCGGCTAGAAAGAGCCGACCAGCGGGCACCGACCAAAGAAGCGCTCAAGTAGAGAGCGCCGACCAGAGAAAGCGCCAAGAGGCGCCCAACCGAAATAACCAAGTAGGGATGCTCGGCTAGAAAGAGCCGACCAGCGGGCGCCGACCAAAGAAGCGCTCAAGTAGAAAGCGCCGACCAGAGACAGCGCCAAGTAGAGGCGCTCGGCTAGGAGGTGCTCGCCCAGAAGGCGCCGACCAGGAGTACTCAAGCAACCCCGCCACAGGGTGCCCCATTGGGCGACCAGCTCGGCTCGGCACCCTTGCCGAGCCGATGCCTTTACCAAATAATTCAACTCTCGCTTGACCCTCTAAGGGACCTGACAACTCCACTATAACCTGCCGCTATCTTCAAGCCATCAAGGCATAAGATCTCCGCAGGTATTCAGCACGACCTGCCATTAATGCACGAGGCTCCCTCAAGTCTCCGATGCACTCAGTCATTTAATGAACACGGCCCAAGACGATCTCCGGATCACTGAACCATCAGAGCGTATGGCTCTCCCTGACCGCCGGTTCATTCGGTAATAAATGCACTTACCATCCACGGACCCCAGGCCCACCACGGCCGGCGGTTCAACCACTTCAACAGGTCCGATCGACCGTGACAACTCCCTGATTCCGGTCTGATCCGGTCCCGTTCTCCATCACGCCATTAATGGGCCAAATCGTGCCCAATTATTACAGAACGGGACAAACCTACTGTCACCTCCCAGGTAACCGAATCCTCCTATAAAAGAGAACCTGGGGGGAAGAGGAAGGGGGGACCAAAACGGAAAAACCCGAAGCCGGAGAGAACCCTCCTAGACCGGGTGGAAAGAAGTAAACAACACAGACAATTGAGGAAACTGATCCTCTTGATTTTATCCAAATATTCTCTCTGTCTTCTCCACATACTCTCTTCCCCGCTCTCTCCACATATTCGCCCCCTCTGACTTAGGCATCGGAGGGCCGGCGCCGGGGAGCCCGGCAACCGGTTCTTCCTGCAGGACTCGCACCCCACAGTGGAGGACGCCACCAGCCGGCGCACCGTCGACCACCCTCCCGGCGGCGGAGCTCTGCCCCTCCAAGAGGACGCCACCAGCCGGCGCACCGTCGACCACCCTCCCGGCGGCGGAGCTCTGCCCCTCCAGGAGGACGCCACCAGTCGGCACGCCGTCGATCGCCGCCCCTGCGGCGGAAGCCCCTCCTTCCCCGGCTTCGCGGCGGCCCCCGGGTCCAATTTCCAGCAACAATTAGCACCACTTTAAGTTTGAGGTGGGGTATAGAATGACTTTAAGAATCACATAACAATTTATACCATTCCATAATATTTTTTTTTTATTATTATTCTTGTATTATTTTTTTTGTTAGTATGATCTTATTAGCATGATTTTAGGGATCACGTGACAATCTGTATCAGACCTTTTTTTTGTTAGTGTGATCCTATATTAACTAGTATTATTTTTCTTATATAGAGTCTATATACTACTATATATAACCCCTATGATGTACTGAACGTGAGAAAATATAAATATAAATTTTTCTCTCTCTCTATCTTTTTCTTTTATTTTTCTCTTATTCTGCAAATATTTTAACAAAGACCAAACATGATTTGTTATATCCACTTATTTAGCACATATACAAAGTATATGTGACAGAAGATACTTAACAAAGCGAAGGGATTGTAGAGTTATGTATGTGTGTGAAGTATATGTGATTGCAAATCAAATTTAGCATATATATAATTGCCGAGATCAAACGAAGGGAGGGTAAAAAACCATGCACACACAGCTTGTGATGTGATCGTGTGCATAGATGATAGAGATCTGGTTGAGGAAGGAGGGATACACATGCACTGGCATGTGATTGATGATCCATTCCTAAGGATAGGGTAGTGGAGATGGGAGAAATAAATGATATGCAATAGACACAAATCTCCATGCTAAGATATCGTTGTGCAAAAGTCTAGCAAAACAGCATCAACTTGGACCATCCATCAAGTTCACATTCAAAAGTGAATCTAGTTTGAATTAAAGACGTTATCAAGGTGGTCATTTTACAATGCCGGTAGTTTCAAGTATCCAACATCAAAGGTGCTTGTTAGGGAAAAAGTGGACCATCCCACAAACACAATCAGAGCATCCGAATTCGATGACAGGCATGACTCCGGCAAACACGATCTCGGCATGCACGACTTCAGTGTGTATGAGCTCAGAAGGCCGAGCTCAAAAAAATCTAGCTCAGAAGGCCGAGCTCAGAAAACCAACCTCATAAGGCCGAGCTCAGAAGGCCGACCTCAGAAGGCTGAGCTCAGAAGGTATGAGCTCAGAAGGTTGATCTCAGAAGGCTGAGCTCAGAAGCACTACAGGAAAAACGGGTTTTAACGACGCTTTTTTGCCGACGCTTAGTACAAGCGTCGGCAATTTTCCGCCGAGCGCCAAAAATAGCCGACGCTTTTTAAAAGCGTGGGCAATATACGACGCTATTTAGCGTCGTCGTAGGGTTCGCCTAAGACGACGCTTATTCGCGTCGTTGAAAACCAAATACCCCTCAAAACCCCCACGTCCGCCCCCTCCTCCATCCTCGATCGACATATCAAGCCCTAATACCTGTGCGACCCTCCTCTGCCTCCTCCTCCCTCCTCTCCGGCGTCGACTGTGTTGTCCCGTCCTTCTCCCTCCTCTCCGGCGCCAAGCGACGTCCTCTCCTCCTCCCTCCTCTGCGGCACAACCTCCTCTCTTACTCTCTCCTCTGCAGCGCCGACCGGGAGAGCCTTGAAGGTATGATTGTTCTTCCCCTTTTTCGAATCCATTGTTTTCTTTCGGTTTAATCAGATTGTTGATTGAATCCCTCTTGTGTTTGATCATTTGGGAAGAAACCTTTTGTTGGATTTTTGTTTTTGTGGATCCGTAGAAGGTATTGGATTAGGGTTCTCTCCGGCGAACTGGACCACGCTATCTAAGAGAAGATAAAAGAGAGAGGCCCTGGGTCACAGACTCAGTATTTTCTTTGCCGTTTCCATAGACTTTTTTTTTCCTTTCACCTTTTTCTTTTTCTGATTCACGGTTTTCGCTTTCTGACTTTCGAATGCTTTTCCTCCGCCTCCACGATCTCCAAAACCTAGGGTTTCTAGGGTTTCCTGAGCGCCGACCCTTGTCCCCTCCTCCTCCCTCCTCTCCGGTGGCGGCGGTCCAGCATTCGGCGTCCTCCGCACCCTCTCCTCCAACCGCTTCTCCCGACGAATCTCTGGCCGAAGGTATGGAAGATATTTTTCTTGTTCCATTCTATTTTCGCAGTTTTGATCTCGTGATAGCGTTATAATCTCTAAATGTTTTGATTAACTTGGTGAAATATAGTGTTGGTAAAATGATTAATAAAGAAAATGAGCAATAATCAGCATTTTATGACTTTTGTAAGCCTTCGTAGTTTAAGCCTTGGAAGCACAATGAAAAAGGGGTTCTCAAATTCTAGAATATCTCTGTTAAGACGAGGAAGAAAAGGCGTTTTATAATATGAACTGGAACTGTCCTTCAAGTGTGCTGTGAAGGATGGGGTCAAGAAACAGGCAAATTTGGATCGTTGAACTACATTATGGCTGCTATTTTTGTACTAATGGACGAATATCCTTAATATTTATTTCTTTTTTATTAATTTATTTTTAAGGTGTACTTAGAGTCTGGGTCAAGGGGGCCCTATGCTCTGGTGCTTTACACCATTTGTTGCCCAGAGATGGTCACCCAAGAGGGGGGTGAATTGGATGTTTTAAAACTTTTCGCCTAATTAAAAATAAAACACACAAATGTATGAACTAAAGTAAAGAAAGAGGAATGAGAAAGGTCAATCGCAAACACAAGGTTTTATAGTGGTTCGGAGCTTCCACTGCTCCTACATCCACTCCCCAAAGCACCTTTGGGAATTTCCACTATAATCCAAGATTACAGTCCGGTAGTTTTGCGAGTACACTACCCAACTCGTTGTTTTACACCGGGCTAACAACAAACCCTATAACCCCCAATTTCACTTAGGCTTGGGACTCCTTTCCCTTGTTCCAAGTCCCTTGACTGGAACAAGCACAATATTGATAGAGTTTTACAAAAGATTGGAAAGCTCTAAATAAGCAAATATGACAATGATAAGCAATAAAACCCAGAAGAATCCTTTTGCCGTTGGAAGCGTGGGAAATGATGATTCTTCCGATGTGGATCGCGTAGTCTTAAGTGTGAGTTTTGAATCCCGAGCGGAAGAAAGTAGTTGAGCTTGAAATCACATGGGAAACTTGAAAGCACTTGATTTCTTCACTTGAATGCACTCACTTCCTTGAACCTCTCTCTCTTGCTTCTCTCTTAAATGATCTAGCTTTGGGTTGGTGGAGAGTTATTGAGAAGCACTTAAGAGGTCCCTTTTATAGCCCAAAAAGCAAATATAGCCGTTAGAGATAAAGTAAAAGAGATTTGAAATTCAAACCAGACCTGCAAAAGTTGTCAGTCGCGTCCCAGGCGCTCCGGAGACGTCTCCGCTTCAACGCGAGACGTCTCGGCTGTATAAATTTACTTTTCACTTTGTTTGGGGTCGACTCGGCACTTTACGGGGACGACTCTGGAATTGTACCGTTTGAATCCTTGTTTTTCTATTTTTCTGAGAGGGTCGTCTCTGTACTTTACGGGGACGTCTCGGCTTGTTTGCACTTTTTGCATGGGGACGACTCCGCTGCCTTGGGGACGACTCCGCTGTTATAACTCCGAAAAACATGTCTTCTGGAATTCTCTGAGAGAGTCGACTCCGCTCTTTCAGGGAACGTCTCCGCTGCCTTAACTCCGAAAAAGACATCCTCTGGAAAATCCTGAGAGAGCCGACTCCGCTACATCGGGGACGACTCGGAAACTCAGCTTTTTACTTGCGGGGACGACTCCGCGTACTGTGGGGACGGCTCACGCATATCACTTGAAATCGGCCTTTCTGCCGCCACTGAGAGAGTCGACTCCGCTACTGAGAGAGTCGACTCCAACCCTGCGAGACGCCTCGCCAGGTGCCGGGGACGTCTCCAAGTGTGCCAGTTCTTCCTGTTTGTGCCAGAGACGTCTCTGAGACCATCAGGAGACGTCTCGGCTGTCCCTGATCTGTTTTCTTCATCTCAAAAATTCTTCAATAAATCCATAAAAATTATGGAAACTTGCCTAGACATAGGGGATCAACAAAGTGAAAACACATATTCTTAATAAAAACACATGAAATCCTCAATTAAATTGTTAAGATAAATGGTATTATACTCTAGTGTTTTGTATTCATCAAAATTCATTAGGGGATCAACAATCTCTCCCTTTTTGATGATGACAAAACACTGAGTATATGCAAAATTCGAAATTTAAACATATACACAGTATTTGATCAGATATACAAGTCTAATGTTTTGATTGGAGCTAGATACAATGTACATAATTCAAAATAGTCAATTTTCAGTTCTATCCTTATGCATAAAATTGATCTTAATAGCTCTTGAGCAATTTTAGCATATCAACTGAATTTGAATCAAGTTAAAATGAAATATTGATGCTAAAGATAATTGAAGGCTAAGTTCTTTTTGACTCCCCCTTTCTTTTCCAGAAGGGCAATTATCTTAAAGCCAATATTCTTCAATTTTATCTTTTCTAATTCAACTTTGGAGTATGAATTTCATATTTTGCATTCCAATGTATCCAATATCCATATTGGTTCTACTCCCCCTTTTTGCATTTCATAATTAAGTTAAGTTCTATTATATCTACTCCCCCTTTTTGTCATCAACAATGAAGCGGACAAATTATCCTTAGGTGCTTAAAAGCATACTTCCTAGTAAAATTCAGCCTATTTCCATGAACCACTCAAGGATATTCAAGTTGTGCTCTCCCTGTCCAAGTTATTTCTATTAATGAATTTAGTAATTCATATCACTCCCCCTTTGTTTTGGTATTCATTTCAGACACCTCTTTTTGTTAATCATAGTTATCACGAGATGTGCTCCCCCTGTGTCATATGCATTGATAAGTTGTGTTAAATTTTACCACTTAAGGCATGCTATGAGATTTTTATGGCACATCACTAGATCACATACACAATCACAGAATCACATACACATAGTTAACAATGTACACAAAGTTTCAAAAGAAATTGTATTCATGTATCATTGCAAACCTTTGAAGTCAGTACAAAGTTAAAAGAAGAAAACATTACAAGTATTGATTTCTAATACAAAAGGTGTTTCAAAATAGCCTAGGGTTTACAAAAAGAAGATCCCTAGATGTCTACAAAATGTCCCTCATCGGCGACGTTGCTCATAAGCCCTACAAGCTGCATCTATAAATGCATTGATTGAATCCATTAGGGTCTTAAACTGATCTCCCTGTGACTTATGGAAGGCTGCCACAAGTGCTTCAAATTCTATGGTTGCCATTTCAATTCTTCCTCTAAGTTGGGCAATCAAGGTGCCCACATTGCCTCCTGGGCTTGTCAACTCTTTAAGACTATTTGAGATGGTCTTCAAGCTGTCCTTTAGCTCAATTGATCTGAAGGTTTGGGTGGCACCCACACCAACTATTTCTTGCGTTGTAGCTTCTATCTGAGCTCTAATTTCCTTCAGCTCTTGTAGAAGCCCTTCATGTGAAGCTCTGATGGGGGCCAACTCAGTAGAAATCATGGATCTCATTTCCTCCCTCATCTGCTGGCAAATGACAGATGCTAAGGTGCGCATCTGGTCTTCTGATAGGAAGGAGGGCCCACTGACTGGAGGAGGTGGTGGCATGGATGTGGAAGGTCCAGCTGAGCTGGAGGGTATATCAGGGAAATCCATGTGGCTAGGTGGAGGAGAGTGGTGGTCAGACTCCTGATGTGGGATCTCAGGCTCTAGAGTTTGAGCTTTTCTTTTTGGTACCTTGACCCAAGACCCATCTACCTTTTGAAACTCCATTCTTCGCATTGTGCCCTTATTATAGTAGTCGGTGTTTCTCAAGGGTTTTGCAGGTTCATTTTCGGGAATGTGAACCTTAAAGTGTTTAAATACTAGGGTAAAGATCATGCCATAGGGTATACTAAACCTAGAATACCTATGACATAGAGCAATGTAGTTTAACATGAGTCTAGGGAGGTTTAGAGGAATCCCTAGTAGGATATGGTGCATGATAACTAAATCCCGCTCCGAAACAAAATCGAAGCGACCGGTTTTAGGAAACAAGACCCGGTTGACAATACTCAAAAGTAATCTCATCTCGGCATTTAGGTCTTGTGAGTTCACTACATCAAGAGGGCCGCAGTCCTCTCTTCCTAGAAGTAAGTTTAGGGCTATTTCCCTTTGAGGATGTGAGGTCGGAGCCTCACCGTCCTTAGGAATTTGCAAAACAGTGGATAGAATATCCTCATTAATTTCTACTAATGTCCCTCGGACATATGCAGTGTACCCTAAGTCCCCTAAAGCCATATTACTAAACATTTCTCTAACAAGGCCGGGGTAGGTCGAGGTATTGAGGGTACAAAAGTATTCCCACCCTTGAGCACGGAGTCTCTCTCCAATAGAGAACCCCTCACTATCTAGAAAATGAAAATCTATGTACCTCCCAGTGGTTACTGTGCGATTCGCACAGGATATGGTCGCGGTTGGCGGAGCAACCGGAGGAGACGGCGCGGAAGGTTCTTCCCTCCGTTCCTCACCATTGGCCGCTGCCTTAGGACGCCTCCCACCAGTCCTCCTAGCTCTTTTAGGTGCCATTGAATGGAAAACCTAGGGAAATGAGGAGAAAGAGGCTAGGGTTTGTGTTGGAGAGAAAATGGAGGCTAGGGTTTTTGTTTTTGTCGGGGATGAAAGGGATAGCTCGGGTCGGCTCGAGCTGTTTCGACCTATTTTAAAAAAAACTCCGTTCGGTCTCCGAGACGTCTCCGCGACTAAGGCGAGACGTCTCGCCGGGGGGACGTCTCTGCGATTTGCCAGAGACGTCTCCGGCACTGAAAAATTTCAGACTGATTTTTATCTTTTTCCAATTTGTTTCATTTAATCACTCTAATCAATATGATTTCTTTTGGTGAATACGGAATGAGTTTGTTTGTGATCCTCCCCCTTAATAATACATCCTATAGAGGTTTAATAATGATTTTTGAATTATTAATGTTGAAATGAGGAATGTTTGACCAAATTTCGAATGCCTATGAAATAGGCTCTGAAAATGTCTCCATGAAGAGTCCAAGGGAGGGTAACCATCCTCCGGAAAGTCAAACAGTTCGTCATTTAGCTTAGATGGATTCATGCTTTCACTTATGTTGACCTTGAGGTGGATTACTAGTTTGAGTAGCAAGGCAATGCAATACAAGTTCAATTTATTTGCTAGGATCATACAAGCTCAAAGCATTCCTTAGGAAGTTGAATCTATCTTTACAAAGGGGCTTTGTAAAGATATCGGCCAATTGATTTTCAGTACACACATATTCAATCATCACATCATTTTTCAGCACATGATCCCTAATAAAATGATGCCTAATCTCTATATGCTTTGATTTAGAGTGTTGGACAGGATTCTTTGTTAAATTAATTGCACTTGTATTATCACATTTAATTGGTATATTATCCATTTTGATACCGAAGTCTTCAAGTTGTTGCTTAATCCAAAGAACTTGGGCACAACAGCTTCCAGCTGCAATGTACTCAGCCTCCGCTGTGGACAAGGCAACTGAATTTTGTTTCTTGCTAAACCAAGAAACCAAATTAGCACCCAAGAATTGACATGTGCCATTTGTGCTTTTTCTGTCGAGTTTGTACCCGGCAAAATCAGCATCGGAATAAGCAATTAAATTTATGTCAGATTGTTTTGAATACCATAAGCCTACATTAGATGTCCCTACTAGATATCTAAAAATTTTTTTAACAGCTTGCAAGTGTGATTCCTTAGGACATGCTTGGTATCTAGCACACATGCAAACACTGAATAATATATCTGGTCTACTAGCAGTAAGGTAAAGTAAAGAGCCTATCATACCTCTGTACAATTTGCAGTCTATACTTTTACCTTTTTCATCTTTGTCAAGCTTGCAACTTGAGCCCATGGGTGTGCTGATTTCCTTTGCATCCTTCATCTTGAATTTTTCCAACATTTCCTTGATGTATTTGGACTGACTGATGAAGATGCCTTCCTCTGATTGTTTTATTTGTAGCCCAAGGAAGAAGTTGAGCTCACCCATCATGCTCATTTCAAATTCTCCCTGCATAAACTTGGCAAACTCTTGACAAAGACTATCATTAGTAGCACCAAAAATTATATCATCCACATAAATTTGCACAAGCAATAAGTCATTTCCTTTTCTTTTAATGAAGAGGGTTTTGTCTACATTTTCTCTCTTAAATTTATTTTCAATTAGAAAATTACTTAATCTTTCATACCATGCCCTAGGAGCTTGCTTAAGTCCATACAATGCTTTATGCAATTTATAAACGTAATCTGGATGTAAGTGGTTTTCAAAGCCTGGAGGTTGTCCTACATAAACTTCCTCCATTATATAACCATTTAAAAATGTACTTTTTACATCCATTTGATAGAGTTTAAAATCCATGAAGCATGCATATGCCAAAAGTAGTCTAATAGCTTCTAATCTAGCAACAGGAGCAAAAGTTTCATCAAAGTCTATTCCTTCCTCCTGATTATAACCTTTGGCAACTAGTCTAGCTTTGTTTCTTATGACTATTCCATCTTCATCTAGTTTATTTCTATACACCCACTTGGTGCCTATAATTGTAACATTAGGGGGTCTTTTCATTAGAGTCCAAACTTCATTTCTTTCAAATTGGTTTAATTCCTCTTGCATAGCATTCATCCAATTATCATCTTTTTCGGCTTCTTCTAGTGATTTAGGTTCTATTTGTGAAATGAAAGCAAGATAATTACTGGTATTTCTTAGAGAGGATCTTGTCCTTACCCCTTGCGAAGGATCACCAAGGATTAGATCCCTTGAATGACCATGTGCATACCTCCATTCCTTAGGAAGATCTTGATTTCTTGATGGAGGTTGATCTTCTTCATCTTGCTGAATTGTATCTTCTTTGATCTCATCCTCATGTTGTTTGTCTTGTATGGAGAATTCCTTCATTCGGTCTTCAAGTATACCTGCATCACCATCTTCTTCTTTTCTAGAAAAATCTCCGTTAGCTTCATCAAAAACAACATGAATGGATTCTTCAACAACAAGAGTTCTCTTGTTGAAGACCCTGTATGCTCTACTAGATGAGGAATAACCTAAGAAGATCCCCTCATCTGATTTAGCACTAAATTTGCTTAGATTGTCCTTTCCATTGTTTAAAATAAAGCATCGACAACCGAAAACATGAAAATAACTTATATTTGGTTTCTTACTTTTTATCAACTCATAAGGTGTCTTCTTTAAGATGGATCTAACTAAAGCACGATTTAAAATATGACATGAAGTATTTATTGCTTCAGCCCAAAAATACTTTGGTAGATCCGATTCGCACAACATGGTACGAGCCATATCTGCTAGTGTGCGATTCTTCCTTTCTACCATCCCATTTTGTTGGGGTGTCCTAGGTGCCGAGAAATTGTGATTGATACCATTTTCTTCACAAAATTTTTCAAAATACTGATTTTCAAACTCGATACCATGATCACTCCTAATTGCTTTTAGTTTAAGATTGAGTTCATTCGAAACCCTGTTATGAAACTTGATAAAAGCGGGAAAGGACTCATCTTTGTGTGCAAGAAATGAAACCCATGTAAAACGTGAAAAATCATCAACAATTACAAGATCAAATTTCTTACCCCCTAGACTAGCAGTTCTAGTGGGTCCAAACAAATCCATGTGAATTAGTTCTAAGGGTTTTGATGTTGATACTATGTTCTTAGACTTGAAAGAACTTCTTGTTTGTTTTCCTAATTGACATGCAGCACAAATTTTATTCTTTTCAAAATCTATTTTTGGTAGTCCTTTGACTAGATCCTTTGTAATTAATTTAGAGATTAAATCCATACTAGCATGCCCTAACCTACGATGCCATAACCAACTAGTCTCATTGACTTTGGGATTCATGGCTACAAGACATTGGCCATCCTTCATGGTGAGATCATCAAGATCTACCATGTAAACATTTCCATGCCTATGTCCTGTGAGTATGATCTCATTGTCAATTGGACTACTAATTATGCATAGTGATGATTCAAATGACACTTTAAAGCCCTTGTCACAAAATTGACTTATACTTAATAAATTATGTTTTAGTCCATTAACTAACAATACATTATCAATAAATGAGGAGGGTGATATGGAGATTTTACCAACACCAATGATTTGACCTTTAGCATTGTCTCCGAATGTGACTACTCCTCCTTCTTTTGATTTCAAGGTGACGAAGAGACTCTTGTCACCGGTCATATGCCTTGAGCAACCACTATCAAGATACCACATTTTCTTTTTGTTTCCGGCTGCAAGGCATACCTGCAAAATGATCATGTGAAGCTCTTAGGTACCCAAGTTTTCTTGGGTCCTTCGTGGTTAGTGTAGTTGGTTCCCTTAGGCACCCATACTTTAGTTATGTTTTTAGCTTTTACAAATGTACTCTTGTTAGTTTGGATCTTTCTTTGAATACAAGAGTAGGCTTTATGTCCATTCTTTCCACAATGAAAGCATGTAGGTTTTTCAGTTTTGACATCTTTTGCTTTCACAAAGAAATTCTTTAGATATTTTTGTTGCTTGTTAGTTTTATATCCTAATCCGGCTTTATTAAAAACAGCTCTTTGATTTGAAAGAATAAGATTTAATTTTTTAGAGCTTTGTGTGAATTTTTCAACAATTGGTTTGTACTTATGTACCTCATTCTTAAGATTCAAATTTTCTTTAACTAGTTCTTCCTTATCCTTTTTAAGAGATTCAACATTTTGTGCGAGTGAGGTATTATTATCGAGTAGGGATTTTACTTTTAGATTTAATTCCTTAATTAGTGTTTTTGCCTTTTCATTTTCAATGCTAAGTTTTGAATTTTTGATTTCTAGGTCAATAGTGTTAATATTTTTAATGCTCTCCTTTTCAATTAATAGGTTTTCAATATCTTCCTTCAGTTTTTGATTGGAGGCTTTTAATTCTTTATTCTTTGCTCCTAACATACTACAATCACCCATAAGTTCTTGAAAAGCTTCATATAATTCTTCTAAAGTAAAATTTATAGTTGGATTTTGACATACCTCGTCGTCTTCGAACGCCATGAAGCACAAATTGGCGGTCTCTTCCTTCTCTTCCTCGGAAGATGATGTGTCACTATCATCCCATGTTGCCTTCAATGCCTTCTTCTTCTTCTTTCCAAAATACTTCTTTTGTTGAGGGCATTCGGAACGAATGTGTCCCGGTCTCTTGCAATCATAGCATATGATTGGGTCTCTTTCTTTTTCTTTTTCTTTTTCCCAATCATTTCTCCCTCCAAACTTTTTCCTTGGGAAGGGTTTCTTTTTCCTCATGAATTTTTTAAACTTCCTAACTATCAAACCCAAGTCCTCGTCCTCACTTTCTTCCTCACTCTCACTACTTTCTTCTTCACACACACTCGAAGTAGCTTTGAGTGCAATTGTCTTCTTCTTTGGCAAATCATCTTCATGTTGCTTCATCGTGAGCTCATGCGTCATCGATGAGCCCAAAAGTTGTTCTAGTCCCAAGGTGTTGAGGTCTTTGGCTTCTACGATCGCCGTGACCTTTGCTTCCCATGCTTTCGGCAAAGACCTGAGAATTTTACTTACAAGTTCCGGATTAGTATAAGATTTACCCAAACTCTTTAGACCATTAATTATATCGGTAAAACGTGTAAACATGCATGTGATGGTTTCATTGGGTTCCATCTTAAACAACTCATATTTGTGAACTAGAATGTTCACTTTGGACTCTTTGACTTGATTTGTACCCTCGTGGGTAACTTCAAGCCTATCCCATATTTTCTTAGCGGAACTACATGTGGAGACTCTATTAAACTCATTTACATCTAGAGAACAAAATAATGAGTTCATGGCTCTAGAATTGAGTTGAGCCATCCTATCATCATTCTCATCCCAATCCTCCTCAGGTTTGGGAACTTGAATGCCATTAACCATGTGTGATGGTTCTTGTGGTCCCTTGACTATAACCCTCCACAAGGCATAGTCTTGTGCTTGAATGAAGATCCTCATTCTAGTTTTTCAATAGGTATAATTTGTCCCATTGAAGAGTGGAAGTCTATTGGTTGCCTGCCCCTCAGCAGGAACATTGTTAAAGGGTGTTCCCATCTAGATCTTTAGCTAAGACGGTTAGGTCTTCAAGAAATACACAAAGCACCCGCTCTGATACCACTTGTTGCCCAGAGATGGTCACCCAAGAGGGGGGTGAATTGGGTGTTTTAAAATTTTTCGCCTAATTAAAAATAAAACACACAAATGTATGAACTAAAGTAAAGAAAGAGGAATGAGAAAGGTCAATCGCAAACACAAGGTTTTATAGTGGTTCGGAGCTTCCACTGCTCCTACATCCACTCCCCAAAGCACCTTTGGGAATTTCCACTATAATCCAAGATTACAGTCCGGTAGTTTTGCGAGTGCACTACCCAACTCGTTGTTTTACACCGGGCTAACAACAAACCCTATAACCCCCAATTTCACTTAGGCTTGGGACGCCTTTTCCTTGTTCCAAGTCCCTTGACTGGAACAAGCACAATATTGATAGAGTTTTACAAAAGATTGGAAAGCTCTAAATAAGCAAATATGACAATGATAAGCAATAAAACTCGGAAGAATCCTTTTGCCGTTGGAAGCGTGGGAAATGATGATTCTTCCGATGTGGATCGCGTAGTCTTAAGTGTGAGTTTTGAATCCCGAGCGGAAGAGAGTAGTTGAGCTTGAAATCACTTGGAAAACTTGAAAGCACTTGATTTCTTCACTTGAATGCACTCACTTTCTTGAACCTCTCTCTCTTGCTTCTCTCTTAAATGATCTAGCTTTGGGTTGGTGGAGAGTTATTGAGAAGCACTTAAGAGGTCCCTTTTATAGCCCAAAAAGCAAATATAGCCGTTAGAGATAAAGTAAAAGAGATTTGAAATTCAAACCAGACCTGCAAAAGTTGTCAGTCGCGTCCCAGGCGCTCCGGAGACGTCTCCGCTTCAACGCGAGACGTCTCGGCTGTATAAATTTACTTTTCACTTTGTTTGGGGTCGACTCGGCACTTTACGGGGACGACTCTGGAATTGTACCGTTTGAATCCTTGTTTTTCTGTTTTTCTGAGAGGGTTATCTCTGTACTTTACGGGGACGTCTCGGCTTGTTTGCACTTTTTGCATGGGGACGACTCCGCTGCCTTGGGGACGACTCCGCTGTTATAACTCCGAAAAATATGTCTTCTAGAATTCTCTGAGAGAGTCGACTCCGCTCTTTCAGGGGACGTCTCCGCTGCCTTAACTCCGAAAAAGACATCCTCTGGAAAATCCTGAGAGAGCCGACTCCGCTACATCGGGGATGACTCGGAAACTCAGCTTTTTACTTGCGGGGACGACTCCGCGTACTATGGGGACGGCTCGCGCATATCACTTGAAATCGGCCTTTCTGCTGCCACTGAGAGAGTCGACTCCGCTACTGAGAGAGTCGACTCCGACCCTGCGAGACGCCTCGCCAGGTGCCGGGGACGTCTCCAAGTGTGCCAGTTCTTCCTGTTTGTGCCAGAGACGTCTCTGAGACCATCAGGAGACGTCTCGGCTGTCCCTGATCTGTTTTCTTCATCTCAAAAATTCTTCAATAAATCCATAAAAATTATGGAAACTTGCCTAGACATAGGGGATCAACAAAGTGAAAACACATATTCTTAATAAAACACATGAAATCCTCAATTAAATTGTTAAGATAAATGGTATTATACTCTAGTGTTTTGTATTCATCAAAATCCATTAGGGGATCAACACCATTGTTGTGGGACTGCACTAACTAGAGTGTGTTAGAAAGAAAAGGTGAAGGGTAGTATCAGGGGATGCTTTTTTTTTTTTGTTCAAAAAAAAATCTACATGTTACTTCTATTTCTTAGTTTAGATGTTAATGGTTTTCATCCCACAATAACAATCACTACGATACTTCTGGCAAAAAAAGTTATTTTAGAAGTCACAAATACCTTTTATATGAATGTTTGTGATTTCTGTTGGATGAGCCATTTGGGATTTTTGTTGTGGTAGGGAAGACAATGAATCATGACAAGATATATGTTTGGAGAGGCTAGATGGGTGTTTAGGTGAGCTTTTTGTCTTCTTCTTTTTCTTCTTTTGTTTTCCCCCCTTTCTCCTCTTTGCTGATTGTCTCTGTGGATGGCCTCTTGCATGTTAATGCTGTCCTAATTAACCTTTTTTATGGCATACGGGGTTATCAGGTTGTTGCTCTGAAAATCTTTGAAGGGCTTAAGAATTGATATAAAGGTGTTCTAGAGAACAGCAGACATAAAATCCTGGGAATGCAGCCAAATTTCCAAGCATTTGGAAGATGCATAAATATCAAGGCCTGAAGAGAATTAGATGATTAACTAATTGACTGCATGCACACACATCACATATATCTTGAACAGGTGTCTAGTATCAAGGAATGTAAAACCCAAGAAAAACATTCTAGCTAAACTGGGTGGCGTAAATGAGAATACAGCATTTGCTGTTGAATATGAACACACTTATTCAGATGATAACTTTGTGGTGCCAACCACTTGAAATTTGCTTAACATGATAATTTAAGTAACAACTGCCTCAACAACTGTATGTATGTTCAGAAAAACTAGCTACTGGTCCAGAGATATGAGACATTTCATACCACAGAGAGAGTTTATATATTCGAGTGCACACAAAAGAAGGGGTTGGAGGGGGTTTTCAGCAAGAGTGATAAAAGTTCAGTGAGAGAGGAAGTTAATAAAAGTTTTCGAAACTAATAAGGCAACAGAAAAGAAATGCCTGAAGTGGATTTACATCATGATTAGAAGCAAGAAAAGAGCATTGACTTGGTTCAACTATTCATAAATGTTTGAAAAGAATCTTGCGGTCTTACAATGTTTAAAACACAGGTGAAACAGACATATTCTATTGCAATTCATTTAGATTTTATTTATTATTTAACTAATATTGCTTCTTTTTGTGCATACGAGGTAACAACATGCCGCGAGGAAAACGATTCAGAGATGTTGAGTTTCAGCACACATCCGTGGGATCTTCTTCCGATCAGTCCCAACAGCCCGACGAGCCCCAGCAGCACGAGTCTCAGTCTGCGCACGTGCCACCTGTTGATTGTCCAGACATGGATGACGTGCACATCCAGGGTAAATAACTATATGTATTTGATGACTATACATAATTATTACTTATTTTGCATGAGTTAATAATTTTCATATTCCTAACTTCTAAAGTTTTTTTTTTTTTAGGTTCCTGATACTTCAACAGCTCGCAGAGATGATGATGGGGCTGAATGCGGTCCCTGATATTTTTTAGACTGTTATTTAATGAGTTTTATATGTATCTTTCTTATATTTTTCAAAATACATTGTAATTCTAAACTTATGTAAATTTAATCTTATATGACAATATGAATGTTTCGAATGATCTGTATGTTTGTCTTGATGTAAATGTAATGCAGGTTCATATTTGCTATAATATCTTTTTTAATATGCTTTTGTTTTTTTTAAAAAAAAAAATCCACTCCCAACGCTTTAAAGCGTCGTTAAAAACCCCCTTTGGCACGGGCTGGCACGCCATCGCCGGCGCTTAAAAAGCGTCGGTAAAAATCCTTTAGGCGACACTATATAAGCGTCGTTATAGCGTCGGTAAAAATACATTTACCGACGCTTTAAAGCGTCGGCGAATGCTGTTTTTTGCCGACGCTTTCATTAGCGTCGGGAAAGCCCAGTTTTTTCTGGGCTTCCTTTGGGCTCTCCTGACGCTTTAAAGCGTCGGCGAATCTCTATTTGCCGACGCTTTCATTAGCGTCGGAAAATCCCTGTTTTTGCCGACGCTTTCTATTAGCGTCGGCAAAAACATTTGCCACTCCGGTATCGCCAACGCTTTTGCGACGCTTCTGTTTGCGTTGCGGGAACTTTAGCCGACGCTTATAAGCGTCGGTAAATATTATAAAAAGCGTCGGAAAAGATGAGTTTTCTTGTAGTGAAGGTTGAAAGCCGAGCTCAGAAGGTCGACCTCAGAAGGCCGAGCTTAGAAGTTGTCACGACCCCCGCCCCGTTCCCGGCGGGCCGCCGCGACGGTCCTAGGGTGCGGGTAGGCATAAGGCCACCAGCCACCGCATAAAACCCTACTACCTATCAATCATCAATAAATCTTGAAAAATTTGGCATGATACATGCACAAAATGATCACTTTTTCTATAGTGACCTGTCAGGATTATTTCAATACATACAACAACACTACCTGTCAGAGCAACAATCACATAATCTGTCACATAATGAATCTAGACAATATATCTCAATACATCATCTCAGGTATATAACTCATTTGCACATATATATATATATATATACCTGCTTCCTAATCCATCCATGGTCAAACCCATATCTACAACAGGATCTATGACTGTAACTATGCACTATATATAATAGAAGGTTTATAATACACCAAAAGGTATAAACCTCTATCTACATTATACTATACTATGGAGCTGCACAGCTAGCAGGCAATCTCTAACCCTGCTCCTCTCTATACAATACCTGCTCTGCAATCAAAAATATCAAACTGGGGAGTGAGTATATAAATACTCAGTGAGTGGAGTAGAGAGTACTATGCACATGAGACAAGATATAATCATGGCTCGAGGTGAAATCTCAAGAGCATATGAGCAGTCGTCAAGAACATGGTACACATAACTCAACATAAGAAATAAGGAGTAAATCATCACAATCCCAATCAACTCATTTGGAGCATATATAGAATAATCAAATAAGTATGTATGATGACGTGAATATGCTCAACAGGTCATAGTACTGAATCATATAAATCAGGTGTCAATAGGCTGAATCATCAATAAGACAGCTATCGGGAGGTGGGTTTTACGCCCCAGGCGAACCAGCAACAACTCCCTACTGTCACATGCATATGCAGGATAAGACACCATATCGATAATATAAATGCTAGACAGCTGTTGGGAGGTGGGTTTTACGCCCCAGGCGAACCAGCAACAACTCCCTACTGTCACATGCATATGCAGGATAAGATACCACACTAATTATGTAAATGCTGGCCAGTATCCAGAACAGAAATCCATCTCACATCTACATACTAAACGGCACCTCGCGGGAATTCTACATCCGCGGAAAGCCATACTGCACCTCGCGGGGTCTTACTATGCCCGGCGGCAAGCAGAATATAAGTCGTAGGACCGGCCGATCCTACGCCTAGGGCCGTGTCCCCCCTAGGAAGGGACTGGGCTCCGCCCACCCAGAAGGCTACTATGTGCACAAAGGCCGATGTTCAACCCCATCGACTATAGGTGTCCTGCAGATACTGCCAAGCTATACATAAATGCCATAATGCACCCTCCCAATACTCTACTAAAAAGGAGCATAATCAAGACTACCACTCACTCGGCCACGACCCAATTATAACTAACATCAGGGTTGGGAGTGAGGAATCACGGGAGTACAATGCAACTCAATATACCATGAGAAGGGCTCTACTAGTCTTTGAAATAGAGGAAATGAAATCAATTTACAAAGAAATCATTTCACAATTCGGAATCAATTTGATTACTCATCAACCCCTCATAATTCCTCTCAATGTTCCCTCAAATGCATGTACAGAATAATCAAGCATAGAGAATCAAGATTATAGAGGAATCTACTACAATATCAATCAATATGCTCAAGTGGAATCAATTCACACTTGGCGACATTCATGAAAATGAATTAAGGATGCTCATGGTGCAAAGTACATGACTCCCACTCACCTGTCAATCCGACACAGCCCTGATACGCCTCCAAAAATCTACAGCAGGCAGTGGGGAACTTCTTCCTCTTATTCCCTAGCTTCTTGCCCAACTGTGACATGCATTTACAATACATTTAGTCTTGTATCAAGGGCTATAATCTACGTGCCAATTATAATATAGGGGACTTTAATTGATTCAACTCCCCCGTTTCCTAAATCTTTTCTTTTCTTTCTTTTTTTTCTTTTTCTATTAATTAACTCACCATTTATGTGTATTAGGGACTCCCTTGCATGAGTACAAGGTCCCCTTAGCTTAATCTGGGCTTAATACCCTATTATGGCATGAAATCCCCTATTTTCCCACTCGGATGAACAGTAACCCGGACCGACAGCCGGTTACTTCATCCTGGGTTTGATCCACTTTCCAAATTCCAAATTTGATGAAATTTTTACCTAACATTCTACACTCATAGGGGATTCCAAAGAGGTAAAAATGCATTGCTATCGAAGGTCGTTTGACCCCCTAAATAATTCGTCGAAGTTGGAACTTCGACACAGTTTTTCCGTAGTGCCGGAAAAAATTTGTCAAAATCCGATTCTTCCTCTTTTAACCGCTTCTACAACCCTTATCCGACCCCTCTAGACTATATCCACCCTTTGTATAGCCTAATGTCATCAAAAGACTAGATAGGGATGGATATTTACCTTTTTCTTTTTGGAAATCGAGGTTCTTGCGTAGAGAAGAAGGAGATCTACACTTTTTCCTTCAGCTCGTAGTGCAACCGGAGCTTTCTTGCACCTCGAATCCCCTTCCTCTTCTTCTTTCTTCTTCTTCTTCTTCTCTTTTTCTTTCTTTCTTTCCTCTCTGTTTCACGCCTGAGACTCCTCCCCCTCTCCTCTCTCTCTCTCTCTCTCTCGGTTTCATTCCACCGACATCACAACCCTCCCAATTAAGTCACATCAAAATACTATTCATCCTTTTTTTAATATTATTAATTTCCCATTTTGCCCCTAACACTTCAATATATCTACTATTATGCCATTAATTTTTGATTCCTTCCAATTTTACCCCTTATATCAATTTTAAAGGACTATTCTATCCCTTTTTATATAAAAAAAAATTGGGGTTATTACAGAAGTCCAATCTCTGAAGGTTGAGCTCAGAAGGTCGAGCTCAGAAGACCGACCTCAGAAAACATGAGCTCAGAAGGCTGAAAGCCAAGCTCAGAAGGTCAAGCTTAGAAATCCGAGCTCAGAAGGCTGAGCTCATAAGGCCGAGCTCAGAAGACCGACCTCAGAAAGCATGAGCTCAGAAGGCCGAGCATAGAAGGCATGAGCTCAGAAAGTTGACCCTAGAAGGTCGACCTCGTCGTCCACATATTGCGGCCATGCCCTGCAGTAGCCTCACCACACCATGGTTTGCTTGCCGGCCACGCCACGACATATTAACCAGAGACTATACCCTGCTATGACTGTCAACGCCTCACCGTTCCCAAGAATGGACTGCACCGTGCGCCACAAGCAAGCTCTGACTGCGTGCCATCCCCACTCATAATGGAAATGGGCCATACCTCCGCCACCTGGACACCTCTACAGGGACTATAAATAGCCCCATAAGGTAAAGTAAAGAAAATTTTTGGCTGGGCCTACTAAACTCCACTCTAACTTGAGCGTCGGAGGACCTTCACCGGAACCCCACTGTTGAGGCTTTGTGCAGGTCCGCCGCCGCACGGGAGGTGGCGCTCGTCCTCTTCTTCTACTCACCGGCAGCTCCCTCGACTCCTCTGGCGTGGTCACCCTCGGGCCAGATTTGAACCACAACATATTTAGCGCTAGAAGGAGGGCCTGAGTCGTGATCATGAAGTTGAGGGATCAAGGAGCTTCAAATGCGTCGAGGAGCCAGGCACCAGCTTTCCGCAACTCGCTCCAAAGTCCACCCCTTGCAGAACTGACGGACCAAATTTTTTAAGTCCAACCAGAGCAGTTCAACCTGCTTGTTCAACAAGTACAAGCACTCATTGCGGTAATTCAAGGCCTACAGTAAGTAGAAGACCAGCCTCTACTCCCTCCTCACAAGCATGAGTCCTCAGGATGCTGCTCGCGACGTCATTTTTCTGTACAACGTTGCCACCACCGAAGCTCCCACCGAGCTCGACCCCCAAGCCGGGAGGGCTTGTCGCGCATCCATTATCCTGAGAGCTCGCGCCGAAGCCTGCCGCCTCGAACACGGGAGCACCCATCTGAGGCGAGGTCTGCCCCATGCCGAGCTGCAACAGGAGTCCCACCCGAGCTCGGCAGAAAAGTCGAGGACTTGGAGCGGTAGATACAGACGCTTCGAGACCGAGGCCCGAAGCGAGATGCCGACCTTGACTTTACAAACAGAGTCTCCATTCCCTCAATGGATCATGGATGAGTCAATCCCCCAGAGATTCAAGATGCCACAGATTGAGCCATATGATGGCTCATCCGATCCTCTGGATCATTTGGAGAGCTACAAGGCCCTTATGACACTCCAAGGAGCCACAGACGCTCTACTCTGCAAAGCCTTCTCAGTGACTCTCCGCAAGGCAGCTCGTATTTGGATCTCCAGACTAAAGCCCAGCTCGATTCTCTCCTTTGAACAGCCGGGCAGGCAGCTCGCCACCCATTTTGCCGCTAGCCGGCATCAGCACCGGATCTCAGACTCCCTCTTCGCCATCAAGCAGAAGGAGAGAGAATTCTTAATAGACTACATCAATCGCTTAACCTCGGCCACATGGGAGGTTCGCGATCTCGACCAGTCAATCACCGTGCCGGCATTGAATACTGGAGTTCGGTCCTACAAATTTCTCTTCTTCATCGAGAAAAGCTTCCCCGCCGACTTTCTTGAAATGTTGGCCCGAGCTCGCAAGTACGCTAAGGCTGAGGAAGCCATGGCCTCTCAACGGGAGGCAGCCGAACGACCTGCCAAGATGCAGAAGAAGCGCCAGGAGGAGCACTCCCAACCAAGCAGCAAATTCCCCTGGCATAAGAAAGAGCCTCCTTGGCCCAAGAGCCTAGCTCGCCCGAGGTCTCCCCTCTAAAAGTTTCAGACATACACCCCCTCATATCCACCCGAGCAGAGATTCTCATGGAGATTGAGGGTCAGGGCTACCTCCGACCTCCATTGAAGATGCGATCGATAGAGTCGCGGAAGCACTTGAAAAAGTACTGCCACTTCCACCGAGATCACGGCCATGATACG